>NC_142010.1:161901567-162223650 GCF_049901735.1 Notechis scutatus | reverse complement strand
GTGAAGCTGGCCCAAAGGACTCTTTGTCCATTACTTTAAGGAAGCTTTGGATCTAGAGATTAGGGAGGCTTGCACGATCTGAGGTATACTCGACCGAATTCAAGCTTGGTACCAGATGGCGGTGCAATGGACTTAGAAATTAACCCCCAATGCAGGGCTACGCAGGAGAAAACTCTTAAGTGCCAGTTGGACAGCTGGGAACCCATCACTTGTTCTTGGATTAGTTTGTTTAGACAGGTGGGATCCCACCATCAAATGGGAAGACAGCTACTGCAAAATAAGGATAGGCATAGGACCCGAACCTCCCCCCTCCAGTCCGAGAACAAGCAGCCTTTAGGACCCAGTGACAGCAGCCAGAAGAAGAGGGTGGCTTCCACTAATGAGGCACCACCAGATTTCCCACACATATCCAAAGAATACTAAGATTTGGCAGAGGTTTTCAATGAGGAGGAATGCAACTTTCTCTCCCCCCCACCCAACCCACAGACTGCACTATAGAATTCATCTCTGGGGCGAAATTACCCAAGCCAAAAATGTACTCAATGTCCCCAAGGGAGATGGATGAACTAAGAAAATACATTGACTCCAACATAGCCAGGAGGTTCATCCAGCCAGCGAATTCACAGGTTGCAGCCCCCGTGTGCTATTCAAAGAAAAGAAAGATTGTGTGTGTGTGAGACTTTGCATTGATTTTCATGGAATAAATGCAGTCTGCGTACAAAACGCTTACTACCTCCCTCTAATGAAGGACCTGCTAAACCATCTGGCAAAAGGCAAAGTATTTACCAAACTAGACCTGTGAAAGGTATACTACTGGGTCCGAATAAGAGAAGGCGATGAATGGAAGACTGCATTCAATTGCCCGCTCAGTAGTTTCCAGTTCAAAGTGATGTCTTTTGGACTGCAGGGAGCCCCACAGTATTTATGCAACTTATTAATGAGGTACTACATGAGCATCTTTATCAGGGGCTCCTAGTTTACTTACATTGAGACTGTGGAAGAGCATGTAAAACTGGTGCAACAACTGTTGAAAAACCTGCTCAATGCCAAACTTTATGTTAAGCTGTCAAAATGCGAATTCCATGAAACCTCCCTAGGCTACCAAATATCCAACGAGGGGATTGAGATGGACTTGGCCAAAGTCAAGGTGGTGCTTGACTGGCAACCCCCTCTCACCTGGAAACAATTGCAGAGTTCCTCGGGGTTTGCAAACGTTTACCAACAGTTCATTCCTGCATTTGCTAAGATCGCATTACCACTAACTGAATTGTTGAAAACAAAGGGAACTTACCCCAAACCAAAGCCCAACCAGCTGCTGAGCTGGGCCCTTGAGTGTCAGCGGGCGTTCGAGGAACTGAAGGACTTTTTTCTAAAGAACCAATCCTGTTGCACCCCAATCCCAACAAGCCATTTGTAGTGCAAGCTGACGCCAGTGATGTTGCCAGAAAAACTCGGTGGATCAGTTGCAACCTTGCACCTATGTGTCCAAAAAATTGACGGACATAGAGAGACAGTGGGCCATATGGTAGAAAGAGGCTTTCACAGTCTGATGGGCCCTCCTCTCCTGGAAGCATTTCTTGGAAGGGGAGAAGGGAGCTTTTTGAAGTCTGGACATCATAAAAATTTAGAGGCGCTGAAAACTCTGCAAAAGCTGTCCCCTAAACTAGGGGTCACCTACCTTTTGGACTTCAGGGAGCACTAAATTCATAATTTTAAATCCTGAGGACCACTAATATGATCTGCCTAATGACCTAATGTAGCTAGGTGGTTGTGACTGGGTGGGTGTGGCCAACTTGATGTCACTCACATCAAGGGGCGCCTCACTGGCCTCTCCTCGCCTCTTCCAGCCACTCCTCGCCTGCCTGCCTGGGCTCTTTAGGGCCCCAACAGGAAGCAGTTTTTGGAGCTAAGCAGCCACCACAAGAAAGAGGTGGCAAATCAGCTGGTTCAATTCAAATTGGATCTGATTGATAAAGAGGCTCAGCAGAAGCACTTCACTGAGGACTACAAACATAGGCTTTCCAAGCAGAGGGAAGATCTGCAGGAGTGCAAGGCCAGGTACCATCACCTGGAAGTTCAACAGGCTGAGATGGTCAGCCAGTTCCAGGCCATGATGCAGTCCCACTGGAACAAGGCTCTCCGGCTCTTTGCCACCAGCCACACTTCCTTCCAGTCTTTGCCCAAAGCACCAGGAGGCTGAAGCAGACCCAAGTTGGAATTTTTGCCCCTCTCTGACCAGCACAAAAAGATCCCAAAGGGGGAAACTTTCTGCAGCAACACAAACATTCATTGCACGTATCTAGCAATGATCTCTGATTTAGTGCAATATAAAAAATGCAAATAATTTTTCTGCAGACCACCAAAATTTTCTCGCCGACCAGCAGTTGGTGACCGCTGCCCTAAGCCAAGACCACTGGGCTCAGTATCCAAACGATTCAATTTTGAAATAAAACATATTCCAGGCAAAAAGAACAAATTAGCTGACGCATTATCAAGGAAGCCTTAGTTTAACAGTAAGCGGAAAAAAGTAACACATGCAGTGGTGCTCCAATTGCAGCCAGCAGCTCAGGTCACTACCCGAACCCAAGCTAGGAGTCGGAGATTCCATGACTGACCCAATCTCTGCAGAGATGAAATCTTCTATCCCTGTGGACCAATGGTTGAAGGACAACCCCAATGTCCTGACGATGCTGGGTAGATTGGCCTGGAAGAGTCCCAAGTTGTACGTCCCCCCCAGCCTAAGACTGAAAGTGCTGCAACAATGCCATGATTCAAGGCTGGCTGGACACTTTGGGTTCCTAAAAATCTTCCACTTGGTGCAACATCAATTATGGTGGCCAAAGATAAAAACTGATGTAGAGGATTATGTCAGGAGTTGCTCTACCCGTGTAGTGATGAAAATGCGACTAGGGAAACTGCCTGGTTTACTCCAAACTAGTGGATGGAGTGCCGCGATGAATCATCTCTGATCGGGGAGTGCAGTTTACTGCTAAGTTCTTGAGGGAGTTCCTACAGTCCGTAGGGTCCTTGCAAGGGTTGAGCTCAGCTTTTCATCCCAAGTACAAATGGGGCCACGGAACGAACCAACGCAATGGTGGAACAATACCTGAAGTGTTATGTAGTTTACCAATGGGACAATTGAGTCAAGCTGCTGCCATTTGCTGAGGTGGCTTATAACAAGTCAGCCCATAGTAGCACTGGCTTAACCCCATTCCAGGTTACTAGTGGAATGGACTTTGTGCCAATGCCTGAACTGCCTAGAGAGCCTCCCACCTTGATGGACTCACTATGGGAGGGGTGAGAATACCAAGCACACACTCGCCCAAACCGCTGAGAAGTACAAGTGTCAAACAGATAAACACTGCTTGCCACAAGTCCCTTTCAAAGTGGGCGACAGGGTCTACCTGTCTACTCAATATCTTAGGCTGAGACTGCCCACCAAGAAACTGGGTCTCAAGTTCATAGGCCCATTTCCTATAGTGAAAATTATAAAACCAATAACTGTGCAACTCCTTTGCTTATTGGGGAAGATGTATCCCGTTTTCCATAGCAGCTTACTGAAGCCGGCTGTCCCTTCCCAAGTAAGACCTAGAGATGGACCAGCTCCCAAACCAGTAGTGGTCCAGGGGAAGGAGCACTATGAAGTAAAGAAGATTCTTGATTCTAGGTTACATAGGGGTCGATTACAATATTTGATTCATTGGAAAGGGGTACCCTTTGTCTAAGCCATTTGGGTAAAAGGTTGGGATGTAAAAGCAGATAGATTAGTAAAGCAGTTTCATGAGAAATTTCCCAATAAGCCAAAGGGCCCCCTGTGGGAGGAAAAGGTGATTATTTGTGGTGGATTCTAACCTCCTATCACTTGTTTCATTTCAGGATGTTATTGCTTGAGGGGAGGCAGCCTGACAGCCCCGGCTCCATCTTGATTCATATTTGGGGCTGCCACAAGGGAGGATGGGAATGAGAAAGTGAGAAAGGTGGATATCTACAACAACATTCTTTCACCTAAGCTCAAGGTCGAATCGCTGGAGTTTGGAGGGGAGTGACTGGACTTGGCAGGAATTCAGAATGGAGGTGGATTGGACAAAGTGACTTGAGTGTCATCAGTAAGGGGCTGGGTGTGAGTTTTAGTATAGCAGGGGAAAATGTGGGAATTCAGATTCGGGTTTTCCCCACATGTGCCAATATGACTTCTCTAATAAATTCTTACTTGGATGGACTCTGTCTCTGAGTGCTGAATTTGGGATGGGGAGTTTGGTTGGAATACTGATAAGAGGGAAGGGTTAGGGTTAGGATGGTTTGGGAAGGAAATTGGAATGCAAGTGTGCCATCTGGAAGCCTGAGCAAGTTCTATCCCAAGGTCATCACTTCTGCGAATGTCCAAGGTAGATAGATCTTTCTCAAAAGAGCCCAGGTGCAACTGATTGGTGGACAAAGGACAATGGGAGGTCCGGGTGAGGGGAATTTATACTTTTTACACATGCAAAGTTAGAACTGGTTTTTCCATGTCAGTATCCACATGCTTTTTAGTAAAGTATACTCTTGGAGAAAAAAAAGTCTCAGAAGTTTTTTGTTTGTTTGTTTGTTTT
The DNA here is from genome assembly GCF_049901735.1 of Notechis scutatus. Classification (NCBI taxonomy): domain Eukaryota; kingdom Metazoa; phylum Chordata; class Lepidosauria; order Squamata; family Elapidae; genus Notechis; species Notechis scutatus. Next base: position 162,219,061 of record NC_142010.1, on the reverse strand, counting down.
TGCTGGCTAGCATATTGGGATGATTGACATTAAGCCAGTTCTTCTAATAATAACCTACCTGGACTCCATAAGGAGGTCAACCTCAAGATGTTGGCTGCAGCTAAAAACATGGAGGAGAAAAAGAAGCAGGGAGAGATACTGGCTTGGAAAGAACCACTCCCTGCTTCAAGCCAGAGCAGGACGCAAGCTGCCAGCACGCCCCTCAAGCAAAAACCTCAGAAGTCTGAGCAGCCACCCACAGCTATAAAGCAGTGAGAGAGGGAAGCCCACATACCAGAGGCCAAAGTCTTGCTGGGTGACAAACATGGGCAAGACAGCAGAGGCCAAAGACCACTCCCTACTGGAGTCTGAGGCAATAGATGAAAAGCGAAGTGATTAACTCTGCTGACTGGAAGATCCTGATTGCTGGCCTCAACCATTCCATGGAGTAGTTGAGAAAGAAGTTTGGAGGGATGGAGATTTATGCAGCAATGACACCAGGAGCTGTGATTGCTACCCCAGCCTAGGGCCCATGAAAACCCCAATAATCCTGGCAACTCCCTTTAACCGTATACTTCAAGCCGATGGCAGGAGGAAGACCCTCCAGAACCTTAGTGGCTGGTTTCCTTGCAGAAAGGAAGAATATCCAACTGCTGAATGTCTTGCACTGCAGCCAATGACTACTTCTTCAAGCCAACCAAAGAAAAAAAGAGCTTCGCCGAAGCCAAAAGAGAAAACTTGTCTGGGGTAACAGGTCCTAGAGTTCTCTCTCTACAGCGAGGGAGAGGAAACTCCAGCCCCTGTCAAGACAGGGCCAGTCTTTTACAAGACCAACAGTGAAGGAGAAGATGACCCAATGGTGACACCATCATTCCCTTGACTGCTAGGGTGGAGATTTTGGTGTCCTCAGAAATAAAGTGGACCCTTACAGCCTTGTTGGACTCAGGATGCACCGGATGTCTGGTCAGCCCCCAAGTGGTAGAAAAGGTAGGAATGAGGCTAAGGAAGCTTATAGCATCTTCCCAGCTAGACAGTTCAATAACAGGTGGAATGTCAGTGACTTGCCTAACAGAGCCTGTGAAGCTAAAAGCTGGGACCCACACTGAGACTATTTGATTTATTGTGGACCCAGGGATGACAGAGGCCATGTTCCTGGGCCTGGGGTGGTGGAAAAAATGGAGCCCATTTGTCAGTTGGGACCGAGACATTTGAAGGAAAGTATCCAACCGGCAAGGGTTAGGAAAAGTGCTAAGAAACTGCCACACGCTTGTGGTTAAGAAAGTTAAAGCAGAAACTGCCAATACATTAAAAGAGAGTAATAACTCAGAACTACTGATTACCAAGGAATATTGTGACCTGGCCGAGGTCTGCTGCAGCTCCCTGTCGGCTGAACACACCACTGGCTGGCACCGCCCCTCGCCTTCCCCTCCCAGTCACTCCTCGCCTGGCCTGAGAAGGTAAGGGCAATGGTGGCAGATGGAGACTTGCACCCCTCTACTTACTGCGGCTGACACCGCTGCTCTTGTTGCTCTTGCAGTGCCTTGCGCAGCACACTTAAATTAAGTGCAGCACACTTAAATTTAGTGCACTTTACAATGGATTGAGATGGCGTCCCCTCCTCCTGAAACCTATTACAATGCAGAGCATCGGCTGCAGCCAGGATGGACCAGTGTCTCGGGAAGGAGAGAAAGTTGTGTGCGTCCCTGAGCTACCGAAGTGCACGCAGCACCAACAAGGGTCGGAAGAAGAGGCAAGTAGAGGGGTGCTTCACTTCCATTCTGGAATATGGAGCAAGTCTCCATCCACCACCATCGCCTTTCCCTTCTTAGGTGAGGAGTGACTGAAAGGGCGAGAGTGGGGCCAGCCAGTGATAGGTTCAGCTGACAAGAAGCCACAGCAAGGGGACAAAAGAGCTTCATTTATCTGGGAACCTGAAATGACTCGATTTAAATTATATGGTAAAAAGTACCCAAAGAAGAAGAAAGAATATCAACAACAAAAAACCCAACCCTTACCTATTTTTGGAAATGGTTCAAGAGGGAATACACCAGAGGTTTGCCCAGAGGTGGTATTCAGCAGGTTCTGACCAGTTCTGGAGAACCGGTAGGGAAATTTTGAGTAGTTCAGAGAACTGGTGGTAACCTTCCCCCAGGAGTGGGGTGGGAATGGAGATTTTGCAGTATCCTTTCCCTGCCATGCCCACCAAGCCATGCCACACCCAGAACACAGAACCAATAGTTAAAAAAAAATTGAATCTCACCACTGGAACACAGATACACGAGTGACAGAGACACAGAGAGAAAGATAGATGAGAGAGAAATGAGAGAGACAGAGAGAAGGGGGGGGGAGAGAGAGAGAGAAAGATGAGAGACAGAGACAGAGAAATACCTGTTTCCCAGAGAAAAGAAAATACCAGGAATCACAAAACCTGGGTAGGCGTGGCTGGGGGGTCATGTGGCTGGGTGGGAGTGAGTGATGTTGAGTTGGCCACACCCACCCAGATTTTGTGGATCCTGGTATTTTCTGTGGGAAACGGGTCAAAATGCCTCTTTGAGTGTTTAAGGTTGCAGACCCCTGACCTAGGTTACCAAATATCAAAGAATGGCATATAGATTCTGGGAAGGTCCAAGCAATCCTAGAGTGGGAGTGTGCGAACGAGGAGACATCTACAAAGTTTTCTCAGTTTTGCTAATTTCTATTGTCAGTTCATCCCCATGTTTGCTCAGATAGCCCTGCTGATCACAAACTTTTTGAAAACAAAAGGGAAAGCTGAACCCAGGCCCAGCCAACTCTTAAGCTGGTCACTGGAGTGCCAAGTCACGTTCAAGAAGCTCGAAGTGGTCCTAAAACACTGACCTAGATTAGCCCTTTGTATTTCAAGTGCCAGTGATGTGGCCATGGGGATGGTGCTGCTTCAGAAGAATGGAAAGGATAATTACAACCATGCGGCTATTACACAAGCTCTCTGACACTGAAGGATAATAGGCTATCAGAGAAGGAAACTTATGTGGTCCATTGGGCCCTCCTTACTTGGAACAATTCCAGGAGGGCAGTAAAATCCCCTTCAAGGGGTGGACTGACCACAAAAACCTAGAAGCATTATAGGCTCCCCGAAAGCTTTCTCCCAAACAGGTCCAATACTTCAACTGATTCAACCCTCTGCTACTTACTGGAAGGCAACCCACTTGTTGGTAAGCTAGAAAAATGTGGGTTAGACAGCATCACCACCACATGGACTGGCTGACAAACCATACTCAATATGTAGTCCTTAATGGAGGGAAGTAAGTAGCAAGGTACCCAAGATTTTGTTTTAGCCCTGGTACTCTTCAGTATCTTCATAAATGATTTAGATGAGGGAATAGAAGTGGAACTCATAGTCAGAACTGCTACCTCACGCCTCTGCTCTGCATTCACTCAGTACCAGTCTGCCATGGACAACACCAAGCTGGAAGGAATAGCCAACATCCAGAAGATATGCTCAAGATCCAGAAGGATCTCGACAGATTTGAACCCTATCTAACAAAATGAAATTTAGATAGGGAGGAAAGTAAAGTTTTATGCCTAGGCAAGAAAAAGCAAATGTACAGGGATAAAATAGATGTTCAATAGCAGTAATTGTGAGAGCAATCTTGGAGTCCTAATGGACAATCACTTAAATATGAGTCAGCAGTGTGCTGCAGCCGCCAAATTAACATTAACATAGGAATGGAATCAAGATCATATGAAGTGTTCATACCACTTTATTATGCCTTGGTAAGACCACAGAATATTGTATCCAGTTTTAGTCATAACAATATAAAAAAAATTGAGACTCTGGAAAAGAGTGCATAAAAGAGCAAAAAGATGACTAAGTGGCTGGAAGCTGAAACTTGAAGAAGGGTTGCAGGAATTGGGTATGTTTAGTCTAGTGAAAAGAAGGCCTAAGGATGACAAGATAGTGTTCCAATATTTGAGGGGTTGCCACATAGAAGAAGGGGTCAACCTATTTTCCAAAGCACCAAAAGGCAAGTCAAGAAGCAATGGATGAAAACTAGTCAAGGAGATAAGCAATCTAGAACTAAGGAGAAATTTCCTGACAAAACAATTAACCATTGAATGGGTTGCTTTCAGGAGTTGTGGGTGCTCCATCACGAGGTTTTTAAGAAGAGATTTGGACAGCCATTTTTCCAGAATAGTATATGGTCTTATACTTGTGTAGTGGGTTGGATTAGAAAATCTCCAAAGTCCCTTTCAACTCTGTTTTTCTGTTTAGTTACAGCATCCAATTTGAATGCATGGTTCAAAACTGATGACTGTTTAATTAGTCCATTCTGGGTTGTGCTGTATATGACTATGAGAAATCTCTTATGTTTTTCAGAGGGTTAAAAAGACTACCTTTATACTGTAACCTGTGGAGTCAGTTGTCTGAAATTGATGGGAGTTCCGAGTCAAAAGGCAGGGTTGCAATTGACCAAAGATAGCACATTGGCATGCTGCAGTGTGGGGTTTCAAAAACAACAGTGGAGTAAGTTCAGATCAGATTAGGTCCATACTTGGCTTGCTGCAAATTGCATAAGGAGGAACCCCGAGTTGTCAGAGTTTAATGATTTTCTGTAACAAGGAAAGAATTAGTGGGTTCTCATGATCTGAATCCAAGATCCACTAAATAAGGCAGAGAGGATGGAGAGTTTGTAGGAGGGTCAGTTATACTTTGGAAGTGATTTTGTAAACCAGTATAATAGTATAATATCAAGATTCTAACATTGTGCAAAAACTGCTTTCCATTAAATAGTACAGTAGGTGAAATTTTCAGTTGGACTCTAAACTGAAGGTTTTACTCATCCCACAATACGTTGCAGATGTAGTGTGGTCCTTGTTTCTAAAAAAATATTCTTAGAAGATTCTGGACATTTCTGACAAAGTATTTCAAGGAACATACACGAAGTTAATTTTCACATGATTTAATAATACTCATAAGTCAGTCCTTTAGAGGGCTTCATATCTGGGCTGCAAAAAGTAAGTTGATTAGTAGGGGGAAGCAACTGGCATTAGGGTTATCTGTATTTTTTCATCTCTAGTCATAATAGATATTGGAAATTATGTCTTCAAGGAGTGGTAGAACAGGCCACAGCATCTGTTTAGGTTCATATCCTTTACTTTCTTCTTGCTGCTTTTTTCTGTGAGACTTGTTTTTTTACAGAATCTCATTTGGTATATGGATTTGCTGAAAATTCCTGTGTCTGTTCATAGAACTTCCATTCCTGACATAGTCAATAAAAATGTGTTTGGCTTTGATTATGATTGTTAGAAGCTCTCCAAAGGCTCTTGTTAAGCCCAAATATTGTTTCAGAGCTTCTTTTTTTTAACTGAGTATGAGACTCCATAGTTATCCTTGTGAAACCAAATTATAAGTATTGTTAAGATAATGAAAAAGGCAGTAGGAGCCAAGAAGTAAGGTGGAAGAAAAGATGACATGTCTTTATTTAAGTGGCTATAAATGCTCAGTAATGCTGCCCTGCAGTTTCAGGCAAGCTTCAGACTGGAATATCTTTTTCTTTATATTCTATGTCTAGCATATTTTGCAGAATTAACTGTGGTTGATATGTTTATGAACAAATAAATGATTTGGTCTTTTCTTGAATATTGAAATTGGAAATGTTTGAACATCAGGCTCAGGATTTCATGCCATATTTCTCAGATTATGCTAAGTAATGAATTGTGGAAGAAACTGTAGTGACTTAGCTAATATTTAGCCTAAACTATAGAAGAATCATAGTATATTATTAACGACAACAGATGATTTGTAAAACTGCAATCATATTTTGGTTCAGTGATGTGTTGAACCAATTTGTGCAAACTGTTATTTTGAATACTGTATTATTGTTCTGATAGTACAGTAGTCCCCAATCTTTCTGGCTCCATGGACTGGCGGTGAGGGGGTGGGGGGAGGAATTATTGCACATGCACAACCTAGCTCCCATGCATGCACAAATGAAGCTTCCCCTATTTGCCTACTGCATGACCCAGTTTTCAACAGGCCGGGGACTGGGACTGATACCAGTCCGCAACCCGAGGGTTGAAGATCCTGTGATAGTAGATTAAGATTAGAGGTTGAGAGAAAAAACTATAGATTTTAGATGCAAGGAAAAAGGGGCCTGAGGCGAGGATATAAAGGGGAGAGAAAGGCAGTGTGTTTTTCACTGATTTGATGTCTGATAGGTCTTGGTCTCTTTGAGCTTGGTTGTTTTCTTACAGATGTTTCATTACCCAAAGTAAGTAATATCAGTGCTAGTCATGGCATTACCTAGTTTGGATAATGAAACATCTGAAAGAAAACAACCAAGCTCATAGAGCACCAAGGACCCCTCATTTCAACCATGAGTTACAAATACTCCCCTTTATTAGAAAGATGTCCGCTCACTTTTCTGAACATTTCTAGAAACTGCCAATAGGAATTTTTTTGTCACATATCGGGAATAAGAAGCTAAAAAATTAGTAATTTCTCACTTCTACAGAAAATCTAAAAGCAACTTTGAAATAGTCTGTAGGGGGCCAAGGTGGCACAGTGGTTAGAATGCAGTATTGCAGGTTAACCCTGCCCATAGTCAAGAATTAGATCCTGACCAGCTTGAGGTTGACTCAGCCTTCCATCCTTCCGAGGTCAGTAAAATAAGGACCCAGATTTTGGGGGGTACTATGCTGACATTTGTAAATCACTCAGTGCTATAAAGTACTACGAAGCAGAACAGTATAGAAGTCTAAGTGGTATTGCTAGTGCTACTGGTCATGATCACATACTACCCCTATGAGCAGGTCTAACATGACCCCGAATGATGAGATTCAGGAGTATATGAAGGAGATAATCTGCTCCTATTCTAATTTGTGGATTTCGCATCTGACAGTTTGGAAAATAGGAATGGTCCAGAATGGCTTTCTCCATCTTGAAAAAAGCAAAATCTTTAAGGGTTGATGAATCATTGTTTTTTTTTCTCTTTTCTTTCCTAGAAGATGATGTTTGTGTATTCAAGTGTTCTGTATCAAAGGAGACAGAATGCAGCCGAGTGGGAAAACAGTCCTTCATTATCACATTGGGATGCAATAGTGTCCTTATACAATTTGCAACGCCAAGTGGTATGTACTAACTATTGTGAGTTGTATTTGAAGTTTTGAGAAACAGAATATTGCCCTGGTAAATAATTCTATGCTTTGCCAACACGTAGCATTTTCAGGATGGATAACATCTGTGCTGTTAAATAATTCAATCTGACATTCTCTGCTATGACATCATCTGCTGTTTGTTCTCCTTAATAGAAATTTTGGACCATCAAGTGGCAAAGTCATGCAATGTTTAGCCCAACTCTTGTCTAAATTTTAATTTTAAACCTTTGATACTTGTACTGTATTTAGTGGACAGGTTGGACAGTTGCTGGAATATTTGGAAAAGTTAAGACATAAGAGAAAGGATATTTGTGAGAAAACCAAAAGACAAAATTTTGTTTATCATGTTAAAATTGTAACATTATTATGGACAGTTATCTGTACTTAATTTAAATTAAACATGAATATAAGATTTTTGATGCATGTACTGTAATACTATTCACCTATATTTGTTACATAAAAATGTACATTCTATTTTTTCTATCCAAAAATTAACTAAACATACATGTAGCATTAGTGAAGAAATTGCAAACAATTCTGCCATTTATAAGCATGAGCTAGTATTGAAAACTTTAATGAAAATGTGATTTACAGAAAGATGCCCAGTTTTAAAGATGCTCCTTGATGCTCAATTGTCATTGGATTCACGGCTGATTATTGTGACCTGGACCACATTGGCATAGATGTGGCTAGGGTACCAGCTGGGATCCTTGCAGCAATGATTTAGACATAGTTATAGTTATCTATGCCTTAGTTACATCCTTGTGCTTAACTACTGTAACATGCTGTATGTTAGATACCCCTTGAGAAGTGTCTAAGAATTGCAGTTGGGCCAAAATATATTCCTTAAACAGTGGAAAGTATAGGAATGGTATGATACCTGTTTGGAAAAATCTCTCCTCCTTGCTGATTGCTTCTTAGGCGTAAATGATGTGATGATGTTGACCTTTAAAGCCCCACACAGCTTAGGGTTTGAGCCTCTCCAAGGATCACAAGTTTTACAATGAATATGCATGTTCATGGAAATCAGCAAGAGAAGACTTTTTGAAAAAGATGCCCTGCTGATAGTGGCTTGTTTGTCTCATTTCTTGTCACTGACTATGGATGCTCTCCCTGGAGAGGAAAATTTTGTGAAATGGAGAACATATCACTTCCACATTAACTGATTTTTAATCTGTTGTTCTGAATGCTATATTTAAATTTAGCATTTTTATTTGAAATGTTCTAACTGCCTTGAGTAAGCAAAAAAAAAAAAAAGCAAGACATAAATCCAGTAAATAAATGAAGTGATTTAGTCTTAGAAATAAGTATAGGTAGTCTTCAACTTACGACCACAGTTGAGCCCAAAATTTATGTTGTTAAGTGAGACATTTGTTAAGTGAGTTTTGCCCTATTTTTATGAGTTCTCTTGCCACAGTTGTTAAGTGAATCACTGTAGTTGATAAGTGGTTAACCTGGTTGTTAAGTGAATCTGGCTTCCCCATTGACTTTGCTTGTCAGAAGGTTGCAAAAGATCACATGACTCTGGGAGACAGCAAAGGACAGTGGCCAAGCATCCTGAATTCTGGTCACATTGTCATGGGGATAGCAATAGCACTTAGACTTATATACCACTTTATAGTGCTTTACAGCCCTCTCTAAGCGATTTTACAGAGTCAGAATATTGCCCCCAACTATCTGGGACCTCATCTTACCCACCTTGGAAGGATGGCAGGCTGAGTCAACATGGAGCCTGGTGGGATTTGAACTGCCAAATTGCAGGCAGCTAGTAGTCAGCAGAAGTGGCCTGCAGTACAGCACTCTAATCATTGCATCACTGAGGCAAAGAGAATGCTTCTGTAATCATGTCTTGCTTGATGGCTTCCTTGTAGGATTCAATTGGCTGCTCTTCTGACAAAGTGCTCTAAACCACGGGTGTCAAACTCGTGGGATCACTTTGCCATCACGTGACATTTCTCAACATTTTTCCCTTCGCGGAGCTGCAGAGTAACTATGAAAAACAGTCGTCACATTTTTTCAGTGCTGTTTTACTTTGAATGGTCACCAAACTGCTATAAGTCGAGGACTATCTGTATCACATAACCTGAATGTACCTAGAGAAAAATCCTGGGCAAGTGTTCCCATAATAATTAGATACCACCAGATATTGGATTACATCTCTAACCAAATTGTTTGTACCCTTTTTGGATGTAATTGGAACAATGTCATTTGAACTCTGAAAATCATTGTTTGGCTTTATCTTTAGACTTCTGCTCATTTTATAATATTTTGAAAAATTGCCGAGGTCACAACATGGAGCAGTCAGTGTTCAGTGAGCGCACAGAGGAATCATCTGCTGTGCAGTACTTCCAGGTTGGTGACTTCAACAGTTGTTTTTTTTTCTGGTGGAGGGGAGGGAGGAATTGCATTAGCTCCTTGGGTCCACTGCTGAGGATCTGTTGTTGCATGTTTTTGAAAACAGACAGTAGAGGGCTAGCTAATGAAGAAATTGAGGAGGACTTTTTCTACCGGAAAACTGTGTAGATTCTTGATGTGCTTAAAAGGCAGGAAAATTACCAATACACAGCTCAGGGATCTGAACAGAAACTACAGATTCTTAAGTGCCAGGGTCTCAGATATGGGCCCAAGATTACCAGGTCTTGGGTGTTCAAAATAGAATAGAATGAGCTGGAAGGGGCCTTGGTGGTCTTCTAGTCCAGCCCCCTGCTCAAGCAGGAGAATCTATACCATTTCAGATAAGTGACTGTCCAGTCTCTTAAAAATACCCAGTGATGGAGAACCCATGATTTTTTCTTTTTATGTTTTATTAGATTTTTATTTCTAAATAGACATCAATACATGAATAGTGTGGCCCCGGGTATAATTCATTTTGATACAAACATCAATAATGATAATCATAATAGTTGTTATATTCATCATACTATATAAACTTAGTATTAACACACACACACACACACACACTTTCTAGCCATCCAATCTCATCCATTTTAATAATTCTTATTCATTTTTTTGGCTTGCCGCCCATACTCCTCTCTTGGATCTTTCTGTCTATCATCATCTGTATCTTCACCATTCTGACTGTATATTTCTCCCATCTCTATCCTCCTAAGCTGCCAGGTCTCCAAAATATCCACCAAGCCCCTATTCTCTTTCAAAACTATATTCCAGTTTATCCATTCTTCCGTTCTTTCTTCTATCTCCTCTCTTTCCTGGACTCTTTGAACTTCATTCATCATCAGTTGTAGCATATTTTCTATTTTCCCATATATGCTTTGCATTAGGAACTTTATCTCTCTGTGGTTCTTTTCCATATACCCCAAATGCTTTGAAACATCAACACCATTTCTCTTAAAATCTCACTCCTTTCCCCTTGATGGAGCACCTTGTCTTAATTTAATAAGTCCCGCTCTTACTCAAGTCCAAAAGCAATGTATTCCAGTCCAGTGTTACTCCTCAGAAAGTTCAATAATCATAGTCCTTTACATCTCAGGATTATTAATTCCATTTAAGTAATCTAGGAAGCTTCCGCAAGTCAAAAATCACTTTGCTTTACTTAAAAGTCTTCCTTATTCTCATAATAGAGTCTCCAGTAATCATACAGTAGCTAGTTATAGAACAGTAAATGTCACCAGAGTCCTACAGATGAATGTTATTTATTCCTCTCATCAAAAGGTATTTCTAAACTTGTAGGGGTCTGGTATATTCCTTTCACCAGTAGATGACGTCCTCAGCTTAAGTCTCAGTGTTGTTTCAAGTCTTGTAGATTTAATTAATCCAAATTTAATTCAATTTATGGAAGCAAAGTCAACTATTCAAATAGATTCAAGTAGCTAGTCCAGCATTTTATAATGCCTTTCCAAATCAACACTTGCCCAATTTAAAAGTCCAATTTTCTGTGTTTTAAAAGGTCTTTAGCTTTTCTCCCCGTAGTTCCTTTTCTTTCAGGTCTAGGATTTTTCTCTCTATGGTAGTTTGCCACTTTAAAAGATAGTCCTGAGAGTCTCTTTCTTCTCTTCTTTAAAGTTGGGGTCTAACTAAAAAGGAATCTTCTCACCCAGCTCCAATCACTGTTTATCTGCACCACTTCTGCACATTTCTTTGTTGCCTCAGCTGTCTGAGGGAGAGGGAAGAAGCCCTGAGTCCAGCAGGAAAGTTGCTGCTCTCCCTAAACTGCAGGGAGCCCCTCTTTTCTTCACCACCCCTACAGGGTGGCTTTAGCTTCTTTTGGACCCCTCCAACAGGGAGAACTCGGCGTGCGGAGACCTCCTCCTCACGTCCGATATCACCACGAGGTCAGCTGGAAGTCCCAAAGCACCAACAATTTCTGAAGGCAAACTATTCCACTGGCTAATTGTCCTCACTGTTAGGAAGTTTCTCCGTAATTCCAGATTGCTTCTCTCTTTGATTAATTTCCAACTATTGCTTCGTATCCTGCCCTCCAATGCTTTTGGAAAATAAATTGATCCACTCTTCTTTGTGGTAGCCCCTCAAAAACTGGAATACTGCTATCATGTCACCCCTAATTCTTCTTTTCTTTAGACTAGCCAGACCCAAATCCTGCAGCTGTTTTTCATATGTTTTAGTCTCCAGGACTTTGATCATCTTAGTTGCTCTTCTCTGAACTTTTTCTAAAGTCTCAACATCTTTTTTGTAGTATGGCAACCAAAATTGGTTGCAGTATTCCAGGTGTGGTCTTACTAATGTTTTATAAAATGGCACTAATACTTCAAGTCAGTGGTCCCCAACCTTTTTTGTACCAGGGACCGGTTTCAAGCAGAAACATTTTTCAAGGACCGGGGGGAGAATCCGAGTTTGGTAGTTTGCTTGCAGACGTTTCATTACCTGACTAGGTAACATCTGATGTTGTTACCTAGTCGGGTAATAAAACGTCTGCCAGCAAACCACCAAGTTCAGGGAGCGCCTCGGCCCTGCCTCCCTCAGCCCCATCCCTCAGGTGTCTCCCTCCCTCCCTCCCTCAGGTGTCTGCCTCGTTCCTCTCTCAGTCACTCTATCGCTCCTCCAGCAGCCCAAGAAGCCAGGGGGTGGCTTTCCTGTCGCCACAGCTTCCCGAGCGCCCGTTTCACCACCACCCCGCCCGCCCGCCCGCTCAGCAGTTCAATCCACAGTGCTCCATTCTACCTGCCTGCCTGCCTGCCTTCTTCGTTTGAGCAGCTTCGGCTGATAAAAAGAGGCGAATAGTTATTATTCTCAGCCGAAGCTGCTCCCAAACAACCAGACAGGCAGGCAGGCAGAACGGAGCACTGTGGATTGAACAGCGGGCGGGCGGGCGGGGTGGGTGAAACGGGCGCTCGGGGCTGCGGCGGCGCAGAAAGCCCCGCTTCTTTGAAGCAGTTTCTTCCTGGGCTGGTGGAGGAGCGAAAGCGACTGAGAGGCTGACCAGAGAGAAGGACAGGCTTGGTTGCTTCCTCCCTCCCCTTCTTTCATTTGTGTCCTTGATCCCGATCCCAGCAGCATTCACCGAAGGCGAAGAAAGCCGCCATTTTTAATATTTTTTTTCTTTGCGGCCCGGTAAAGAGTGCTCCACGGCCCGTTCCGGTCCGCGCGCCCGGTGGTTGGGGACCCCTGCTTCAAGTGATCTTGATTCTATGCCTCTGTTTATACAACCCAGGATTGTATTAGCTGCTGCTGCATATAGCTGGCTCATATTCAAGTGATCATCCATTAGGACTCCAAGGTTCCTCTCACAGTTACTGTTTTGAGCCAGGTTTTGCCTAAACTACTTTTGATTTTTCCTGCCTAAATGTAAAACTTTGCTTTTCTCCAGATTAACATTCATTTTGTTAGATAGTTCAAGTTTGTCAAGATATTTTTGGATCCTGAGCTTGTCTTTTGGGGTATTGGCTATTCTTGCCAGTTTAGTGTCATCTGAAAATTTGATGAGTTCCCCTTCTATTCCCTCATTTAAGTCATTTATTAAGATATTGAAGAGTACTGGGCCTAAGACGGAACGTTGTGGAACCCTACTGCTTACTTCTCTCCATGTAGATGTAGTACCATTAAGGACTACTCGTTGAATACAGTTTATCAGCCAGGTACAAATCCATCTGGTGGGGATGCTGTCTATCCCACATTTTTCTAACTTACAAAAAAGTAGGTTGTGGTCTACTTAGTCAAATGCCTTGCTGAAGTTTAGGTATACTATGTCCACAGCATTTCGCTGGTCTACTAATTTAGTGACTTTATCAAAGAATAAAATAAGATTGGTTTGGCATGATCTGTTTTTAAACAAACCTTTGCTGGCTACTGGTTATAACTTTTATTTGCTTCTAGTTGCTCGCAGATCTGTTTTTTTTTTTTTTATTATGTTTTCCAGTATCTTTCCAGGTATTGATGTTAGACTGGTTGGTCTGTAGTTTCTTGGGTCTATTTTTTCCCCTTTCTTGAAGATGGGAACCACATCAGCCCTTTTCCAATCCTCAGGTACTTTTGTGGTGCTCAGGATTTTGGAAAGATACAATGGTTCTGAGATACATCTGCCAGCCCTTTCAGAACTCTGGGATGTAATCTGTCAGATCCCGGTGATTTATATTAATCAAGATCCGATAGGTGTTCTCTTACCATTTTCTTGGTTATTTTAATTTTTGTTTCTAGTTTGTCTTCTAACAGTAGTTTTTTTGGGATGTTGGGCTACAATTTATTTTTGTGTGAAGACTGATGCAAAGAATTAGTTAAGCAGCTCTGCTTTTTCCCTCCTGTTTGTTACTTCCTTGCCATCTTCTCTCTTTAGTGGGCCTACTGTTTCCTTGACTTTTTTCTTATTAATAAGTTGAAAGAAACTTTTTAAATTATCTTTGACTTTTGTTGCAAATCTTTGTTCATCCTGAGCCTTTGCTTTCCTGACTTCAGGTTTGTATGTTCTAGCTGTCTATTGATAATTAGCCTTAGTTATGTGTCCCTCATTCCATTTTTTTTAACCTGTCCTTTTTGTTTTTCAGTCTGTCAGAGAAATCTTTGTGCAGCCATGCTGGTTTCTTCTTGAATTTCTTGTTTTTCTTTTTCAGCAGTATTGTGCTGCACTGGGCTTTTATGATCGAATTTTTCAGAGTTTCCCATGCTTCTTGAGTTGTTTTTCCTTTAGGATTTTTATCTATGGTATCTTTCCTTAGCTGTCTCTGAGTTTGTTAATATTAGCTCTTTTAAAATTTAAGACACTTGGTTGAATTATTTTCTGTTGCTTGTGTTTGCATTATATTGAATTCCATGGTCACTCCCTCTATCACTTCTTCTGTATTAGTAAGAATTAGGTCCAATATAGATTTTCCTCTAGTTCCCTACTCTACCTTTTGGATGACAAAGTTGTCGGTTAGGTTGATTAGGAATATATTTGATCTCCCACTGCAGAGTTTGTCTCCCAGTTGATATCTGGATACCTAAAGTCTCCCCTTACTACTATGGTATGCTTCCTACATACATTTGTTAACTGGCTGGAAAAGAGTTCATCTATTTCTTCCTATTGGTTGGGTGGCCTGTAATATATATCTATGGCAATGTCCCTTTTTTCTCTCCTATATTGACCCATATGCATTCTGGAGAGGTTTATCTTTGATCATGTGCATTTCTGTAGTGATTTCTTACATATCTATCATATCATATGGTAGTGAGCATTTTCTAAAATTATAGCATTCCTTTGTGTGAGTGAACACGTTGGTTTTAGCAGAGACTTTTTCTTTCTTCTTTCAGTTTTATGGATATTTATCCCAACAGCAAAATATGATGCAGGATTATGTCCGAACAGGCACATATCAGAGAGCAATCCTGCAAAACCACAGTGATTTTAAAGATAAGGTATGGCTAAAGTTTAATAATGCCTTAAGTGTAACCAATGAAGATTCCTTCTGAATATTGCATAATTGGTAAAGGGTAAGACTGAATTTACATATTGTAAATATATATTCAAATATCATATCTAAGTCACATTATTCTTCAGCTCAGAATATGCTGCTTTGTCTAACTGGAAATGATGGAACCTTGAAAGTTTGAAAAAGAAGGATGTGGTCTGATTTAGTAACATAGGGATAGTATGAGAGGCACCCCCCCCCCCAAGTTTCTCTCAAATAAGGTACTGTGAACAGGAAAATCTTGATGGTGGCCTGCAGCTAATCCTAGGTGAGAATCAAAAGGCAGGGTACATAATTTGGGATTTCTAATAAACCATTGCTATAAATTGAATTACTGGTAGTGCTAGTAACCAGAGAATAGGCATTGTCAGCTTCCATTTGTTCATCAACTACACTGTTTTCTAGACATGACTATTCCATAATTATTAATGCCCTAATTATAAATATTTTTAATTGGTACAGATCTCCTAATCTGGTGCCCATCAGATTCATTGGACATTAATTCTCAAAACGTGTACGAGCATTCAAGTTGTATGTTCTTCAAAGCAGTTTTTCTGCTTTGGATCCAAATAGCTGCATATGTTTAATAAATACACTAATACCATAAACAAATTTAGAACTCTGAGCATTGGAATCAGAGCATTTGGATATAAGATCCATTCTTCAAAATGTTGTAACTGTCAGTAAGGATGGCTTAATTTAACTTACATATTTAGTATTTAATAAATATTTAATACATTGTAAGACTACATTTTATAGAAAAGATTTTACTGATATTTAGTTTTTGTGATTTTATTGATCTGATTTTTCCTCCAGATTGTATTAGATGTCGGCTGTGGTTCTGGCATCCTGTCATTTTTTGCAGCCCAAGCAGGAGCCAGAAAAATTTATGCAGTGGAAGCAAGCACAATGGCTCAACATGCAGAGGTTAGTGTGAGACAGCCACACTGGCTGCTTCATTCAGTGACCACAATCCCAGTTCTCCTGTTGTGGTTCTTAAATTACCATGCCAGGGGTATGTCAAGATGTGAGAGGTCTTGGAAGATCTGGCTCCCACTGGCACATGGAAATTTTCCACGGATTGAAAGGCCTTGGCTGGCTAGGCCTAACTGCATGCAGGCCTCCTTTCTCACTCCCAGAAGGCCTCAGCCAGCTAAACCCACTGGCACACAAAAATGTGCTTTGTGCTGGAAGGCTTCAGCTAGCTGGGCCCAGTGGCATATAGGCTTCCTCCTTTTCAGCTCCCACTTCCAAGAAACCTGACCTACTTCCCCCCACCCCAATACTACTGTCCTTCTCTCTCCTCCGCCAAGCCTGGGTACACTTCCCTTTTTTTGATGAGAGGCTCAGCTAGAAAGCTAGTGAATTCAAACTTAGTATGCTCCTGTATCTAAAGTAGCACTTTCTTTCTAATTATTAGCTATTTCAAAACCAATTTCTCGTAAATATCTATGGAATGACTGCTTTCTAATTTTTCCCTCTTTCTATCCAGGTTTTAGTGAAGAGTAATAATCTTACTGATCGAATTGTGGTCATTCCTGGGAAGGTAGAGGAAATCTCGCTTCCAGAACAGGTGGACATCATTATTTCTGAGCCAATGGGCTACATGCTTTTCAATGAACGAATGCTGGAGAGTTACCTGCATGCCAAGAAATATTTAAAACCTAGTGGTAAGTAACTTCTTTTTTTTCTTCTGTTCAGTTGTGTTCGATTCTTGGAGACTGTCTGGAGAAGTCCCTGTAGTTTTCTTGGCAATGTTTTTCAGAAGTGGTTTGCTGTTGTCTTTTTCCTAGGGCTGGGAGAATGTGACTAGGCCAAGGTCACCCAATGATAATGAAATAAAGGGAGGAGAAAGAGGAGCTCCCTTTTGGCCTATTAGCTCAGGATGGTATTAGGAATTCTGATAGTAGGCATTGTTCAATTAGTTAACATAGTGTGATGACCTAGAACGTAACACAAACGTAACAAAATCCAAAATGTAAATAAATGTCCTTTAATGCCTCCAACTTGGCCCCACTGTTCAATAATACTCAGTCGGAGAGAAAATGTACTCAAAAATGGTCTTCAAAAGAAAGCAATACAGTCCGAACTTAATGAGCAGATAGAGGTGAAATAAGAAAACGTACTCAAAAATGGTCTTCAAAAGAAAGCAATACAGTCCGAACTTAATGAGCAGATAGAGGTGAAATAACAAACCAAACAAACTTACAATGATGAAATTTCCACAACGGAACAGGAGAAGTATTTACCAAAATCAAGGAGATAACAAGGCGCAGTCTGTTGGAAGGACACCAACCAAGATAATTTCAGACCAAAATAAAACACGCTTTGTTCCAGCATTTGCCAGTACACAGGTCCAAACTCTTATTCAGTTCTCACACCTGCAGCTCATGAAGAGTATCAAGACCCTCTCCTCCCGAGGAGACCATGTCTCTCCCTTATCCTCTCCTCCCTGCATGCCCTAGGATGGATAGGGGATGGGCCTGGGTCCTCCTCTGACTGCTCAGCCAGCCTCTGCCCTTCCCCAGTCTCCACCACAACCTCTGGAGCCACACTTCCACTCCCTGTCAGCTGTTCCTCCTCTCCCTCAAAGTCAGTCTCCACCAGGGGCATGACACATAGGTTAGTAACCATAAATCTATTATATACTGTTTTGGTTACCTCTTTTGGTGGGAAATGGGAATCACTTCTTATATGTTTCTCTTAATTCTGGAAAGTCAATATCATTAATGAAACTGATCTGGTTTCTTTGCTTTGTTCTGGATGGTGTCTAGACCAGAGGGGATAAGACTGGTCATAAGTCAGGAATTTGGATATGTGCTGCTAATTGGTTACATGTAGGCTCCTCCAACAATAGCATTTATCAAATCAGAATTATATATGACAGTAACACTGGTTATATTCTGATCATTCACTAACTACCTTCCTGCTGTATTATTACAAGTAGTTATTAACTTACAACAATTGGGACTAGAATTTCAGTCATAACTCATGACAGTCATAGGTTGGGGTATCCACTTACAATTGTTTTTATGGCAGTCATTAGGCAAATAATTAAACAAACAATGCAGTTATAAGTCTGAATCCATTCTTGGCCATGTGACTGTGAGGGGACAGGTGGTATGATATTGTTTGAAGAACAAGTTGTAACTGAACAAGTTGTTAAATAACCAGTCAAGGACTGCTTGTATTGACACTTTTTTAAATAGTGAGTCATATCTGATATACTATTAAACAGTGAGTTTCAGTCATACATTTGTTCACTGGTATGATAGAATAAAGTAGCAATAGCTCTTAGAATGGAGAATTTATAGCTAGCACAAGCCAAAATAGCTCATTGGAAGAGTATTCGTCTGAAGATCTAAAGGTTTTCACTTAGAGAGCCAGTTCAGGGTAATAGTTAAGGTAACAGGCTAGAAAACAAGAGACCAGGATTTCTAGACCCATTTTAGGCACAAAGCTTCTTGATTGTTATTGGACCAGCCAGTTTTTTTTTCAGCCCTAGGAAGAAGGCAATGACAGACTGCTTCTGAAAAACCTTGCCAAGAAAACTGCAGTGTTTTGTCCAGGGAGTCTCTGAGAATCAGACACAATTGAATGGAAGAAAAAAAATCTAGATATTTTACTTTTTTCTCAATCTGAAAATGAGTTTGTGCAATAATTTCTTTTTTATTTTCCATCTTCATATTTTGTTAATGTCTTCAGAGGACAGATTAAATCCAGCTAATGTACAAAATTGCTTGAACTCTTCCATTAATACCTCAATTATTCCATAGGCTTTTCCAAAATTAAAACCAAAGTGTCTGCAAATGCCCTTGGTTTATATCTTTATCTATTGTTTGTTTGAAGACAGACTTTAGTGTGATTAATTCGTTGGAATGGCAGAAATTGATAAGGTGGTGTTCTGCTTTATTTTGTTTTCCTAAGTCTTATACTCCAAATACATTTTCCTCATGAATGTTTCCAAGTTTTGCATTCCAGTCATGAAGTAGCACATCTTGCTTGCATTTTCTCTCAGTTTTATTTTATTTTTTAAAAATATAAACTTTATTCAGTTTTCCAACCATTTAAAAACATAGAAAAACAATTGCATCAATGTTGAAGACATCATTTACATTTCTTAACCATATTCTTATACTTAATTTTCTATTACATTGCAATTATTACATATTACTTTTTCTATTAATTCTACATTCAGTATATATAGCTTCATATTCTTTAAGTAATTACAATATTACTTTTCTTTCTATTCTCAAACCATATATACCAGGTGTCCCAGACTGAATAATATATCGATTCTATCCTTTAAGTCTAAAGTCAGCCTGTTGATTTCTGTGCAGTCTAGAATTTTCCTTATCACTGCTCCCTCTTGTGGTATATCTCCCTGTTTCCAGTGCAATGCAGCAGTTGTTATATGTAAAATAATATATCTGTCAGTCTTGCTATATTCTCCCTTACTTATGCCTAATAGGAACAGTTCTGGTCAAAATTCAATTTTTTGCTTTGTTATTTCTTCTAACCACTTTTGAATCTTAATCCAGTATTTTTTTTTTGCTTCTGAGCAGGTTCACCACATTTGAAAGTATGTACCCTGTTTATTCTTGCATTTCCAGCATTCTGGGTTTTGGTTTGCAAACATCTTTACCAATCTGGTGGGGGGTCGATGCCACCTATGAAACATTTTGTACATATTTTCTTTACACACTGTAGATAGTGTTAGTCTATAATTCCCCCCCCCCCCATTCTTTCCCAATATTCCAATTGTATATTATGTCCCACATTTTTCGCCCAGGCTACCATCATTTCTTTAACCACCTCTTCTTCCATTTTAAAGTTCAAAAGAAAGTTATATAATTTAGATATCATCTTTTTCTCTGTTCCTTGGATAATTTTATCGAATTGTAGTTGGTTCATGTAAAATCCATATTCTTCCTTATCTTTTTTGTACCTTGCTTGTACCTGCATGTAAGGCCACCAGTCAGTGTCTATATTTTGCTGTTTTAATTCCTGTATTGTTTTTAATTTTCCTTGTTTATCAAGCAAATCCTTGTAATTCCTCATTTTAGCCAGATCCATTGCATTTGGTATATTAATGCCTCCATCGTCCACAGCCAACTTGGTATATTAGTATAGTGGTCCTTCTTGATTTTATCCCACACTTGAATAAGTGCATCCCTAATTTGATGCCTTTGAAAGTAGGCGTGTTGGTTTTTTCCCTTTCCATAGAAAACTATGCCACCTTCTTTGCAGGTTGTGTCCTTTTATTAGTAATATCTTTTTATTCTCTAGGTTGATCCAATCTTTTATCCATACCATAGCTGCCGCCTGATAATATATCTCCCAATCTGGAAGTCCAAAGCCACCCCTTTCTCTTTTATCCTGCAACAGTTTCATTTTAATTCTAGCTTTTTCCCTGGCCCAAACAAATTTAGTTATTTTATTTAACCCCGCCCCCCCAAAAAATCTGATTTTTACCAGTACAGTTTGGAATAGATATAGTATTTTCAGTAGTACAGTCATTTTAACTGCAGCAATTCTTCCCACTATTGAAATTTGGAATTTTCTCCATATTTCCAATTCCTTTTTTATCCGCATCATTAATTTATCATAATTAATTTCTTTAATTTTCTCAATTTTAAATTGATCATAAAACTAATCCTCCTCTTTTTTTTGAAAAAGTGCTTGGAGCATAGAGTTACTTGAATGTCATATACAAAGTATAATTGATATTGTTTGGTTATTGATTGGATTGTAGCCAAGTACAGGTAGTCCTTGACTTACAACTGGTCACTTAGTGACTGTTCAAAGTTACAGCAAACCCCTCCCAAATGGGTCTTACAACCCAGATTTGAAGTTCCAATGACCCTTCCACCCCATGGTCACATAACTGAATTTTGGGTGGTCAGCAACTGGCCTACATTTATGCTTGTAGGTCTCCATGGTCATGTGACCATGATTTATGACGTTTCTGCTGAAAACTGGCATTTACTTCCAGTTTCCAGAAAAAACAACCTCATAGCAAACTGAGTAATGACCACTACATTCCCTTTACCATCACTCTGGTCAAATTATGACCAAAATTGTGTCTTAAGTTGAGAAAACTACCTGTATTGTTCTTGCTATAACTTTCCTAATTACCTCCTTTTTCATGTCCTGAGTAATTAATTGTAATCTTACCAGTCCATCTCGATTTGATGATTATTTTAAGATGTCAATTTGGTGTTTCATTTTATTGCTTCTTGTTCCCACTTTATCTTTGCTGCTTCTGACTTCTTTTTCTATATGGCAATATCAATAACTAGATGTCCCAAAGGCCATGTTATAAACAACATAAATGCTCCAAAAGATCCTCAGCTCTTTCTCAGTAGCATGTTGAGTGCCATCTAACCTGAAAGGCCTATCCTCCAACACTATATCATCAATCATGTTATATTTTCTGTCCATGTGGTTTTTTTTTTAGTAAAGGTACAGGAGTGATTTAACATTGCCTTCTTCCATGCAGTATGAATGGATCCCTTTGCTGTTGTCACTAAAATGCCTCCAGCATTTTCTTATATCGTTTCTGCCCAAAGTAGATATTTGCTTGCTTTCACTAGGCAGCTAGGATGACCTT
This sequence comes from Notechis scutatus, assembly GCF_049901735.1. Lineage (NCBI taxonomy): Eukaryota > Metazoa > Chordata > Lepidosauria > Squamata > Elapidae > Notechis > Notechis scutatus. The sequence continues at coordinate 162,197,473 of NC_142010.1, read as the reverse complement.
AATGCTTTGGATGATCCTGATGAGAATATATAGATTTGGCATACACTCCTGACATCCCTCCCAGAAACATACAAATACCTCTGGCCACAGTGAGGCAGATAACAAATAATCAGAGTTGGAAGGGACCTTATAGGTCATCTAGTCCAACCCCCCACCCAAGCGGGAGACCCTACATCATTTCGGACAAATGACAGTCCAATCTCTTCTTGAAAATCTCAAGTGATGAAGCTCCCACACCTCCCGAGGGCAAGCTGTTCCATTGGTTGATTTTTCTCACTGTCAGAAAGTTTCTCCTTATTTCCAGGTTAAATCTCTCCTTGTTCAGTTTCCATCCAGTATTCCTTGTCTGGCCTACAGGCGCTTTAGAAAGCATGGCAAGACTTGGTGGAGAAGCTAGTTTTTAATCAAAGTAATTATTGGAACCTGCTGCATCCTGCTTCTAACCTGTTTCTACTTCATTAATAGAAATTTAACCTGTTCTATTAAATGGGTCTCCTGTAGATAAGCAGTATTTTCAATGAATGATTTTAAATATGCTAGGTTTATGAAGATTTTTTAGATTCTTGCAGTTTTTTTATATTAAGAATAGCTTCATCCATAAATTCTATTTTGGTCCATTTATCAGTATTCTCCCAATACCAGTACCCTCCAAAGATGTAATGAACATTCCCTTATACAGTATTTGAATGATCTTAGATTGCTTTCAAGTTGATCAGCACTCAACTGCTGGAATTGGCTATTACAATTATTGTATAGCACCATAATTGTCTAGCACCATAATTTTTTAATTAATAAGATTAACAAAAATCGGTAGTGGTGATCCTCTGTATGGTGCTTTTACTTATGCCCATATGCTTATATCTTATTCTATACATATAATTTTTCAAAAGAAAGAATGATGAGTAATAGGAAGAAACATCAATCCTTCATGAAAAATAACCATTCCCATTTGAAATAGCCAGGGCTTCAGGTTCAGTTTTGAAGCACTGATTTGATTAAACTTGATTGTCTATCAGTCCCTTTCTGTGAGGCTGTTCCTATTGATGTGCTGTGGCTGTCTTTCAAGTGCTTTGGTCAGGATGCAAAGAGAATTTGGGGTTCTAAGCAAAAATATACCAGGGGTTTCAAACCTTTTCAAATGGACTACTCAGATTTTACCAAAACATTTTGGTGGTGGGCCATTTCATGAATAGAATTCTCTTGAATTGAACATTTTCAGTAAGTAGAATAGCCTATTTCATGTTAATGCTTTAACTTGAAATGTTTTCCATACTTGTAATTTTGTACCATTAATAGTACAAGATAGCTTTATTAGGTGAAGTCAAGAATACATATTGTATGCAAATTTTTGAGTTCCTTCGAATTTGTCAGCCAGTATGTTAAACAAAAACAAAACAAAAATGAGGTGGGATAGAATTTTAATTTGATTTGTTAACTTGCTTTTATTCTGTTTTGATATCTTATCAGTCTTAATAATTGACCTCCTGTTTTGTTTGGTTTTTAAAACATATTTGATTAAACTTCGGAGATTTTATTGAAATTGAAAAACAAGATAAAATGTTTCTATTCAAAAAATTAAATAAAACTATAAATATATGTTGTCTTCTGCTCCATTTCAGGAAATATGTTTCCAACTATTGGCGATGTCCATCTAGCCCCATTTACAGATGAACAGCTATACATGGAACAGTTCACAAAAGCTAACTTTTGGTGCGTCTTTTCTCTTTATCCCACAAAAACCACTTCAGCCTTCCCCACTTGGGTCACCCCAAATATATAAGATTTGACATGTATGAAGAGGAGCTATGGAATTTGTTGCTGTAGTGTTGAACAACATGAACAATCTCTGGTTTCATTTGAACTTGGTGCTGCCTGTTCTGCCTACTTTAGTTAAGTAGCAGGCAGGTTTTTCTGGGTGTTCTGCACTGCCATAGCTATCTTTCCAGAATGTTTTTTTTTTTTTTCAGATGAAGCCAATGTATGTGCGATGTGTTTCTTTTCAAATCTTGCATCAGTTTCCTCTTGGATTTCTTTAATATTTAATATTTTGTTTTATATTTTTCATCTTATCAGTTGGTGGTATCTTATATTGTAGGTATCAGCCATCTTTTCATGGGGTAGATTTGTCAGCACTCCGAGGTGCAGCAGTAGATGAATATTTCAGACAGCCTGTTGTGGTAAGTTGGATTATTCCCATAACACTTTGGAGGTTTGTCAGTAGTTGAAATAATTAACCTGTGATATCATGCAGTGGAGGCCATACATATGCAACAGTGCTAACCACAGACATTGTGCTAACATGTATTCAAAGCTGTGTTGGCATGAATATTAACCATGGTGGTTCTAATCCTAGATATAATTGTTTGATTAGCAGACAGTTTCCTCATTCTTGGCCCATGTTCAATAAATAGCACCTTTCCCTCGCACAGAATAACTAAATTCACTAGTATTTGTCCTTTTGTCATTAATCAAAAGTTGGCTGGAATTCTTCAGGCAAGGCTTCACCTCAAATACCACTTTATGATTTTGAACACATTTATAAAAATCTTGGAAGTTCTTTGAGAAGAACTTTCATCTGACTCATACAGAAACTTGATACAAGTCGTCCTCCCCCTTAAGGTTTTACAAAGAAGCAGACAATGTGTGAGATAACTTTTTTTCTGTTAAGAACTTCATGCCCTTTGGTTCAATGTTTACAGATTCATTGTGTCATACATCCCATTTAAACTAATTAGCAAAGAAAGACTCCTGGTTCAGTTCTTTTTCCAAGAATATCCTGAACTGATTATAAAGCGGTTACAGAATAGAGCACAGAGAATCTGTTGGCTAGGTGTAATAACATTGTAATTAACCTTCCTTTTTCCCTCTTCAACTCCTCTGTAACCAGTCACTGTCCAATTGAAACTTCTCAGGTAGTTTTAGAAACAGACATATGTTTGAGCTTTTTCCATTGCCGCATTCTTTTTTTTTGCATAAAGTTTTTTATTTTATAACATATAAAAGTTCCATTTTAAGTTAAACAGTGTGTTGTCTGGGTACAAATAGTTTTAGGAAATAGTCATCAAAGTGTTTACAACAATGTTCATTACATTGATATTCATTTTATCATAATGATCATAATAATAATACTGATACTTGCTTATCCATTTTAACAAGCCTCTCTTTTTTCATTGATCTTTTTCTTCTATTTCCATGTTTCTAACTTCTGTTTTTGTCACCTAACCATTGATAAAATAAGTTCAAGTCAAAACATATTCAGTTTCTTCCTTTTCCTTAATTGTAAGTGTTAATCTATCAATCTCTGCACATTCTAATATTTTTAATCACATTTTCATCTCTTCACTTTTCCATTGTTGTGCAAATATAATTCTGGCTGCAGTAAATTACATGTAAAATCACATATGTATTCTCCTTGTCATACTTATCCGGTTACATGCCCAACAAAAATATTTCTAGTTTTAAATCAATATGTTGCTTTAGTATTTTTCCAACTATGTATGTATTTTATCCAATATTTTTTTGTTTTTGGACATGTCTACCACATATGATAATATGAACCAGGTATCTGATGGCATTTCCAACATTTAGCAGACATATTCTTAAACATCTTTGCCTACCTTGAGGGTGGGAAATGCCATCAATGAAACATTTTATAAAGATTTTCATTATATGCAGTTGACATCATTAATTTATAATTTCTATTCCACAGTTTCTGCCATTTTAGCCCATACTATCATTGTCTCCTTTACTCACTCATCTTCCATCTTGATACTTAGTAAATAGCTATATATTTCTTTTATTAGCTTTTTATCTGTCCCTGTTAGTATTTGATCTAATTCTGTTAATTCTTTATAAAAACCATACATTTTAGCATCCTTCTCATATTGAGATTGTATCTGCATTTGTGGTCACCAGGCTATGTAAATCTCTTGACTACTCAGTTCTTGCTGAACTGAGGAGGGGGAGGAGGTGGTGGCGGCGGCTCGCGTTGTTTTCTGAGCTCTAGGCTCTAGGCTCACGGGCTCAGAAAACAACGCAAGCCGCCATCACCACCACCTCCTCCTCCCGAGCGGACTGAAAGCAGCTTGGGCTGAGGAAACGAAGCTGAGTGGAGCCGAAGCGACCTCGGCTCACGTTGTTTTCTGAGTCTAGAGCTCAGAAAACAACGCGAGCCACCACCACCACCTCCTCCCCCTCCTCCCGAGCGGACTGAAAGCAGCTGGGGCTGAGGAAACGAAGCTGAGCGGAGCCGAAGTGACCTCGGCTCGCGTTGTTTTCTGAGCCCGCAAGCCTAGAGCCAGGGCGCTTTCATTGCACGGCGGAGCTTCTTGTCTTGGGAAACACCGGGTGTCGTTGCTGCCCCCTGAGGGGAGGGCGATTCCGGGCTGCGCAATTGGGGGACTTCGTGGCTTTGGGTGGGTGGGAGCGAAGACGTTGACTTTAAGCGCTGCCGACCAAGTGTTTCACAAATACCAGTGGGACCTCCGTCCACCACCACCCCTCCCTCTTTTGCCTCCTTCCTTCTGATCAATCAGGTTTTCCCAGTATTTGCTCACAGCTGCGTTTTCTCTTCTGCCGTGCTAGGCGTTGAACGCGGGGATTTCTGATTCCCCTTACACGCGCGTGGATATGCCGCGGGGTGTTTTCTTCCAAACGCCCCACGGGCAGAGAACACTGACTTTCATGATAGTGAGATCATTTCCCAAATTAATTGATTCACTAACCCAAAAGAAGAAGATGTTGATGACAGTGGGAGGCAGGAGTCACTCTCTCCCTTGCAAGAAAAAAGCAAGAGCCGTTCTTATGATCTCTCTCTCTCTCTCTCTCTCCCCCCCAATACAGTCAAGCCCTTTCCAGCACCTGCGATCCGCCTCCGCCGCTTTGCACCTTGCAAATGCAAAAACCCCGGGACCCCTTAGAAAGGGGAATGTCTGAGGATGAGGGCTTGTTCCTGACCAACCTGTCTTTACAGGCTTATTCCGCCCACAAATTTTCAGATCTCTCTTGTTTAAGGGAAAAAATATTGCACGCCTAAACAAGTCAACCCCTTCTACCACTCCAACTCCTTCGGAAGAGGGACCAGAAGATCTAATTTTCAACCAACCAGTAGTCGAAGCAGAGGTGATCCCAGTTCCTCTCATGTTTTCGGACCTGGTACAGAAACAGTGGGCCTCTGCAGCGGTGTACCCAGCCCCCACTGGATATGACATATTTCAATTTGGCCCCTCATTTCTCAAAATTATTGAATACTCCCGAGGTAGATGAACCTATAGTGGGATTAGCGTCCTCCTCCATTCCCAGTGATGCGCTGGAGGCATTAAAGCCGGAGGAAAAACGGGCCGAGCTAGCCCTACGCAGAGCCCATCAGTCTGACGTGTGGGCCATCAGAGCAGCCACGGCCGCTTCTTTCTTCACCCGTTCTTCTCTCAGATGGCTCCGCCTCTTACGGGAACATGTCCCTAATTCCAACCTTAGAGCGCACCAAGATATTGCTAAACTTATAGCAGCCACTGAATTCTCAGCTGACGCAACTTATCATGCAGTCAAGTTTTCAGCCAAGGCCATTACTTCACATGTCACAGCGCGACGCTTACTATGGTTAAAACATTGGCAAGCGGACTTTAAGCACAAATGCAAGCTGGCTTCATCTCCAATTGTGGGAGACAGACTGACCCTTCCCTTGATCCGCTACTAATTGAAACCCAAAACAAAAAGAAAATTCTTCCTTCCCTTTTTCGGAAGTCAGATTCTAGAAACCCTCAGTCCTTTCGGAGGGGATCCTTTCGGCCCTTTTACCAGGGATCCTTTTCACCCAGATACCAGAGACCCCCATCATTCAGACCAGGGCAGCAGCCAGACAGGTCCGACTTCGGGGATAGGAGCAGAAGGGGTGGTCAATCCAAGAGATCCTTTCGGGGAGCAGGAAACAGGTCATTTCGGCATCCAAGATAACTCCCAGGACCTGACCCCCATTGGCGGACGCTTTAAATTATTCGCGGACCAGTGGGACTCCTCAACCTCTGATTCCTGCGTCAGAGACACGATTAGATTTGGCCTTGCGCTGGAGTTTCAATCCACTCCCCCAGATTTTTTCATGTCATGCCCTCTCTCCAGAGATCCGGTTAAATGTAATCTCATGGAAATAGCTATCCAACACTTACTGGACATACGAGCCATCCAGCCAGTAGCCACCAACCAACGAGGGCGAGGTTTCTATTCACATCTTTTTGTTGTTCCCAAAAGTTCGGGGGCGGGGTGGAGAGCAATATTGGATCTGAAACGTCTCAACCATTTTTTAGTATATTGCAAGTTTAAAGTGCACACCCTACAATCTATCTTACTTTGCATCAGAAAGGATGACGTCCTTACGTCCATAGATCTGACAGAGGCATACCTACATATTGCTATTCGGCCTTTCCACTATAAATTTCTGAGATTCTGTTATAATAACCACCATTTCGAATATGTGGCCCTTCCTTTCGGACTAGCTGCCCCCAGGACCTTCACGGAGGTTCTCGCAGCGCTAGCTGCTCATCTCCGTGATATCCCCATACGACTCCAGTGTTATCTTGATGACATCTTGATTTTGTCATCTTCCGATCCTCAAGCAGTCAGAGATACTCAGAACACATTACAATCCCTACAACAACACGGGTTCTCAATAAATTGGAAAAAGAGTCATTTAACACCATCGACTCGGTTAACCCATCTGGGGGTTAACCCATCTACGGTGGAAGGCAAAGTTTACCTGTCACCAGATAGACTAAATAGCATTCAGCAATTAGTTAAGGAGATCAGGGGTCTTAAGAGGGTGTCCCTAGCGGAACTATCAAAATTGTTAGGCAAGATGATCTCATGTATATCTATCATCCCTTGGGCCCAGCTCCACACTAGATCCCTCCAGTGGTTCCTGCTCCCGTACCAGCGCTCCGGCCGAAGCAACGCCAAATACAAGGTCAAGGTACCATCAAAGGTCCTCATATCTCTCCTCTGGTGGACCAGACCAGTCATCCACAGAGGCTGCCTCTTCAAAGAGCCACACAGACTTACCATCACCACCAATGCCAGCCTGTTTGGATGGGGAGCGCACGTTCAGTCGCTCACAACCCAAGGCCGCTGGTCCGCCATAGAACAGTCGTGCAGCATAAACTGGCTGGAGCTTTGAGCAGTACACCTGGCTCTCCGCAGCTTCCTTCCACAGGTACACAATCAGCACATACTAATATTGACCGACAACGTAACAGCCAAAGCTCACATAAACAAACAGAGGGGCACACAGTTGAAACATGTCATGCGGGAAGCGGAGTGCTTGTGTCGTTGGGCGGAGAGCAACCTACTTTCCATCCGAGCAGAGCACATTTCGGGCCTGTCGAATACACAGGCAGACTGGCTAAGCAAGGCCACGATTGATCAGTCGGAGTGGCACCTCCATCCGACCCTGTTTCAAGAGGCGGTCAGGACATTTGAACTGCCGGTGGTGGACCTGTTTGCTTCCCCCCTCAACGCCTAGCTCCTGAGATTTTTTTCCAGGTACCCCTCGCAAGGAGCGGAGAACTTCAATTCACTCCACTGTCATTGGCCCTCGGGACTTATGTATGCATTCCCACCACTTCCACTGCTTCCCAAGGTCATCCAGAAACTGCTAGACGAGAGGGCGGAGCTACTTCTAGTAGCTCCTTACTGGCCCAGACGGCCGTGGTTTGCAGACCTCCGCAGTCTATCCATATCAACACCATGGAGAATTCCGCCAGACAGGGTCTTGCTAACCCAGGTATGGAGAACTCTCCCATCTGCCAATCAGGTATCAATTTCTTCTCTTTCTCTTCAACATCCGGACCCTCAATGGTTGCACCTGACCGTCTGGAGGTTGAGCGGAGTCGTCTGAAGAGCAAAAAGTTTTCCAACAGAGTTATAGCCACCATCCAAGCTGCCAGACGCCCCTCAACAACTCGCATTTACAATGCCACATGGTCCAGTTTCTGCAAATGGTGTACCAAGTCTCGAATTGATCCCATCTCTCCATCTGTGGCTCAAATCCTAGAGTTCTTGCAAGAGGGACTTGACAAGGGATTATCACCTAATACGTTGAAAAGACAGGTGGCGGCCTTGGCGTCAATTCTCACTTGTGAAGGTCTTCTATCTCTTTCCCATCATCCACGCATACAGAGTTTCCTTTGAGGACCCACAAATTTACACCCTCCAGCAGTACACCGTTATCCCACCTGGGACCTTAACAAGGTCCTCGTCGCACTCACTAAGGGCCCTTTTGAACCCTTGAAATCGTCAAGTCTCCAATTTCTGACGTATAAAGTAGTTTTCCTTGTAGCGATCACTTCTGCTCGTCGTATTTCGGAACTTGCAGCTTTGTCTATCAGACAAGATCTTTGTGTTTTCCATTTGGTCCTTCGTCCTGATCCTACGTTTATTCCCAAAATTAACTCGGTTTTTCATAGGGCACAAGAGCTGATACTTCCTAATTTTTGTCCCAGACCATCCCAAGGGTTGGAACTACAATGGCATAGGCTTGATGTGAGGTGAGCATTGCGAATATATGTTAACCGCACAGCAACTTTCAGAAAAACGGAAGCCTTGTGTCGTTTCAGCCCAACACTCAGGGATGCAAGGCCTCATCTTCTACAATAGGCCGTTGGCTATGGGCCGCGATAGCGAAAACGTATCAGACTCTATCCCTGCAGGTGCCCAGGGGCATAACAGCTCATTCAACAAGGAGCGCCGCAACATCGGCAGCGTGGGCCACACAGGCAACAATAACTGAAATTTGTCGAGCCGCAACCTGGGCCTCTCCATCACCATTCATTAGGCATTATAAAATAGATGTGTTTGCATCCGCTGAGGCCTCCTTTGGCAGAAGAGTTCTGCAACGGGTCCACAGGGACCAGGAGGAGATTCCAGGCCAGACGGAGTCCCTCCTGTAGGACAGGCCAAGTTTTGGTATGTCCCACTACTGGATGCTCTGAACAGCTCATGGGAGAAAGGCCGTTGGTACTTACCTGACACGCCCGTTCTCTTTGAGCTGTGAAGAGCATCCAGCCCCACCCTTTTTCCCATCTGGTGGGGTCCTGTTTCGGCCAACAAATTGTTAGGGCATTGAGGTTGAGGGTGGTTATTTCTCTTGTCTTTGCCAAAACTGGGGAACGCTGGGGAGGAGTCCCATGGAGGAGGAGGAGCGTTCCACAAATTAAGCCCAGCCTAGGCATGCAGAGACTGAAGCACCTCCCACTACTGGATGCTCTTCACAGCTCAAAGAGAACGGGCGTGTCAGGTAACTACTAATGCCCTTTTACTATATTTTTTTATTAATTTGAGTTTCTTGTGGATCTTCCAGGATGAAAACCAAATCATTTGCGAACGCCTGTAGCTTATATTTTTCCATTTTTATTTCCATACCTTTGATTTCTTTGTCTTATCTAATATTTCTATTTAATATTTCCAGTGTCAATAGAAATAGTAGAGGGGATAGTGGATATCTTAGTCTTGTGTCTTTTTATATTAAAGTTCTCTGTCATATCTCCATTTACCATTACCTTTGCTGTTTGCTTATGATATATTGCTTTAATCATGTTGACGAATCTCTTACCAAAGTTCATAAATTTTAGTTGTAATAACATAAATTGCCAATTTACATTACCAAATGCTATTTGTTTTCCAGGATGTGCTTCATATAGTACTCCAATGTGTTAAGATCATTCTCATATTATTTTTAATCTTAGATAAAAATCCATTCTGATCTGAATGTATAAATTCATTCAAAACCCTTTTTAGTCTCTCTGCTATTATTGAAGCGTATATTTTATTATCAGCATTCAATAAAGATATAGATCTATAGTTTTTTTGTCTGCATTAAATCTGAATCTTCTTTTGGAATTATGGTAATATTTGCTTCCATCCACGAATTTGGTACCTTCGCTTCTAACAATACTTCGTTACAGACTTCCAATTTTGGTGGGCCTAAAGTATCATAAATATTTATAAGATACTTTATATAAATATTTATAAATATTCTGCTGGTAGCCCATCTGGTCCTGATGTTTTATTATTCTTTTGCTTCTTAATCGCTTCTGTTAATTCCATAGTTGATATTTGTTTATTTAACATGACTTTCACTGTTTCAAGTACTTTAGGTAGTTCAGCTTTTTCCAAATATTGTTTTGTTCTCTCTTCTGGGATTTTCCCCTGGTCGTACAGCTTTTCATAATAATCTTGAATTGTTATTTTTTTGTCATCGTTTTGGTAATGGAGAACTCCTTTCCCATCTGCCAATCAGTGTATCAATTTCTTCTCTTTCTCTTTTTTTCAGTTTAATACACCAACCATCTTCCTGGTTTATTCGCATTTTCAAAGAAATTCTGTTTAACACTTTTAATTTTTGGGGCCAATTCTTCTTTATCAGGTAGATTCAGTTTATGTTTTATTAATTCCATTTGGTTCTTTAAATTCTTTCATGTGGTTCTTTCTGTAATTCTATATCTAGTTCTAAGTGTTCTTCTTTTAGTGTCTTTTGATTTTGTTTCTTTTTCTTATTTTTGTTTCCCGTATAAATTATAGCTAATCCCCGGATATACGTCTTGGCAATATCCCATACATTTTGCAATGAAGTCTCTTCTTTCCTATTCTCTCTTTTTTTTAAAATTCAATTCTTTTTCTATAGTTTGTATAAATTCCTTATCCTTTAATATTGATTGATGCCATATCCATATTGATTTTCTCTTTTGTCATTTCAATTTAACTTTTACTGGATTGTGGTCTGCCAAATGCTTGTTTCTGTTTCTATTTCTATTTCTTGCACGTTAGATTTTAACTCTGTTGATGTCCATATCATATATATTCTCGACCAAGACATATGTCTATTTGAATAAAATGAATATTGGCTTTTCTTAGCGTATATATATCTCCATACATCTTGAATGCCCATTTCTTCTGCCATTTTGAAAAAGGTCTTTGGAAGTGTTTTTCTGGCCCTTTTGGCTATTTTACTACTTTTATAATCAAGTTCTACATCTACAATTGTGTTGAAATATCCTACCACACACAGAAATATTTTTATAGTCTAATTCTATAATTTTCTTGTGAAGTTTTTCATAAAAATCTTGTTTGTTATTTGGTGCATATATTGCTATCAAAAGTATCTGTTTATAGTTCATTGTTATCTCCACCCTCAAAATTCTCCATCTTCATCTGCAAAAATTTGTCTAGCATTTATTGTATCTTTAATATATAAGACCACACCGCTTTTCTTTTGCTGTGCTAATGAGGAATATAATTTCCCAATTTTAGGATATTCCAATAATTTATTATGTTGCTTTTTAATATGGACCTCTTGAAGACAAATTAAATCTAGCTTTAATTTTCCTAATTTATTAAAAGCCATTTTCCTTTTCATGGGAGAGTTCAATCCATTTATATTGATTGACAGCAGTTTTATTTCTTCTTCCATAGCTTTCCCTGTAGATAGGTCTTGTTGTTCTACTTGCTCTTATTTCTCTCTGTTCTTTTGTCCTTGCACTTTCTTGTTCTGCTCTATTTTATCTTCCTTTTGTTGTATATTTTCCCCTCCTGATGATTTTCCCCTCTTGTTTGTTTTCCATCAATTTCCTCTCTTTCTCTTTTATCCTCATATGACCCAAAATGCTGGTCATAAAATTGCTCTGCTTTGTCTATAGAATCCAGTCGATGTCTTTGTTCCATCCAAATCACCAATATTCCCTCATGTATCAGCCATCTGAAATTCACTCCATGTTTGATTAGTTGTCTTGTCAAAAATTGATATTGTTTTCTTGTATCTCTTACTCTTCTAGGGATCTGTTTCAAGACTACTATTTCTCTCCCTTTATATTCCAGTGGTTCATCTCTTTTCTTTGGAGTATCTCTGCTCATATTGCCTTCTCACATATGCTTCTCTGGGGAGTTTGTTCCTTGTTGCATATCTTGTATATATTCTAAATATTTCATCCAACCCAGCAAGCATCTCCTGTTTATTCACCTCCAAGACATCCGCCAACAGTTCTGCCATTATCTCAGCAAGGTTTCCCCCTTTTTCTTCCTCAATGTTCTGGAATCTCAAGAAATATTCAGCTTGATCTCTCTCCAAAGTCATTATTGTTCTCCATATTTTTGTCTGCCTGTGTGAGCTTATGATTCATCTCTTCCACTTTTTTCTGTTTGTTCTGATTTTGCTTATACTTTCTGAATTCGTTGTTCATTTTTAATTATTATTTGTTGAATAATCTCCATTTTATCATCCATCTTTTCCATTCTTTCCTTCATATCTTCAAAAAATGTTTGTTGTGGCTTCTTGCAATAATTGGAGCATTGATTTCATTTCTGCTTACATCGTATTCATTTTTTTTCTGTTACAATATGCTATCTGATGATTTTTGACTTGCTGGACTAGATGCTGATGCTGCTGATGGTGCAGATGCATTTCTCCCCCCTCCCCCCAATTTACTTAAATTGAAGTACTTGTTATTTTGGATGGTCTTAGATAATTTAAGGGATTTAAAAGAGATAATAATAACACAAATATTATACCAACATTTCCACAGTCCCCAACCAACTTCCCACTTTTAAAAAGTATTCTCAAAAATTAACAGTCACAAGATCCCTTTTTCTTTCTCCCCTCTTGTTCTCAATCTCCAAGAAATTTCACACTTTCTGTTATTGTACTCCAAAAAAAAGGTTACTTGTTAGTCCCCAAGTTCTTCAAAAACTGTTCTTTTGATAATTTGTAATCCATATAAGCCCACCAAGCCCCAGAGTTCAACCACAAAGGCTCATAGATCACCAAAAGCTCTGAGAGTTCAGAAAGGAAAAAAAATAGTTCCCTGCTATTTCCCAGCTTCTGTTTGCGTTGTCTGTTTAGCTTCCATATAAGTTCAAAGAGCTACACTGTTTAAAAAGTCACAGTGTTTCACTCTCTGTCTCTGCTATCCTGTATAGACAATTTGTCGGTGCAGGTGTTATTTGTAGCAAACAGGTTAATCTTCAGCAGACATTCAAGGCCATCCTTTCACTCACTTTCACTTCTCAGTGTTTTTTTCCACCTGTTAGATGTCGCTGTTCCTCTATTTCTCTCCTTTCCCTCTCTCATTGTCTTTCCAATCCAAAACTTTTTTAAAATTCCAGGGGTCAGGATTTTATATTACAAAAATTTTCAACTTAGTCAGTATTGTTAAAATCTCCAGTCCGACTTTCCTGCCTTCAAACTTCTTTCTCTTTTCTGAAAAGTTCTCTTTTCCCTATTTGGAAACATAGATAGCTCTATAGAGCAAGCTCAGGCTTGCTCGTTGCTATTTTTTGGGGGTGGAAAACAAATAATCCCACTCTCTCTTTGAGTCCCACTTTCACCTAGGCTAGCTTTAAGGGGGAAAGTTCCTCAACAGAAATTGGAAAAATCTCACCCAGATTGACCCCACTGTTCCTCAGTCTTTTATGGTTGCTTCATCAGTTGGCTGTCACAGCTTTGGTCAGGCACACAATGGCCATCTTTTTTTCCCCGCCGGATTGAGAACTTACTCCAGATCAAACGAGTTTGTGGTCTCCTTGTGATCGACGTAGTGTCCTCTCTGTCTTCATCACCACTCCAGTGTGACTTGGGTCCCTCAGAATCTCCTGGGAGGTCAAATTTGGTGTGATTCCACGGAGCTCCATAGAGATGTGCCATAACACCGGGATGTCAGCCTCAAGTCCACTGCATTCCTTTTGTTGACCTTGTTCTTGATTGGTACTCCTCTCATCAGGCCGACTCTACTTCAAACCCAATCCCTCCCAAACCACCCACATTCCAATTCCTTCCACCATTGCTTTGTCAGGCTGGCAACATGTGAAGCAGCAGCAGCAGAATGGCAGCTATGACACAGTTAGCACATCCTTATTTATTTTCTTGAAAAGAAGACTACTTAGAATGAAAATTCTGAATGTATACATTATGCTTGTAGATCCATTAGGTTAATCTTTGTATTAATTCATGGTTAGCTGGTTTTCCCCCATTTAAAGATTTTTGGAATTAATTGTGACCAAAATATTGACTGGATAAAGTGTTAGAACTGGAGGCTTAAATCCCAAAGAAGTTTGTTCACTGTCTACCTCTGCCCGCTGTCTACCTCTGCTTCTGCTTCAGTGTGCCTGCAAACTAAGAAGGAAAGTGTAGCATTTGTGGAGCCTCTGTGGCACAGTGCAGTACTGCAAGCTACTTCTGCTGCAGCCAGCTGCCTACAATTCAAATCCCACCAGGCTCAAGGTTGACTCAGCCTTCCATCCTTCCGAGGTGGGTAAAATGAGGAGCCAAATTGTTGGGGGAAATATGCTGACTCTGTAAACTGCTTAGAGAGGGCTGTAAAGCACTAGTGCTATTGCTATAATATAACTCTGCAATGCGTTAGATCTGAAATAGCTATATTTTTCCCCAGGATTGTGCAGCTGCCAGCACAATACCAGAAAAATGTGTGCTTGGTTTAAGAAGTTGCAGACATGTACTATATGTGTGTACTGACAGACAGCTTTGTGGAAAGTTCACAACCGTATAATAGAGTCTAGCTTTCTCAATTGGTGCAAATGAGCTGGAGGAAAAATCAACTGAAATATTTATTTTTTTCCAGACATTTTCTGGTCCATAGACAATATATTATCAACTTTCCTTTTAATTGGGAGCCAAGATTTTAGTCATCCTACCCTAACCAGAACTAGTCATTAATTTATGTTTTTGTTCCTAGGATACCTTTGATATTAGGATTCTAATGGCCAAATCTGTTAAATACACCGTAAACTTCTTAGATGCCAAAGAAGCAGATTTGCACAGGTAATCTTTTCTCCAAAAAATTCAACTCTGTGATCCCACTGTGATTCCAACTTGGAGAACTTATATTTCCTTTAGAAATGTTATGTTTGTTGTATATTAATAAGACTTGTTTGCAATTAGATATCAAAATATCAACCATCATAATTATGGTCGATAATTTTCTATAGTAGATTGGCAAACTTTTGCAGCTACCTTTTGATCTTACTTGGTGATATAACTCTCCTTCTTCCATGCACTTCCCATTCGGAATCTATATAAATGAGCCTTCATGGGCTTACAGTTTGGGAAATTGGCATGAAGAGTAGTCTAAACCTCCTCTTTCATTATTTTAGAGTTGCTAGAACTCTAAACCCTGAAATATTTTCAGTGGTGATCCAGAACTGACATAATATAGACCAGGGGTGGGCAAACTACGGCCCGGGGGCCACATCCGGCCCGTTGGTCTGTCCAATGCGGCCCACCCTGAAAAAAAATAACTGCCATTGGTCTGTCCAATCCGGCCCGCCCCTGAAAAAAATCGCTGGGTGTGGCGTATTGCCCTGTGTCGCGTGGCCCCCAAAGCTGCAAAACAGTGCGGAGCGATCTAGGGGTAGGAAAGAAAAGAAATTTGCAAAGGCCTCGGCTGGGAGTTCGAAATCACCTTCAAGTGCGACCTCTCCGAAGGTGAGTCCCCGCCGATCCCCTTTTTCCCGGGCTTCCAGGCTTAAACTTTGCAAAGGCAAAGCTTGCAGGCTGGAGCGTCTTCCCGCCGAGGAGCGGGAAAGGTTCCACCCGGCGGGCGGGGCGGGCTGCTTGGAGCCACCTAAAGCTAGGCCGCTGCTGGTGGAGCCTTGCCCTGCCTTGGTGCCCCGTTCCGGCTCGGCGGTCCTGCTCGGGCGGCACTTTAAAAGCCTGCTCCCAGCACCCGAGCAACTTCCCAGCAACTTTTAACTCACGGGCACTCGCGCCTCACCCCGAGCCGCACAGCAGCCCACTCCAAGCAGCCCGCCCGCCCGCCGGGCGGAACCTTCCGCTCCTCGGCGGGAAGACGCTCCGCCTGCAAACTTTGCCTTTGCAAAGCCCTGGAAGCCCCGGAAACCCGAGCAACTTCCCAGCAACTTTTGGCTTCCTTTTAACTCGCGGGCGCCGCACCTGGCCCCAAGCCGCGCGGAGGGGAAGCCCGGCGGGCGGGCGGGCGGGCTGCTTGGAGGAGGCTCCGGCTTCCCCTCCGCCAGGCATGAGCGCCTGCGAGTTAAAGGAAGCCGAAAGTTGCTGGGAAGTTGCTTGGGTTTCCGGGGCTTCCAGGCTTAAACTTTGCACAGGCAAAGTTTGCAGGTAGGAGCGTCTTCCCGCCGAGGAGCAGGAAGGGCTGCTTAAACTTTGCTCGGGCGGCACTTTAAAAGCCTGCTCCCAGCACCCAAGCAACTTCCCAGCAACTTTCGGCTTCCTTTTAACTCATGGGCGCCGCGCCTGGCCCCGAGCCGCGCGACAGAGGGGAAGCCCGGCGGGCGGGCGAGCTGCTTGGAGGAGGTGACCCGGCGGTGCTCCGGCAGCAGCAACAGGCAGTTTCGCCCGGCTCCGCTCAGGTGTCTGGCTGGGGCTGTGAGGAGTTGCTACCGCCAGCGCAGCTCCGTGCGGCTCCAGTCCCGCGTTGCCTTGGGAAGGAAAAGGCAAAACCAGGAGCCGCTGAGCCTGAGCCTCCGGTGCCGCTGCTCCGTTGCAAAGCACCGCCGCGGCTCTTCCTTTTGCCTTTCCTTCCCGAGGCAACGCGGGACTGGAGCCGCGCGAGTCGCGCCGGCGGTAGCAACTCCTGACTCAGGGGCCTCCGAGGGGAGGGGAAGGAGGAGAAGGGGGAAGGGTGGGGGGCGATTCCCCAAAAATCTTGTGCTGACCCGGCCCGTCTGTCAAATTTTAAAAGTCAATGCGGCCCCGAGCCAAAAAGTTTGCCCACCCCTGATATAGACCATGCTTCTGGTTAGCTTCTTTGCTTATACTGGGGGTATGGATTTTTGCCCTGGTGAAGGAATAAAACTCTTATAGTGTCTATATCAAGCATACTTTGTGGGAAGCTAAGACTTATTTGCTCAGTATCTTGGGGGAATAGGTTTTGAGTAAACTGGAAAAATCATCATGGTGGATTATTTGAATTGCTGTGGATTAGGTGCTGATGGGGTCATTTTCAATGCTTGTCTGCTGATTTTTGTCATTTCTTATAAAATCTAAAAATAGTCCATTCCCTAAATAAGACCCATGTCATTTAGCTAATGCCTGTTCTCAATCCAAGTATCTTTCTTTTGGACTCAAAGTTGGAACCTAGTTGATAATTCTGAGATATCAGCATAGATAAACATTTAACATAGAATTATTGTACATATTTGTTTTGAGGATCTTTTTATCTTGAAATTTGAATGTGTAAATTTAAATTGAAATAGGAATTAAGAACCAGTCTTTTTTTAAAAGAAAGATTACATTTCTTTAATCCAGATTTTCTCAACCTTGGCAACTTTTAAGATGTGTGACTATCAGGGAAATACTGGAATTCAAGTCCACACATCTTAAGGTCACAAAGAGTGAGAAACACTTCTTTAATTAAATAACACTTCAAAGAAAATTTTTACTCTCTTTGTCACTACATAAGTCACTACATAAGCCATTCTGAGTCTCTGAAGTGTGCAGTGAGAACTCTTCTATGTTGGAAAAGTTCTGAATTCTCCATATTGCTACAGACGATAATGTTTGACTTGAGTAATGGTGCCATATATACTGTGTGAAAGGGTTATTATATTCCTAGTATGTAACGTACATTGTATGTTGTCCATGTATATAGGCCAATGTGTTCACAAGAAGTTAGCTTCATATGACTCACTGTGACTTTTATTTTCCAGGATAGAAATTCCATTCAAATTCCACATGCTACATTCAGGATTAGTCCATGGATTGGCTTTCTGGTTTGATGTAGCCTTCATTGGTTCAGTGTAAGTGAGGACAAAGATGTGCTTTCCTACCATCAGATGTTAATTGTTATTACAATCTTGTACAACATTAATTTGAACATGCCAGATTACAATAGCAACTGTAAATGGCAATTATATTTTGTGTCCTGTGGCTAAATATGTGAAAAATAAAGAAAAGAAAGAAAATGCGCATTTCTGCATTTTCTTTCCTATTGTTCTTATTTGGAAATGCAGTTTCCTAGTCTAACATTATTTATCTCAAGACTGATTAAAGAGGGTAGTTAATTCTAAAGTTGTGTTATTTGACCCTGAATTTATCGTGTTTTCCTGAAAACAAGACCTGTCCTGAAAATAAGCCCTAGCTTGATTTTTACACGTGGGCCCAATATAAGCCTACTCCCCCAAAAAGCCCTAGTTAAGATAACCCCGCCTACTCCAGGGCGCATGGGGTGGGGCGAGGCACGTGGCTAAAAATCAAGCTGGGTGGGGTGGGGTGGAGCTGCCTTACCGGTACTTACCTTCAGATGGTTGCAGCAAGGCCTCACACACTCCGACACCTGCCTCGCCTTGCCAGTCCACTTCTTTTGCAGCCACTTGCTGCCACTTGTGTGTGTCGCCCCCCCAGTCTCTGTTTCACTGTTAGAGGCCTATAGGAAAGGCCTCTACAGCTGAGAAATTGGCTCTGGATTGACGTGCACAGCACCCCCTGACCTCATTTCATTATAAGAGGCCTTTCCTGAAGGGCTCTGACAGCGAAACGGAGGCTGGGGTTGACACGCGCAAGCGGTAACAAGCATCCGCAGAAGAAGTGGCCCCTGGCAGCAGGCTCTTGCTGGGTGGGGCTGTTAGTGCCGCTGCTGCAAGGTGAGTCAGTGGAAGTCAGTGGTGCCTTTTTGGATGGCAAAAAAAATATAAGACTGGGTCTTATTTTGGGGGAAACATGTAAGTTGCATATGAACTTCTAATGTATATTATATTGGCTTGCACAAACCAATCGTGCAGCTGAATCTGTTTTTAAAACTACAATAAATATTTCAAAGATGGACTGTAGATTCATGAAGTTTCTACTCTTGATTTTTGTCTCTGTCCTTCTATTAGAATGACTGTTTGGCTTTCAACTGCTCCCACAGAACCTCTTACCCACTGGTATCAAGTTCGGTGCCTGTTTCAGTCTCCGCTTTTTGCTAAGGCTGGTGACACCCTCTCAGGGACATGCCTCCTTATTGCCAACAAGAGGTAAGATGTGTAGAATCATCTTGAGAAAATGGGGAAATGTCCTCAAAGCAATTTGTCAAAAGTTTTCTATGACTGGGAGTCTAATGCAAATATGTCAAATTCAAGGCCAGTGGGCCAGATCCGGCCCATTATGTGTTTAGATCTGGCCCGTAAGCAGACTAGTAGGAGGAGGTGATTGAGTAATTACCTTATTGAGCTTCTTTGGGTATCTTGTCAGTGGAAGCAGCACTAGCAGAGGACAGGCAGTGGGAGCTTCTCCAATGTGTGGAGCTATTCAGCAGCAGTAACCACATTGGGTGGGCAGGCACAGAATGTGACAATTCACAGAGACCAGGTGGGCGTGGTTTAGTAGGCATTGCTGGGTGGTCACAACTGAGTCACAACTACTAGATGGGCATGGCTGGCATGACGTGGACTGCTCAACGCTGCTCACTGGGCGTGGCTGACTCGGGACAGCTGACTCGGGACAGAATAAGTTGTACTGGCTAAGTCAACATTGGGACAACTCAGTGCCTCACAAGCTCATCACCTCCCCAAATTGCTGGCAGCCAAGCATGTGCGCGCACACAAACACTGCATTCCACGTTTGGGGATTTTATCCACAGAGGAAGGAGAGGGCCCCTTGTCCCCAAGCCCAGGCATGATTGGCAGTTTGCAAGCTCAGATGTGGATAAAAGTCTCCAAGCTTAGAATGGTGTGTGTGTGTTTGCGCGCGCGTGCAGGCAGGTGCACAGCACACCAAAGGAGACATTCTTCTAATCCCAGACATGGTTGGCGTTTTGGCAAAGCAGGAGGTAGAGGATGACACTGCTGCATGTGGAAGCGCGGAGGAGAAAGCTTGCAGGAAGCAGTTTCTTCTGAGTCCATTATCTGCCTTGAAAGATCTCTGTAGAGGAGGAGGGGTGGTGGGGGAGCTGTATGGGGGAGGCTGCCCCAACAAGCCAGCATCCTTACCATGATTGGAAATGGGGATTCCCTTTCAAGAAGGGCCAACATCCCTCATGCAGGATAGGGGAGTGCTGCTCCCCTGCCACCCCCTCCTCCTCTCCAGAGATCTGTCAAGGCAGAAATTGGACTCAGAGGAAACTGTTTCCTGCAAACTTTCTCCTCTGCACTTTCACACGCAGCAGCGTCCCCCATCTCCTGCTTTGAAGGGAGGGGGCAACAGACAGGGAAACATCAACAATGTATGGGATTGGGAGAAGAACATCTCCTTTGGTGTGCTATGTGCATGCACACATATACACCATTCCAAGCTTGGAGACTATTACCCGCATCTGAGGTAGCAAGCTGCCAATCATGCCTAGGCTTGAGGAGAAGGTCTCTCCTTCTATGAATACAAGTCCCCGAGCTTGGAATGCAGTGTGTGTGTGCACATGTGCATATGCTTGTCTTACCAGCAGTTTGTGGAGGCAAGGAGCTTGTGAGACACCGAGTTGTCTCCACGTCAAGTTAGCCAGTATAACTTATTCCATCCTGACCCAGCCGTCCCAAAATAGATTTGAATCCAAAATAGATTTGAACCAGCCATGCCCAGTGAGTGGCATTGAGCTGGCCACATCGAGTCAGCTATACCCACCCAACCATGTGCACCTAATCATGGGGACCCAGCTGCGACCATCCAGCCATGCCTACACAGCCACATCCACCTGGCTTCTGTGAATCATCATAGTCTTACATGCAATTGGCCCTTTGAGGGCAGCCATAATGCTGATGTGGCCCTCAATGAAATTGAGTTTGACACTCCTAGTCTAATGGATTCAGTAGTGAACTTGAACATAGCAAAAATTATTTGAAATATGTTTGTTAGGTGTTTTGAGTTGATTGTTACTTTACAGATTCCAAAATCAGTTACAAAGTACAATATAATATAAAAATTACTGTGTGTTCCCTGAAAACACGCCCTACCCCAAAAATAAGCCTTAGTGAAGGGGGTGGGCGTGGACAGCACAGGAGGCAGCCCTTCCCCTTCCCAGTCACCATATGGCTGCTCGACCCCTTAATCAGGCCCGCGGATCAGCTGAGGCAGTGAGGGCTGGGGGCTGCCTCTCGTTCCTTCTCTACAGATATAGACTGTTCCTTTCAAGCAATCAAATGTCGCTTGAGGAAAGGACACATATCCCAGGATTGCAACACTGAAGGCTCGGGATGGAGCCTTTTTGGGATGTCCATCTGTGCTGAGCTTGAGGAAAGGATGACTGACAGAAAAATCCCTGTCCCCATTTTCCTGCAGTTTGTCAAAAAGGCTCCATTCCGAGGCTTCAGTGTATCCCAGGACCCTGCAAGGCTTGCTATAGCATTGCATGTGCAAGCAGTGGCATCACCATGAGGTTTGTCACATCGGCACAACCTCTTGGAACAGGACCTTGTAAGGTTTGTTGTGGTGTTGTGTGTGCAAGCAGAGGCACCGCCGTGAGGTTCAACATATCAGCGCAGCCATTCACGGCAGAATGTCAGCTGTGCCGGTGAGATGAAGCTCACAATGGTCTGCTGTTCACAAGTGCAATGCCACAACAAGCCTTGCAGGGTCCTGCTCTTAGACTGTGCCAGTATGTCAAAGTTGACGGTGGTGCCGCTGCTCCTGCGTACAGCTCGCTCGCATTGCAAACAGCCCGGGGATTTGGGCAGCCTTTACTGGCTGGGATGCCTTCAGGATCCCTGGCTTCCAAGTCCAGCAAGGCCCAGCGTTTGGATTCTAGTGTGCTCTTCTCCTCATGAGAAGCAGCAGTGCATCCATGGCACTTGGTCTGGCTCACCAAGTCTGGCCTGCTGATCTTGCTCTGTCCTGATCTTGGCCGCCAACGCTCTGAGGGGGATCGTGCCCAGCTGGCTTCACGCAGGAGATGTGCTATGAGGGAGCCCATTTCTTGCGTTGGCCAAGCGGGGGTTGCCCACGCAGAGGCCGGGCCTCGGGGCACCACTTTTGCCCTTCGCTGTTTCTCATCAAATCTGTGTGTGAGACAGAGACAGAGAGAGAAAGAAAAGGTGGAGAGGAAATCCTTTCAAACAGCGTTGCCTTCAATTCTTGTTATTCCCCTCCGTCCTTTCTCTTTCCCTCTCCCACCCCACATTTGATTGTTTGAAAGGGACAGGTTGCGGTTTGCTTCTACCATAAGCACACGCTTCCTACAATATTCCAGAATTGTCCTTTTCTTAAGCAGCAGCAGCAACTGGGTAGAGGCGGAGGGAGGAGCCGATTCCGACGGGCCAGATGGCTTTCTGTCTCACTGGCTCAGCTGATCCATGGGCCACGTTAAGGGCAGTCTCCTGCACCTCAAAAAAAATAAGGCCTCCCCGAATATAAGCCTGTGCTTATTTTCAAGCCTAAAAGAAAATAAGACCCAGTCTTATTTTGGGGGAAGCAGTATTTTTTTCAGGTAAACATTTTGCAATTTGGATTTTATTGTCAACTTGCCTTCATTATCTCTAATGTCTTTCAATATGGTACATTTGAGTACATACTGTTCTTGAAAAACAGCAAGCTATACTTGTGTATTCAGGAAATAAAATAGGATAGGCCTACATAAAATTAGTTATTTATTTACAATTATTGCACTTTCTAGATTAAATAGCGTAGCAGAAAATGTTTGATCTTTTCTATAATACTTTAGAAGAGCAGTGGCTGAAATTGGTTTTTCCTTTTTAAATCAAGTTCACAATTGCTTTTGCTTACACCTTTCAATACATTCAGGATCTCCATTAGCTTGAACTGGTCTTGTTTAAATGTCATAAAGGATAACTAGATGACTATTCACCATACCACTTACTTTTCTTTTTCAGACAGAGTTATGACATAAGTATTGTTGCTCAAGTGGATCAAACAGGCTCTAAATCCAGCAACCTTCTTGACCTGAAAAATCCCTTTTTCAGGTATCACACTGATTTCTTATATGTATCTTTTCCTCTCTGTGAAAGTGAGAAAGTATAGGTCTGTGGTCTGAAAATAGTGTGTCTGAAAGAAGAGATTACTTTAATATATTATCAAGCAGAAAGAACCAAAATACAAATTTTAGCTATATATCCAACAAATATATTTAAAATCTGTAATTAAAAAAAACTTTTATATTGTTCTTAGCCAAAAGGCATAGAAGCAATTAAAAGCTCTGGTTTAAGGTAAGACTATTGATTTTATTCAAATGTTTTACTTATGTTTCAAAACCTTGGAAACTGGACTTTAAGATCAATGAGTCGGTTCAGTTTTATATGCTATAAGGGATTAATAAAATACAGTTTACATTAATACTGTCAACTATCCCACTGGATAAGGCAGCAAAAGAAACTCCTGGGACATTTTTTACCAACAGTATAACATTACTGAAAATTCCATGTGGGTACAGAAATAGAAAAGCCAGTTCTAACTATTCTGCACATAAACAGTATAGGAAACCTTTCACTTTCCCCCACTAGTCCTCCAATGTCCATTTTTCACCAATCATTTGCACTCACTTTGTTTTGGGAATGATCTGTCTGCCTCGGACATTCCCAGCCAGTGACCTTGTGTTGATTGAGTCTGTTTCAGGAGTTCAGTTTTGCACACTTGAATTCCAGATTTCCCTCCCAGGCATCCTTTACATTCCAGTGGCTTCTCTCCCTCCTCCCGTTACTATCGTCTGGTTGCAAGCGAGGATACATAGCGAGTCAATCATGACATGCTGACCCTTCACAAAGATGATTTCACAAAGAAGAAACAAAACACATGTATTATTATACCATGATCTTTTTGCACTAATTAACCTATCGGGGTTGGTCCAGGTACTTAGCATGGAACCTCAGGATGAGTCTAGAGCAGGGGTGTCAAATTGGTGGCCCACGGGCTGGATGCGTCATGTACAGGCCACCCCAGCTCTGTGAATGGGAGAAACGTCACAAAAGTCACGTGATGGCAGCATGTTGTGGCAGGTTTGACACCCGTGATCTGGAGGCTCAATGAACAGCTTCAGCTGTGAGCTACAGAAGGGCCTTAACAAAGTACAGTGAAACACTGGGTGTTTCACTGTACGTGTAAGTTCATAGCTGCAACACTCCTTTTGCATTCTTCTGGAGCAGCAGCACCATCATGGCCACATCACTGGTGTCTACTTGTATCACAAAGGGCTCATCTGGGTCAGTGTGCTTTAGAACTGACTCGGTGGCGAAAAGATGCTTTAGTTTCTCAAATGTGAGTTGGCACTTGTGTGACCAGTTCGCGGGTTAACTGGGCTTGGCTTCCCCTTTCATCTTCAGTAAATTCATGATTGGTAGAGCTATTTGAATGAATGTGGGGATGGTTTGGAGATAGAAGTTTGTAAAGCCGGCAGTTGTCTCCTCATTCACAGGGGCTCCCACTGTAATATCACCCAGACCTTCCCAGGATCCAACTCTATGCCATCTTTATACAAGTGCTCATGCAGGATGTCATTTATCAGCTGCATGAACACTGCTGGGGGGCCCTGTAGTCCAAACAGCATCAGGAACTGGTGGCAGTTAAATGTCATTCATCCCCTTCCTTAATTCTCACTCAATAATATGCCTCCCTCAAATCCAGCTTCGTGAAGATCCTTCCCTTTGCAAGCTGCCCCAACATGTCCATCAACAGGAAGGGGTACATATTTTCCGTACATACCCAGTTTAGCTCCCTATAGTCAATGCACAGCCTAAGGGACCCATTTTTCTTTTCTTTAAAAAGCACTGGGGCTGCCATCCTCGACATGCCCAGCTGAATGAAACCTTTGGCTAAATTTTGGTCTATGAAGGTACGAAGCTCCTCCATCCCCTTAAGTGTCATCGACTATAGCTTTGACTTTGGTAACTTGGCCCCAGGCATAATCTCAATTGCACAGTCTGTGGGGCAGTGGGGTGGAAGTGTGTTGGGCACTTTCTCGCTAAAGATTTCAGCCAAATTGCGATACTCTTTATGAATCAGCAGCTCTAAGCTATCTCCTCCCTCTAGTTTATTGGCGGTTTCTGCTTTCTCTTTCTTTTTTCGCAGGCATGTGGCAGCTTCTTTGCACTTTCACTAATTCTCGCGGGTTGGATATTTTCCTTTGCATCCGCCATTTGTTTCTATCCCAGTCAACAGGTGGGCTCCATTTTTCCCGTCATGCCTAGGACTATGGCCTCTGTTATTCCAGGGGCGATGATAAATGGAATAATCTCTGTGTGGGTCTTGTTTTCAATTTCACAGGCTCATTTAGGCTGGCACCCTGCCCCCTTCTTTAGCTTCTTTAGCTTCCTCAGCTTTATCTTTAGCTTCCTTAGCTTCTCTATGACTTGCGGGCTGATCAGAGATCCAACAGGATCAAGTCCAACAGAAACATTAGGATCCCCTTTAACCCCAAGGAGGAAATTGAAATCTCCACCCTCGCAGTCATAGGGTACCATTACCATTGAGTCGTCTTTTCCTTCACTCTTGCTTTCATAGAAGACTGGTCCCATCTTGGGAGGGATCGGAGTTTCCTCTCCCTTGCTGGATGGAGGGAAGATTGCACGGCACCACCACCCCTCCCAGGGTAGGCAATTCTGATAAAGTTCCTTGTTCAGTCCCTCTTGGAAATGGTAGACCATCAAGTATTCAGACTAGTCTCCCAAGTGACTGTCAAGGCAGCAGAAATCTTGAATGTACTCTGTTACCAGTCATTTCCCCTGTTTCAGGGCATGGATATGGGCTTTAGTGCCAGGCCACCATTGGGTTTTTGAACCTCTCTCACAGGGCTTGCATGAAGATGTCAAGGTCATCCAGGTCAGGGGTATTTTCACCATGCAGCAACACCAGCCACTCTGAAGTGCTGTCTTCCAGATTGACTGTGATGACATGGATCCAGGCCATATCACCTGGGTACATTGCTTCATAATGCTCCGTGTGTTATCAGGGTTGAGCCAGGAAATGGGCTAGGTGGCCTGGGCGCCCATTGAAACAGGCCACCGGGGGAGTGGCATTCCATTCATACCAGGACAAATCCCTGGGGCGGAATTCTAGTTGCCGCCACCGGTGCTCCTGGCTGCAACAGAGGAGGAGTGGCGAAGACCGTCACCACTTGTGCCAGGGTCCAGCTGTAACTGGAGCTGCCGGCTGAAGAATAGCAGGAGGAGTAACCAGCACAACCAGGGGTTTCACAACTCCTGGCCTGATGATGGTGGTGGCGGCTCCCGGTGTTGTCATAGTATGAATCTCTATCCCTATGAACTTCTCCTCATCTGTTCCATGGACAGGCTGCAACTGGTGATTGGGAGCTTCCACTCAGTGGGGTTGTCCCATTCAGCTAGCAACTTCACTTTCCACTTGGCTACCTCAGACCACATTGATTCGAGAAGGGAGAAGGGGGTCTTCGGCTCGGCTACCTTGCCCATGTTTGCCTATTTTTGCCCAGTGGGTCTTCAATCCCTAGTATGGGGCATCCCTCACTCGCTCCTTTGTAACTGCAGTCGGTTGCTAGGGCTTCTCAGTCTTTGGTTTCAAATTTCCCTCCCAGGCCTCTCTTACATTCCAATGCCTTCCCTCTCCTCTCCTATTACTGTTGTCTAGTTGCAAGAAGAACTGCATAGCAGTCAACCATGACAAATACATTACATAACTTCAAGTCAGTTGTGGGCTAAGTTAGTCCTGAGTAACATTGAAGAGGTTGAGCTTCTTCAGGCAGATAAGATAAAGATCAGCTCTTAATCAGGGCTGAATTAGATAAAGATGCAATAGAGTGGATCAACTCCAGCCTCTTTTTGAATTGCACAAAATTCAAAGGTCTTAAACTGCTTAAACTCATGCTGGCAGGAGCGTGTAACAGACAAAAGGAAATGTAGAAGTTGCAATTAGAGTTATAGATCATAGAATAACAAGTTTGGAAGGGACTTTGAGGCCTTGTAGCCCATCCTGCTGCCCAACCAGACCTTGTACTATTCAAGACATGGTTGTCCAATCTCTTCTTGAAAACCTCCAGTGATGGAACACCCATAATTTTTGGAGGCAAGTCCATTCCACTGATCGTTCTCAGAGTTAGGAAATTTCTCCTTGATTCTAGGTGGGATCTCTCTTTAGTAAGTTTCCACCTGTTATTGTCTTGCCCTCAAGTTCTTTGTAGAATAGGTTGACACTCTCTTTATGATAGACCCTCAAGTACTGGAAGACTGATATCAAGAGCTAGTTCGATCTAGTGGTTAGCACAGACTGGAAAGCAAGAGACTGACTTCTAGTTCCACCTTAGCCATGAAAGCCAGCTGGGTGATCTTTGTCCAGTTACTCTCTTAATCCAACTCATCTCACCGGGTGGTTGTTGTGGGGAAAATAGGAGGAATAAGATCTGTTGGATATGTTCGCTGCCTTGAGTTATTTGTATATATAATAAAGATGGGATAGAAATAAATAAATAAACCATGTCACCCCCTAGTCCTTCTGTTTGTTAAATTAGACATAACCTAGTTCTCTCAATATTCATAATATAGTTTAGCCTCTAGTTGCCCCATAATAATATTTGTTGTTCTTTTCTGTACTCTTTCAAGGATCTCAGCATCTTCTTTGTATCATGGTGACCAGAACTGGATGCAATATTCCATGTGTGGTCTCACTGGTCCAATTTAAAGAGGCACTTTCACTTCACATGATATTGATGCAGCCTAAGACCTCATTGGGTTGTTGTTTTTGGCAGCTGCAGCACACTGCTGGCTCATATTTAAGTGATGGCCCATTAGGACATCTAAATCACTTTCACAATGATTACTGTGCCTAAGTGTAAGAACTTAGAAAAAAAAAAACAGGAAATCCAAACAGAAATCAGAATAATTGCACAAGGATCTCACTGATAAACTGAAAGACAAAAATGATAAATACAAAAAAAAATGGAAAGAGGAGCACATAACTAAGACAGAATATCAACAAATAGACTAAATTTGCAAAGACGAAGTCAGGAAAGCAAAGACTCAAAATGAGCAAAGACTTGCAACGAAAGTCAAAATAACAAGGAAAAATTCTAGGAAACGGTCCACTAAAGAGAGCAAGGAAGTACCAGGCAGTAGAGCCACTTAATTCGTTATTTGCATCAGTCTTCATGCAAAAAAGGGCTTTTGTATAATTATAAATCACCAAAAGGAGAGCAGAAGAATAAAAGTCTTCACTTGCTTTATAAACAATTTCTGTTATTTTCCAGTTTCAGTTACTCAGTTTATAAAATCCATATCCAAACAGAAAGCAACAATGTTTAAAACTTAACACTTTCTCTTTCTCTGCAATTTTCTCTGTAAACAATCCCTAGGTGCAGGCAGTTTATCCACGTCTAGTAACAATGTTCTTTCATAAACTCCCGAAGGTAGATTGTTACTCTCTCTTTTCTTCATTTTTGCTATATTAGTTTTTTCCCGGCCAGCAGTTGTCACTGTTGCGCTATTTTTCTTCTGCTCCTCTCCTTTAACTTCCTTTAACAGTACTTAAGCCGAATCTTTTCCTTTTTAGGGGTTCCAGAGCCATTTATATTCCAAAAAGAAAGTTTTAGTTCAGTAAAAATCCAATTGATTTCCTTAGAATAACCAGTCCAATTTTTCTCTTTTAACTCTTATTTCTCTCCAGTATCTCCAATAGTTCAAATTTCTTGTCCGGATCTATTTCAGCTTTGTGCTTGTTGGCCACTATTCTTAGGGGGTGGTAGATAAACAAATCCACCCCCATCTTTTTCAGTCCCACTGTCATTCAGGCCAGTTATAAAAGGGGTAAATTCCTCAAGAGAAGTTGGAAAATTCTCACCCAGTTGCCACACGGTTCTTCCTCAATCTTCTCAAGTCAGGCTGTCACAGTTTTGGTCAGGCACACAATGGCCATCTTTTTCTTCCTTCCTGCCGGATTTGAGAGCTTTCCCCCAGATCAAACAAGTTTTCAATCTCCTTGTGATCTACGGAGTGTCCTCTCTTCTTCACCACCCCTCCAGGGTGGCTTAGGTTCTTCGGGACTCTCTGGCAGAAGGAATTTGGTGAACCTTCATAGAGCCCTATGGAGGATACACTATGCTGCTGCAATGTCAGTTTCCTCAAGACTATAATAAAACTGTTTTTATTGCAAGTCTTTGTTTATTCTTAGCCTTTGCTTTCCTGACTTCATCTTTGCAGATTCAGGCTATCTGCTGATATTCTGCCTTAGTTATGTGTCCCTCTTTCCATTTTTGTTCCCTCTTTCCATTTTTGTACTTACCCTTTTTGTCTTTTAGTTTATCAGAGAGATCTTTGTGTGACCATGCTAATTTCTTCTTGGATTTTTTGTTTTTCTTTTTTAATGGTATTGTGTTGGACTGGGCTTCACATTAACTACTAGTACTGCTTTACAAAGTCTTAGTAAGAGCACACCTGAAATACTACATCTAGGTTCGGTCATCACATTATAAAAAAGGTTCTTGAGACTTTGGAAAAAGTGCAGAGAACAGCAACAAAGATGATTAGGGGCCTAGAGACTAAAACATATGATGAATGGTTGCAGGAATTGGGTATGGCTAGTCTAGTGAAAGAAGGACCAGGGTGACATAAGAGCAGTGTTCCAATATCTGAAGGGATGCCACAAAGAAATGAAGGTCAACCTATTTTCCAAAGCATCCAAAGGGAAGACAAGAAACAACAGATGGAAGTTAATCAAAGAGAGATTCAACCTGGAATTAAGGAGATATTTTCTGACAATGATCAACCAGTGGAACAGCTTGCCTTCAGAAGTTGTGGGATGCTCCATCACATAAGGCTTTAAAAAGAAGAAACTGGACAGCCATTTGTCTGAAATGGTATAGGGTTTCCTGCTTGAACAGAGGATTGGACTAGAAGACTTAAAGTCGTTTCCAACTCTGATATTTTGTTTTACCACTGAATTGCATTTTGTTGTATAGTGCCCAGTGTTCAAATCTGTCAAGATTCTTCTGAATCTTATCTTCCAAAGAGTTAGTTATTCCCTCTAGCTTGGTGTCAACTACAAATTTGATGGGCATCATTCTGTCCTTCAATTGATTCATTTGTAAGAATAGCAATAGCAATAGCACTTACTGCTGGCAGCTGGTGATCAGCAGAAGTAGCCTGCAGTACTGCACTGCGCCACCGTGGCTCTTAAGAATATTGAAGAGTACTGGACCAAAGACAGTATTCTTCCTTTCATGTATATGTAGTTTCATTAAGGCAGACTTGGGCATTTTACGGCCTACAGGCCACATCCGGCCCTTTGACTGTTCCTGGGCAGCCTGCTATGTGGGTGGTAGCAGGGGAGCAGCAGCCCTCCACAACACTTCCTGTTTTTCATGTGGCTCTTTGGGAAAATTAATAGCCGATCTTTGCATTAATGACTACATACTGAGTGCAGGTGGTCAGCCAATTGCTAATCCATCTGATTGCGGTACTGTATCCCATAATGTTCTATTCTAACCTAGGAGTAAACTATGGTCTAATTTGTCAAATGCCTTACTGAAGTCTTAAGTAAACATGTCCACAGCATTTTGCTGATCTACTAATTTAGTCACTTTGTCAAAGAAGGCAAAAAACTTAGTCTGGCATGGTCTGTTTTTAATAAAACCATGTGGCTTCTTGTTTGTTTCTAGGGGCTCATAAATCAGCTGCTTGATTATCTTTTTCAGGATTTTTCTAGGTATTCATTTTTATGTTAATATTAATTAATTACAGATTGATCTATAGTTTCCCGAATTCTGTTTTTCTTTTTGAAGATTGGAACCATATCAGCTCTTTTCCGGTCCTCTAGTAGTTCCCCCATGTTCCAGGAGATCTGAAAGATATAGTTCAGTGGTTCTGAGATTACATCTGGCAGTCCCTTTGAAACCCTGGGATGTAATCCATCTGATCCTAGTACTTGTTTAGAGTGGATAAGTGTTTTCTTACCATTTTCTTGGCCTATTTTGATTTGTATTCCTATTCTGTCTTCTGTGTTGCTGCTTTTGATAGGTTGGATTATTTTTTTCTAGATAGAGATAGAGGTAAAGAATGAAAATCAGTTTTGGGACAGCTATACTGGACCTAATTCTTACAAATAGAGAAAAAGTGTTAGAGGAGGTTGAAGCTGCAGAAACTTTGGCGGGGAGTTACCATGTCATATTGGAATTCGATAAAATGCAGGCACAAGCAACAGAACATAAACAACCAGGGTCTCAGACTTTAAAAGAGGTGATTTTAACAAACTTAGAGCTTGGGAAGGATTTCATGGATGAAAATTTAAAAGGTGGGAGACTCAAGACGTTTGGGAAACTCTGAAAAATATGATTATAAAAGCCCAGTCCAGCTCAATACCACTGAAAAAGAAAAATAAGAAATTCAAGAGGAAACCAGCATGGTTGCATAAAAAACTTTGATAAATTGAAAGAAAAAAAAAGATAAGTATAAAAATTGGACAAAGGGAGACATAACTGAGACAGAATATCAGCAAATAGCCCGAATCTGCAAATATGAATTCAGGAAAGCTAAGGCTGATATTCTGTCTTAGTTATGTCTCTCTCTCTCCAGTTTTTATATTTATCCTTTATTATTATTATTATTATTATTGAAATTTTGAAGTAAGACTTGCAACAAATGTCAATAATAATAATAAAAATTCTTTGAACATGTAAAAAACAAAAATAGTCAAGGAAACTAACAGTAAACTAATGAGAGAAATGGCAAGGAATTGAGGGTAGCAGAGAGAAAGCAGAGCTGCTGTCAGTCTGTGCTCCATTCAAAATCCAAGAAAGAAATACTCAGACTCCATAGATTTGAGCAAAGTTTTTCTTTTATTGAAATTCAAAGTGGAAGCTACAGGTAGAATTCTGAATCTAAGGAATTAGGCGCGCAGATCACATATACAAAGGGATGGAATTGTTCCCACCCCCCAAAGTCCAAAAGATTCTTCCAATTAAAAGTTCTGCATATGATAATGTGGGCATCTTCAGGTGGTGATGCGGCCTCTGTCCGTTGACCTTGACATATTTTGATAAAGCTTCGCAGCTGTGCAAAGGAAAGAAGGCTAAGCAAGGAAATAGAAAGTTAACAGCAGGAATTTATACTCCCCCCCGACTCCTCATTTATACAACACAAGAATGTAACACCTCCAGTTCTCTTCCCAGACGTAACCCCTCCTCCCCCCGTTACTCATGGCAGCCGAAAGATGCAAAGCAGTAGAAAAGTAGAAAAGATCTTGAAGGCTGACATTCAGCCCCCCTAGAAAAAAGACGTTAGTCCTGTAAGAGAGAACAACATAAAAGTATTGATTAGCAATCACATTTCTAGGGTTTATCAGGATACTTTGTGTGAAAGTCTTTGATCAGCTTAGGGGCTCTAACATCTTTCTCATTAACCCACTCGGCTTGGGAAGATGGGAAATGTTTCCAAGCCACAAGGTATTGGAGGCGACCCCTCCATTTACGAGAGTCCAAAATCCCTTTAACTTCAAAGTGTTGTTCACCCTCAATCAGCAATGGTATAGGAGGATCAGTCTGGGTTGGTCTCAAGACAGAAGTGTGTTCAGGTTTCAACAAACTAACATGGAAAACTGGGTGAATTCGCCGAAGAGTTTTTGGTAGTGACAATTGGACGGTCACAGGATTCACAATTCGTTCAATTGTGAAAGGACCTACATACTTAGGGCCAAGTTTCTTCGACTTTTGAGTGGTTTGTAAGTATCTGGTGGACAGGAAAACTTTGTCTCCCACTTGATAGGACTTCTGTGGGGCTCTCTTTTTATCTGCAAATTTCTTATGGGACTGATGGGTGTCATCTAACGCCTTGCGAGCAACTGGCTAGTTAAGCTGGAGTTGAGATATCCATTCGTCTAGTGACGGGATGTTAGGCTTTTCACGAGGAAGTTCAGGTATGGGTACAAAGTCTTGTCCCAACGCCACTTTAAAGGGGGTGAACCCAGTACTACTATGAACAGAATTGTTGTATGCCACCTCAGCAAACGGCAATAAGTCAGCCCAATTGTCCTGTTGATAATTTATGTAACATCTGAGGTATTGTTCTAGCACAGCGTTAGTCCTCTCACAGGCCCCATTGGTTTGGGGATGGTGGGCGGAGCTTAAGCCCTGGGCGGAGCCTATCAACTTCAAGAATTCCTTCCAAAAGTTCGAGGTGAACTGAACTCCTCAGTCAGAAATTATACGTTCAGGGACACCATGCAGTCTATAAACGTGCAGTATGAACAGTTTAGCCAACGATTTTGCAGAAGGAATCATAGAGCAAGGTATGAAATGCGCTTGTTTGGAAAACAAATCAGTTACTACCCAAATAACCGTGTTCCCAGCACTCTCAGTTAACTCTACTATAAAGTCCATAGAGATTTCCTTCCAAGGAACTGTTGGCCTGGCCACATTTTGTAGCAGACCTGCTGGCTTACCAGGGGGCCTTTTTGCTGAAGCGCAGACTGAGCAACTAGCTACATAAGTCTCAATGTCCTTCTTCAATGATGGCCACCAAAATTGTTGCTTAACGAGATGCAAGGTTTTCACAAAACCAAAATGACCAGCCGCTTTGGAGTCATGGGCCTGTTGCAATACTTGGCTTCTCAACGACTCTGGCACATACAGTTTCGCTCCCACCCAGGCCAAGCCATCTCTAACTGTACAGTTATTCGAATTTGCCAGGAATCACTTATCCAGCTTCAGGGCTTCCTTTAATTGTGCTGTTAAATCACTCGACAAATCCACTTCCTGCTTCTTCTTTTGCGCTCTAGTGACCACCGGAGCGGCCAGCTGTTTGGTAGAAACAATCGGCCATACTACTTCCGGATGAACACTGTTGTACTGAGGCAATCTAGATAAAGCATCCACCATAAAATTCCTCCCCCCGGAATGTACTTTAGTGAAAAATTGAACCGTTTGAAATACTGGGCCCACCGAACTTGCTTAGGAGACAGCTTCCGAGGCGTTTTTAAGGCCTCTAAGTTCTTATGGTCAGTCCATACCTCGAACAGGTGTTTCGCTCCTTCCAAGAAATGTCTCCATGTTAGCAGAGCCCAGCGAACTGCAAAAGCTTCCTTTTCCCAGACAAAAAGCTTCATTCAGGAGCTGCCTGGCTTGATCCAGCATCAATTCTCTCTTTTCCTTCTCTTGCCACGGCCCGTCTCTCCCACGCCTTCGGGTCGTGGTGATTCCAGGGGGGGGGGCTCCTCGGGATCCTTCCAGCCAACACCCAACGACCATCTGGGCCTCTCAGCTGGAAATTCCTCCAGAGTAAGGTCGGCTAGCAAGTCGGCCGCTGGCACCTCCGGTATCAGCAACGATTGCCCCCCCACAGCTCCAAGATCCTCTTCTTCACTAGCTGGAGATGACATGATGTCAAACCCCCTCGATAGAAAACTGGATATTTTCTCCAGGTGGGCTGATGAGATTCAGAATAATGTCAGTCTGTGCTCCATTCAAAATCCAAGAAAGAAATACTCAGACTCCATAGATTTGAGCAAAGTTTTTCTTTTACTGAAATTCAAAGTGGAAGCTACAGGTAGAATTCTGAATCTAAGGAATTGGGTGCGCAGATCACATATACAAAGGGATGGAATTGTTCCCACCCCCCAAAGTCCAAAAGATTCTTCCAATTAAAAGTTCTGCATATGATCATGTGGGCATCTTCAGGTGGTGATGCGGCCTCTGTCCGTTGACCTTGACATATTTGGATAAAGCTTCGCAGCTGCGCAAAGGAAAGAAGGCTAAGCAAGGAAATAGAAAGTTAAGAGCAGGAATTTATACCACCACCACCACCACCACCACCCCGACTCCTCATTTATACAACACAAGAATGTAACACCTCCAGTTCTCTTCCCAGACGTAACCCCTCCTTCCCCCGTTACTCATGGCAGCCGAAAGATGCAAAGCAGTAGAAAAGTAGAAAAGATCTTGAAGGCTGACAGCTGCTTTCTCTTTGCATCTGTCTTCATGCAAAAAGAAAATAAATAGCCCGACTTACTAAAATCAGAACCAAAATCAGAACCAAGACAGACTAGGAATACAGATTTAAAAAGCAAGAAAGTGAGAACATCTGTTCACCCTAAACAAGTCCAAATAACCAGGATCTGATCAATTACGCTCCAGAGTTCTAATAGAAATGGCAGACATCATCTCAGAAGCATTGAAGCCTAACATCAATACTTGGGAGGATCCTGGAAAAGATAATCAAACAACAGATCTACAAATATTTAGAAGCACACAAAATTATAACCAAAAGCAAACATGCCAAAGAAATCTTACTTCATTCTTAGACAAAGACTTAATTGGTGGAAATGCTGTGAACATAGTGTACTTGGAATAAACATTTGACAAGGTAGACCATAACTTACTTCTTTGTAAACTAGAAAAATGTGGGATAGGCATCATCACCAACGGATGGATTTGCAGCTGCCTGACAAACTGCATTCAACATGTAGTTTTTAATGGAACTACGTCTACATGCAGGGAGGTAAGAAGTGGGGTGCCCCAAGGTATTCATCCATGCAGATTTGGGCTTTTTGCTGGTATAATTGTTTTTAAATGTCAGGGCTACTGTACATTTAAAAAAATACATGATAAGCAAAAGGATATTGAACTGGAATTCAAAGGCATTCCCTTGTTTCTCATATTGCGTGAATACATTGAACAATTAGGTTTTGTTAACCCAGTTTAAAGTTTTTTGTGTTGTGTAAACTCAGACAGAGTATAAATCACTGGATCTGGATCACTGGATCACTGAGAAGCTTGAAAAGGCTAAGGGGCAAGATGCAACGGCAAAGGGCCAGAAATGGAAGAGTATTTTTGTGTTTTATTTTTATTTTCTTATTTATCCATCAAATCTATATGGCCACCAGTCTCACAAGAAAGAGACTTCTTTGTTTAGCTGCTGTGAAAGGAGGACTGGATCAGGCAGTGACTAGAATTTAGGCTGACATCTTGCTTCAAAAACGGAAAGGCATCAGAAAAGGCAGACAAAGTAAAGGAAAATGATAGCTCTCCATTAGTACTGATCAGCAAGAGGGAAGGACAACCATCTTTTGGTAACTGATTTGCTTTGGTGTTTTTGGCATCTTCAGTGGGAAATCAGAAGGATGAAGGTATCTCTGTGCAACTTCTGCTGCAATCTGGAGTGATAATAAAAATTATTGAAAGCAAATATACATGTCCCAGGATAATGTTGCAAAATCTAATCTGGGTCAGTCATCAGGACCAGAGGTTTTGTCTTCCGAGCTTTCAGACTCTTGCTGGAGCCCATCTTCTCTCTAGCAGAGTTTGTGCATGTATGTGGTATTTATATAGTGCCTGTTGTATGTGACTTTAGATGTTGATTGGGGTGTGTTTATGGATGGCTTTTAAGACATTAACTGTCATATTTGGGTTGTCCAGCCCTCGCCTTCTAAGTACTGGTGGTAAATCAGCACTCTGACTGAACTGAAGAAGCTTCTTGGATGAGAAACAAAACGTCTTCAAGGAAAAACAAAGTCCAGTTACCTTTTGAAAAAGCACCTTTGAGATAGAGAAGAGAAAATCTGGACTCATTCTCTTCCAATAGTTTTATTTTGGACAGGAGATTTCAGGGATCAAGGATAGGAGGCACTTTTATTGTGGTCCACTATGCCCTTGTAACAAACAGTACAGATTTAATTTTCTGTGTGCTTTAGGCTTTATGCTGTAAAAAGACAAAGGGCGTCTTTAAAATGGGGAAAATATTTCCTGCAGTAGAGGCTTGAAGACATCCCCAAAAAGTATAGAGAAACAATATAAACTCTGGAGGAAAAATGAAAGAGAGCACTATCTAAATGCTTTTTGTATAATTTTTCCCCCTTTCTTTTAAAAGAAATTCTTTCATTACTGTTTACAAAATGTTGATTGCAACTATCAATTATCAATGGATAGTGAGATTATTATTATTGATCTAAGCATGTATAAGAAGGGCCACTTTAGTATAATGGTTAAGATATCAGGCTAGAAACTAGAAGGCAGTGAGTTCTAATCATAGCCACTGCAGAATAAACATGTTGTCTTTCTGCAAATGAGTCTGTTAAGGCACTCACACAGGATCTTTCACATTAGAAAGGCTAATAGGCACTTTATCCAAGCTGTGACTTAATGAGCGAGATTGTACTGGCATTGTTGCTGGAGATTAAGTGAATGTGTGTTTGTCTGCCTTTCAGGTATACAGGTACAACTCCTTCACCACCGCCGGGTTCACACTATACATCTCCTTCAGAGAACATGTGGAACACAGGTGGCGCCTACAACATGAACACAGGGATGGCTGTTGCTGGTACTGTATTTCTTGCTTCTCGCTTCTCGGCTAAGATACTGTTTTTCATCCACCTGTTGTTTATTTTGGGTCTAGGACATGAGCAATCAGGATATCAGTAGGTTCCATTGCATCTTTCCATAAAGTTAAAAGGATGGCCTTAAAGAGCTCAGTTCTGAAAGGATAGGCTCGATGTTTTTAGGAATGCTTTACAGGAATGCTGCTGCTTGGGACATGGCAGCTTTTTCCTCTGGGTAAATACATTGCTCAAAAAAATAAAGGAAACACTTAAACAACACAATGTAACTCCAAGTCAATCACACTTCTGTGAAATCAAACTGTCCACTTAGGTAGCAACACTGATTGACAATCAATTTCACATGCTGTTGTGCAAATGGAATAGACAACAGGTGGAAAGCAGAGGCAGTTAGCAAGACATCCCCAATAAAGGAGTGGTTCTGCAGGTGATGACCACAGACCACTTCTCAGTTCCTATGCTTTCTGGCTGATGGTTTGGTCACTTTTGAATGCTGGCAGTGCTGTCACTCTAGTGGTAGCATGAGATGGAGCCTACAACCCACACAAGTGGCTCAGGTAGTGCAGCTCATCCAGGATGGCACATCAATGCGATCTGTGGCAAGAAGGTTTGCTGTGTCTGTTAGCGTAGTGTCCAGAGCATGGAGGCGCTACCAGGAGACAGGCCAGTACATCAGGAGACGTGGAGGAGGCCGTAGGAGGGCAACAACCCAGCATCAGGACCTCTACCTCTGCCTTTCTGCAAGGAGGCACAGGAGAAGCACTGCCAGAGCCCTGCAAAATGACCTCCAGCGGCCCACAAATGTGCATGTGGCTGTTCAAATGGTCAGAAACACGCCATGAGGGTGGTATGAGAGCCCGACGTCCACTGTGCAGGACGTTTGGCATTTGCCAGAGAGCACCAAGATTGGCAAATTTGCCTCAGGCACCCTGTGCTCTTCACAGATGAAAGCAGGTTCACACTGAGCACATGTGACAGACATGACAGGGTCTGGAGACACCATGGAGAACGTTCTGCTGCCTGCAACATCCTCTAGCATGACCGGTTTGGCAGTGGGTCAATAATAGTGTGAGGTGGCATTTATTTAAGGGGCCGCACAGCCCTCCATGTGCTCGCCAGAGGTAGCCTGACTGCCATTAGGTACCGAGATGAGATCCTCAGACCCCTTGTGAGACCATATGCTGGTACGGTTGGCCCTGGGTTCCTCCTAATGCAAGACGATGCTAGACCTCATGCGGCTGGAGTGTGTCAGCAGTTCCTGCAAGACGAAGGCATTGATGCTATGGACTGGCCCGCCCGTTCCCCAGACCTGAATCCAATTGAGCACATCTGGGACATCATGTTTCGCTCCATCCACCAACGCCACCTTGCACCACAGACTGTCCAGGAGTTGGGGGATGCTTTAGTCCAGGTGTGGGAGGAGATACCTCAGGAGACCATCCGCCACCTCATCAGGAGCATGCCCAGGCAATGTAGGGAGGTCATACAGGCATGTGGAGGCCACACATACTACTGAGCCTCATTTTGACTTGTTTTGAGGACATTACAACTTTGGTTGGATCAGCCTGTAGTGTTTTTCCCACTTTAATTTTGAGTGTAACTCCAAATCCAGACCTCCATGGGTTGCTAAATTTGATTTCCATTGATAAATTTTTGTGTGATTTTGTTGCCAGCACATTCAACTATGTAATGAACGAAGTATTTAATGAGAATATTTCATTAATTCAGATTTAGGATGTCTTATTTTTGTGTTCCCTTTATTTTTTTGAGCAGTGTAGTATAAGCTTGACACATGTATGTTCTATTGGCATCTTCCGCCATTCCCGGAAGAGTCTTGATTATGTTACAATAATGGTTATGTAGTGTATTACATTTGTGTTATCTATTGAGGATAATATCCAGAGCAGAAGAAAAACTAAGTTGTCTCTTACCAAGCACACGCATAAAGTTGGTTTTTATCATCTTTCCTCTTCCAGTTCCCAATCAACATTGACTGTTCTTATTCTCCTGACTGGGAAGTTGAGTCTAAAGCAAGGGTGTCAAACTCATGGCGTCACGTCATCATGTGACATATCACAACTTTTTTTCTCTTTCGGGGGGGAAAAAAGGGGTGGGCGTGGCCAGCACATGACGTATGCGGGCCACGAGTTTGACACCCCTGGTTTAAAGAGTCCTTATCCACTGATGTCAACCACAACTGTGTTATCACTTGTCTGCCATGCTTCTCCATTCTAGAATATAATTTTGTGTATTCACGTATTTTACTGCCCTGCATCCATTATACATAGGTAGAAAAGCTTTCAGATTGGGCAGCCAATTTGTGGCTTATAGAGTGTGGTGCTGTATCTGCACCTGCCTAAAGAGACTCCTATGTCTGTAAGTGCTTTTTAAGTATCCAAGTGTTTTTCCTATCCCAGAAAAAGGTCTGTGTCTTGAACAGCACCTTGCTCACATTTGACTCTTATTCGTTTCTAATGTGCTGCAGGAATGCCCACAGCCTATGATCTCAGCAGTGTGATTGCAGGTGGCACTAATGTTGGCCACAACAACCTTATTCCTCTAGGTGAGTTTATTTGTATTGTGCAGTAGATTCTGGCTTAAAGGGGGAATCCTAGGAAGCAGTCTTGGTGGCAGACCTGAGGAGCCCAGATCATCACCATCACCTTAGTATTCTTTGGGGCTCTATACCTGGCTCAACACTTGTAGGCAAGCCCTTTGGAAAGCTAATATATCCTGCTTCATCTAACTACTCTCCTCTGAATGCCTGGTAGGGTGTGTGGACCCTTGGCCACAGAATTACCTTTCCATTTTTTGACCTTGTATTTTGTCTTTGTTTACCCTCTTGTGAGAAAAATGTACTCTACCGCCATAGAACTCAACATGAATTTAGTTCCAGAGTTCTGTTATTTTACAGTTTTCTGGTTCAGAAAAACAAGTTTTGAAATGGTTGAGTTTTAAATATCTGTTTCCGTACAGTGTAATTGAACAAAAGTACCTGCAACATAAGTATCTAAACTTGCTATTTGCATTAAGATTGACAATTGAATGTTTATGTAATAGATGGATAAAACTATTATGGCCAGAAGGCAGCAAATGTATTAAGAATAATTCTCATTGGCCCTGTTTTTCTCTTTTGATCTCTGTGTTTTTGTATCTTGACTTCCCTGAATAGAAGAATATAATTTTTATTATGGCACAGACCAGAATTACAGATAGAAATATATTAAAATTGTTAGACAAAACAGGATGAAAAACAATGCAATTGGTGGTGGGTTCATCAGCAGGCAGTCAAAATCTCCCTAATTTTACAAGCAATATAACCTGATTTCCCTGATGGGTAAGAAAACAAGGGTCTGCAGAAAGACTTGTCAAGTCTGAATTCCACATATTTAAATACCTACAGAAATTGTGTTTCCATCTACATGAATGGTATAGATTAGGCAAGATCACTACAGAGCTCAGTGATTTAATAAAAAGTCAAACAACTCTCAGTTCTTAGTGGCCTTTGTTAAAATAGACTGTACCCCCTACTGGATATCAGAGGATGGATAATCAGAGGATATCAGAGTCTGTGGAAATCTAATAAAACATAAACAGTGTATTCGCTATTGGAATGAAAAGTAGCAAACCAGGACTGTTTCCTTGCAAAAAGGATATCTTAAAGCTTTCTAAGTACTTAGTACATTTATGCTTTGGTAATGTTAATATCTCTCGAGAAGTGAAACTCCAGTGAACCTTTAGAATAAAAGCAGAATACAAGGGATAGGTGGACATTATACCACCCTGAACTTAAAATGACTTTGTAGAAGAAACTTCTGTCCTTTTGAGTATTAGATATTATTAATTAGTATTAATGAACCTTGACAGCAAAATGGGTTTGAATCAATTTTCACCATCTCTATATGTTCTGGGGACTTTTTAGTAGAAATGAGAATGAAAATCATGGCACCTTGTAGTGTAAATGAATCAAATGTGCCTATTCTCCTGGTATGTCTGAAATATTGTTTCTGAATTGATTTGTCAGATACAGCTGTGGTGCTCAGAGCTGCTAAGTTACTAGATAGAACATTAAAAATATGCTGCAGAATTTTGCCAAGAGCATAGGAAGAAACAATGGAAACAAAACAATGGGAAGAAACAACATACTCTATGGGGGATTATATCCTTGCAAATTCATTCAGGTATAGCCAAGAAAGAACTGAATTTTAAGGCAAAGCTAGTTAGATAAAATATTAATTCTGTAAGTACTAGTTTTAGAACCCATATGAACATTGTATAATGACAAAAAAGTTCTTCTGTTTTCAAAGATAAGAAAAAGTGCCTAACAAGTGCCCACAGGTCCTTTTGCATGTACCACAATTTGAAGAGGGCTGAATCTCTTCATCTGCTTGTCAATTAATGTTACCTTTGAGAAAGAGCTCCCAAGATCTGCCCAGCATATTCAGGCCCAAGGTATTCCAGATGAGATAGGTTTAGGGTTGTTGGTTACAGGATGCAAACATAAAAAGATTTGCACATCTCAAACTTGCTGATATTAGCATTGTATCAGATGAAATGAAATGTTTTTTTAAAGGAGACTTTATATTTGAGCTGATTTCCCTATTGATGATTAGATCATCCTCACAGCCACTTCAGTGTTCTATTAAAGTATTTTCTTAGGAACAAACTGCTACTTTTAGGGTCAGAACAAGTAGAGGGCTATATTCTTGGATAGGATACTCCTGCTCCCCAACGCTCCAAATCAAATCTGCTTCTCCCCACATAATTTTATCAAAACTGTGGCTTCTTTGTCACAGTAGGTTATAATATTGCCAAGATGGAAAAGTGGTGTATCCAGAGAAGTTATGGAGAGATTAATGTCAGTCACATTCAGCCCAGCCTTAGATTTCTAAAATTTAACATTCCAGTTGCTCCCTTTAAATTTGTGAGAAATAGCTTGTGTTTGACCTTCAGGTAAATGCAGGAGAAATAATTCTCAATTCCCAACCTCCATTCTTGTTTACGATGACTCAGTGAGTTGTTAATCAGATGCAGTGTAAGAGATTAGACCTTTTGCACATGGCCTGTTTTTGGACTAGAGATGGGTGAGGCATCTGTAATGTGTGTACTTGCAGATGATGGAAACGTGTTAAAGATGAAGTAGCCCCATGTAGAGATTAGGCCTGTCTGAGTATTTTTCTTTTTTCCCAAGCAGCCAACACTGGGATTGTCAATCACACCCATTCCCGGATGGGATCCATCATGAGCACAGGGATTGTCCAAGGTAAACCTGCCCTTGGGCTTTTTTGGAACTGAGGGGAAAGTGGCCCTGTGTGCTCTCTTCTCCTCTGTAGGATTTTGAACACTTTGGCTGAGAAAAGCAGCAGGCAGCATGTTGGGTTGAGAAGGGGCAAATACTTTTACAGTACATTTTGAAACTGACATTATCCCTGAAATTGAAACTAAGCTAGATGAAATTCTAATGGAATAAATTCTACTAGCTCATTTTGGCATCAGTCCAGTTTGTATCAAGGCAGGTTTTGGGGCACTGTGACTATTGACTGGTTTATTCTGGTTTGAGTTTTCAGGGGCAAGAGCCTTTATCTTTGGTGCGTAATGTGGACTAGAACTGAGTTGAACCCATTGGCATCTTGTCAGTCCATGTAAAAGAGGTAGCAAGCTCTTCCTTATAGATGAAGCTCTAAGACAGCATATTCCCTCTTTTCTATTACCCCCATCCTCCCATGCCATTAAAACTACATTTTGCTGTTATATTACAAAGTGAGGTTTTGATTTTAAATTGAAATTTGTTAGATCAGGAATGGATCTGGACCCATTCTTTAAAAACAGATGGCTAGTTGTGCTTAGACATTTTTGCTGAAAACTAGAATTCCTTCTGCTATATCCAGCTGAATGTTTTTCTCTCCTGCTACAGGCTCATCTAGTGGCCAAAGTGGAGGAACTTCAACTGCTCATTACCCAGTCAACAGTCAATTTACTATGGGGGGACCAGCCATTTCTATGGCGTCCCCCATGTCTATCACCACCAACACAATGCATTATGGGAGCTAAGAAACCCTCATCCCTGAACTGACAGCATCAGGAAACCAAATGAAGAAAAAGTTCCACCTCCCCACTGTATCTCATCAGTTGGCAGTCAATTCTTTGGATCTCTTCTGCCCTCCAATAGGTTACCCAGAGATGGTCCAATCCTTGTACAATAGAAGACAAAAACCCACTGGCTTAATGGCGGATTTGTACACATTTTTCATGAAATGTTGGAAATTTCAACTTGCTCAACCACGACTGAGTTCCTGTGCTTACTGAGTTTTACAACCTATCATGTCAGTAATAGTATCATTCTTCAATCTGCCATGACTGATTTGCATTAGGCACAGGCTGTAGATCTGAACTGCCATAGGGCCTCTAACATGCTCTAGGCAGTCCACCAACAGAAACTTGATCATTTATTGCTACACTCCCAGTATTTTAAATGAAGGGGCTGCAGCTGGCTGTAGAATGGGCACAGGTAAGAATCCAGCAGCATATCCATGTCGATTTCCTAGGCATCCCAGGCTCTGGGCTAGTGTTTGTAGCATTATTAAGACTTAGGAGGAATATCTCCTGGGAAAGACAAAGACTTATCAACTTCCTGGCTTTCAGAAAAGCTCCAGCATCTTACTGTTGTAAGTCTTGGGCCATGTGAAAAATATCCAAGATGAAAGAAGACTGTTTTATATGCCACAAGCATCTTATCAGCAGGTCTGATGATTGCCTGTCTCTTGGGAATATTGATGTAGCATCAAAGGGTTAAAAAATTTAAAACACAAATGTACCAAAAAATACTGTTGCTGGCTGAAAATGGTTTGTGTATCAATTTCCTGTTGCTCATTTTAAACCCAATCCTATTTTCTGGTCTATTCTTAAGGTGTGACAGCAGCTATGATTAGTTCCTCCCTTCTGGGCAGAAGTGGATGCCAAATGGTTTAGTATGTAGACTTGTCTGCTTCCCACAGTAACCACCAGGGGACTCTAAATAGATTGGCAGCTATTATGGGGTCCCTTTGTGTAATCCCTTTTATGTGTAATTTGTAACTCTTTCTTTTTTCCTTCCAAAGAGCCTCAAGCCAATATTTCTTAAAGGACTTGACAAGCAACTGTTTTATGGAGGAGAAAAGTGGTTTACTTAAGGCAATGTTCTTTGGGTCCCAATAGTGGCTGAATTGG
Organism: Notechis scutatus; assembly: GCF_049901735.1. NCBI lineage: Eukaryota > Metazoa > Chordata > Lepidosauria > Squamata > Elapidae > Notechis > Notechis scutatus. Next base: position 162,153,099 of record NC_142010.1, on the reverse strand, counting down.
GGGAAGGGGTGGGACCATTCTGGAGAACCTTCATAGTGGCTGGATTGTGGGTCTATAAAGCCAATTGTTGGTTCTGGCTGATCAACGATTTTGTGACTATTGAATAAAACTGGGAGGGTTTTGAAGATGTTTGTAATGGCTGGTTTCCCAATCTCAGGTTTAGATGAAACAGCTTAAAATTTTATTTGTATTCACATATCCACTGGACAATCCTGTTTTGAAGTGCAGTTGAGAGAAGTGCCTTCCCAGCAGAAATGTACCTCAAATGATTTGACTTCCCTTACATTGCTAAAGAGCTGCCTGTTTCTTTCTTCTAGTCATAGTTAAGAAAGTTTAGGAAATTAACTTGTTTCCTGTTAGGCTTCTTGTGGCTACCTTTGATGTGATCACAAGTCACACTCAGACAAGTCCTGAGTACTCAGACAAGCAGAAGTACTGGCTTTTTACCAGACATCCCTGCAAAGATCTGCTCTATATTAATATAGGAAGTTAAGAAAAAGCTTTCCAGAGATGATAGTTTAATTCAAATTAGCCTTGCATGCCAAAGAAATTAAATGGCTACATTAATTTTAAGTGATCTTTTGGCTTATATGAGAATTTTACTTGTATAGTAATTATTTGCTAAACCCACAGGAATGCACCTATTTAATTAAATTTTCCTGTCTTTTTCTCTGTTGCAAGTGACTAGGATTTAGCTGAAATAGATGTAAGGGATTCATGCAGCCCATCTCTTCTGTCCTATTGCAACAGACACACACACTGCTACAGCAGAGCAAATGGCAGCTGCATCAACCAAAGCAGCTCTGAATATTTAGAATTGTCAGGCCTCACAAGTGGCTTCTAGTGTAAGCTGCTTCCTAAATCAGGTGAACTGCTGGTGTGCTCTGCCTGACAGCAGCAAAACAGTGAATTTTGAAATGGTAATATATGACTTTGCTTGGCCCACTAGCAGGATCTTCTTCCTGGTCAGGGTTTTTATGTCTCTTGAGTAGGGTGTCTTGAGTGGTCTATTCTTTCTTCCCTGATACTGGATATTCAAGATTGATGTCTGTAAAAGAAGCAATTCAATAGAACAAATATTGGGGAGAGATCCAAAGGTCAAACCTTTCCAAAAATAGTGTGATTCTGCATTTCCATTAATATGGATGAGTAAGGGGATAGTAATATTTGAATTAAAATACCTGCATATTTTTCAAAGTCTAGCGCAGGGTGTTATCAGATTCCTTTTCCCTCTGCTGCAGTAGATGAGGGTGTATGCTTCTGCTGTTGAGTTGCTGTTGTATAAGCAATAGGAATAGAAGATGTGATCCTTGGTTTCTGAAAAAAATAGAGCTTCAAAAAGACAAGATTAAATTGGTTGAAGCAGGAATCAAATAGGATTCTCCACCTCGCCCCCACCACCAATAACCTGGATTTCATCATAATGACAGTCATTGCCCAATTTCTTAAAATGTTCAAAGGAGCAAAGAGCAGCTTTTTTATTTCAACCCCTGGCTTCACAGATACTACTCATTCTTCTTTCTCTCACCCTACCCCTCCCAACCCTAACCCTTACTCTTCATGATAGTCTGATGAGTAACACAGTGTTCAAAGATGTGCAGTGTTTTAAAATCTTACACTTTGCAATTTGCAACTACACACACGCCTATAACTACACACTTTGAAAGCATTTAACCTTTATTTTCGGCTTAGAGACATGCATTACAGATACTGCATTTGGCCCTATTAAAAAGACTGAATCCTAACATGGTCAACAGAAAAAGGATGATTATACAGGAAAAAAATTATATACTCTTAACTGAAACACAAGTCAAACTCTTTCATAAAATATACTCATCTTTTGCTCAACAAAAACCTAATGATGCTTATTGTCCAATTGTCTGTTTCTCTCAGCAACTGAAATACACTAGTACAGAACAGAAGATACAAACCTTGCATCCAATAGCTAGAAGGATATGAAGAGAAACAATAATGGCCATTATAACACAAGCAGCTGGCTTGCTATCTGAACGGATAACTGGCCAGAAGGTAAGGACCAGAACTGAGCCTGACAACCCTATTGCAACTATGATCAGGAGCCACTGCAGCCATGGGATAGGGATTAGCCACAGAATCTATGGAGGAAGATAACAGTGAATCAATGTCAAAATTTTCAAGGTCACATTGAAGAATTCATCTTTCCCAAAAAGTGGCAATTCTTTCCAAGAATATATTCTACAGAAAATGAATGATAAATCTGCCAAATGCCTGACAACTTACCGCAGTAGGAATGTACACAAAGAGTGAGTAGCCATAAATGCACACCATTTCCAGAAAAGAATACACATCAGTGGTGACATGGGCTCCCTTTCGCCAATGTAGATAGCCCCACAGACCTAAGGGTACCAGCCAGGCATAGCAATAGATAACTATGCCTGCAATAGTCACTGTGCAAGAAGAAAAAACTTATTAAATGCACCATTCCCTAGCAAGAACTAACATTGAAACATGTCATAGACTTCTATCATATCTAAAAAGAGAAGGGAATGGGAATTCATAGAATAAACTATGTTTTATAATAGTCTGTAAAGCACTCCTTTATTATAATTTTGATTTTTTTTCCTCCACCTTTATATAAAATTCAAGATGGCAAAAGTGCCTAATATTCCTGCCTCCTATTTTTCCTGCACACCCCTGTGAGGTGGGCTGGGCTGAGAGATAATGACTGCCCAAAGTCACTAGATAGTTTTCATGCCTAAGGCAAGCTCAATTTTTTTTGGTGTCTGGGCAAACTGTTTCTCAGTACTGATAAATAAACAATATATCAGTTCGTTCCAATTCTAAGGGGATTAAATAAAGATTGGGAGGCAGGATTTATATGTTTTAAATTATGCTCTTTATTTGCACATTTTAAATACAAGACAAGGAGATAGTTCTTTACTTCTCATAGCCAAAAAAGATATTCATCAGTATGCATGAATCAGGAGCCATGGTGGCGCAGTGGTTAAAATGCAGTATTGTAGGCTAACTCTGCCCACTGCCCAGGAGTTTGATCCTGACCAGCTCAAGGTTGACTCAGCCTTCCAAGTAGGTAAAATGAGGATGCAGATTGTTGAGGGCAATATTGTAAACCACTCAGTGTGTCTTGTAAAGCACTATGGAGTGGTATATAAGTCTTAAGTGCTATTTCTGTGTATCAAAATACTCAGCAGGCAACAAAAATATTTTCCCACTTATTTATCTTGCCTATTCTTGATATAGCTACACTTCTACCAACTAGAGTCACTCCACAGTACGATGGGTGGCATATAAATTTATGTGTTTTTGTATATCAATTATACACAGAAAAACAATCAGCAGTATAATTCAACCAGTAATATACTAGCCTCAGAAGTTCCTGGAAGTACTTCCATATCGAAATCTCACCTTTGTGGAATTGAGGGCTGTAGTGGAAGGAGGAGCTCCCTCTTTTTTCCAGGAAGTAAGATAAGTTACCGCTGATGGCTAATGTGAATACCAATGTGGCACAGATCCAGAAAGGTCCTGTGAGGAGCAAAAGAGCCAACACCAAAGAAAACAAAAGTATAAGGAGTCTTGAAAGGAATAGGCATCTTAGCAGAGAATGCAATGGAAACAAGAAAGCCATTTTTATAATAGAACAAAGCAGAATTGGGTATCAGTAGATTTTGCCACCTTCCTTAATTTTATGGAAAATAGGGTTTGAGGACAGATAGGATCAACAGCACTAAAGCTACATTTCCATTATCCGGGATAAGGAAAAGGAGAAATGACACCATTCAACTGAAATGTTATAGGGTTTCCTGTTTGAGCAGTGAGTTGGACTAGAAGACCTCCAAGGTACCTTCCAACTCTTCTGTGGCCAAATAAAGAAGAATATATTATTGGAGTAGGAACTTCTTTGGACTCACCATAGAGGTCAGGATTGTTCTGCAAGTGATGCCATGCGAAGTTTTTCCCTGGTAGCGGAAATAGGGAGCCTTTTATTCTGTCCAGCACCTGATAAATAGGAAAAGACCATGCTTCAGCAATTTAACTCCCAAATTCTCTATAAATGTGGGGATGCCCAACTTGTTGGTGCCAGGATGCTTACAAAAACTTCCCTTAGCAACCCACTTCCTATCTTAATATTCTTGTATTAAAAATGGCATGGTTGAAAGCCAAGGGCCAGTTTTCAGCAGAATATTTATTTCATCAAATGGACCCCATAATGCTTGCTTAGGAAACTTTTTAAAATATGCCCATCCATAGCTCAAATAGCAAAGGTAAGCAGGGACAGTAAAGAGGTTTCTCTATGGAGGCAGAGCAGTGGAATACAAAGAGCAGCTCTTTGTATTCCAGTAAACTGGGATGTGTTTAGCAGATGTGTTCCTTATAAAGCTGAGTTGTGCATGAGCATGCTCAGCAGCAATTTTCAAGAGCACTTTCAACTGTTTTTATAACTGACACCCCCCCCCCAAGGATTCCCTGCTAAATTTAATAGGTATCCAAACGCATCCAGATCTATCAGACCGCAAAAGACTACTGGAGGCCTTGAACAAACCCTCACACTTGGACACCGTTGTTCCTATTGATGCTATAATTGCAGAGGAAATCCATGTATATTCATTTTAAAATTATTTTTATAACCAACAGAGTACCTCAAGTGAATTTCAGCTATTGAAAATATATCTTAAAAGGAAAATTCCTATGCTGAATTAATAAGAGTGCAATGACAATTCTGTTTTCACAAACTGATCTTGAAACCAGATTCACAGCACAACACAAACAGTTGAATTGCAGGGCTCTGCTTCTGACCAGGAAATTAAATAAGCAGAACAAAAAAATATATTTGATTACCCAGACCTTATTTTTTTACTTTAAGAAACCATATATATGCATGTATGTGTGCGTGTGTGCATATAACTCAAGGCAGCAAACATATCCAACAACTTTTTCTTCCTATTTGCTCCACAACAACCCTGTGAGGTGAATTGGACTCAAAAAGATTGACCCAAAGTCACCCAGCTGACTTTTATGGCTAAGGTAGGACTAGAATTCAGTCTCCCAGTTTCTAGCCTGGTGCTTTAATCACTAGACCAATACATGTTTCATTGCAGCTGTAATTCCACTATCCACTATAAGTTCCCTATCAATGACCTCAATGATTACAGACCAGTGGCACTCACTCCTATCATCATGAAGTGCTTTGAGAAATTGGTCTGCCAGCACATCATTTCTGGTCTTCCGCGTACATTTGATAAACATCAGTTTGCATACAGAAAAAATAGATCTACAGAGGACGCTATAGCCATCACTCTTCACACTGCTCTGACTCATCTAGAACAGCAGGGGGGGGCGCTATGTGAGGATGCTTTTTGTGGATTTTAGTTCTGCATTTAACACAATTCTTCCATATAGTGTCTAAACTTCTGGACCTTGGGCTTTCTAATTCAATCTGCCTTTGGATTATGGATTTCCTGTCCGGCTGCTCACAGAGGGTCAGATTAGGTAATCATACCTCTTCAGCCCTTATTCTTAACACTGGTACACCACAGGGTTGCGTGTAGAGTCCCTTACTCTATACTCTTTATGTGCATGACTGCATTCCCATTCACGCTAGTAATACTATTGCTAAATTTGCAGATGATACAACAGTGGTGGAACTTATCTCCAGGGGGGATGTGTCTTGCCTACCGAGATGAGGTGGACCGGTTGCTTTCGTGGTGTGGAGACAATAACTTGGTCCTCAACACCAATAAGACCAAGGAGCTTATAGTGGATTATAGAAGGAACAGATCAGACATCCAGCCCTTGCTCATCAATGGAGACCGAGTGGAGCAAGTGGCCAGTTTTAAGTTTCTGGGTGTTACCCTAAAAGAGGACCTGACCTGGGGTGCTCACATTGCAGCACTGGTCAAAAGGGCTCAGCAGAGATTATATTACCTGAGGCTTCTCAGAAAACAACAACTGAATGAAAAACTGATGGTGACCTACCACTGCACCATAGAGAGTATCTTAACTTGCTGCACCTCTGTGTGGTTTGCCAATTGCACAGTGGCGGATAGGAAAGCACTCCAGAGGGTTAACGTCATTGCCCAGAAGATCATTGGTTGCCCTCTCCCCTCTTTGGAAGAGGTTTATAGCTCTCGTTGCCTTAAGGAAGTTCAAAACATTCTAAAAGATCCATCTCATCCTGGGAACCCTTTTTTTTTTAACTATTACCATCTGGCAGACTAATAAAAACAAGGACAAATAGGCTGAAAAACAGCTTCTATCCCAGGGCAGTAGCTCTTTTGAATTCTGCTGTATAGTGCAGTGTTGGTGTGGTGTCGGGTGTTTCCGGTTCAATGTGTGAAGGGTGAAGGATGTGTGTTTGTGTTTATTTTCATAGTCATGGTCATGATGTGCACTGAAGATGGTGTTCGATTTCGTTGTATGAGGTTCAATGACAATAAAGTAAACTAAACTAAACTAAACAAGGATTGAGCCATGAAGAATTAATCATGAATAAATGAAAGCATTACTTTCTTTGTAATGGTACTTTCCAATATACTATAATACCTTAGATTCAAAACAGATGTTAACCAGATCCTTTTAATTCAGTTTGATTTAGTAATGAGAGTCAATGAGTTCATTCTTGTAGACTGCAGGTAATAGGAATTGGAAAGTAATGGCCTTCTCCTATTTTGCAGAAATTAATTTCTAATTAAACTATCAGAACTATTTCTAATAATATGGATTTCTATGAGAGTTCAGATCTCATGCAAAAAAATCTGTTTATAACAAAGTATTTTCCTTCCAATTAAAAACCAATTTTGTGCATAGAACAATATTTTCCTCATAAACAGCTTTAATTGATGGAACTTGTCCCTTGGAGTTTGCAAATGAACCATCTGAAATAAATTGGAGGGGAGCATAGTAGAAGCAAGTCCTGTCACATACACAGGTTTCAGAAGCATAGGCCTAATAATCATCCTCTTCCCACCTTCAATACTAAGAAGAGGACAAAAATCTTGTTAATGTTTATTCAGTGTTTTACTTTTTTAGTGTCAACCAATAAAAACTTCGTACCAGTATAACACTGGATTCTGCTCAAAAATCATGAGGTTAAGGAATTATTTAATTAAAAGAATATTTAAATGATTGCTATGTTTAAATTCTATTTCCTGAATTTTGGAGTTTAGGCTTCTCTAAACAAAAATTGTTCAGGAGAGTTGAAGTAATTTTGGCACATATTAGAACCGCTTTCAGAATTTGGTTTTTGTGTTTGCCTTCAAAATATGGCCCCATGGATTCTAGTACCTGATACGTGTCAACATTGAAGAAGGCCTGGTAATATTCAAATGTCCAGAAACTGGATTGCTTCTTCTGGAAGCTCAAGAGCTGCAAGAATGAAAATGGAAATTACTGCTTTCTTCATGTCTGGGAGAGAAAAGGAATATACAAGTAGTCATCGAGTTATGAATGTAATGGAACCTGCCCATTCCATTCATAACCCAAGGATTCGTAGGAGTGAATTGGGTAACTTGAACATGTTCACTTCCTCCTTTCACCCATGCATTTGCTAATTGAATGTGTGGCTCATTAAGTGCACATAAGGTCTCTCAGGGTGGGGAAGGCCATGGGGGGACCTAGGGATGGAACAGGCCACCTGCTTCAGAACCCCCAAGACCTCCCCTAACTCACTGAGATACCTCATTCTCTCCTGGGGTCCCCACAATCGGTCCCTCCCCATCCTGCTGCACCGGATCACCTACCTTGTGAAGTTCTGTCTCCTCTCCAGCCTGTTTCTTTGCCTACTGGTAAGCGGCAAGAGCACAGGGAGAGCAGGACACGCATGCCCTGCTCAGCTTCTCTGACTCACCGAGGCTGCCTACCATTTCTAGAGCAGCGGGCAATCTCGGTTGACTTTCCTCCAAAGACTTCAAGCCTCCTATTGGCATGCAAAAACTTTTTGTGCACAGACTGGAATCTTCTGGATGCCCTAATCTCACAAGACCTTCAGACACCCATTCACTGCAAAAATGGATGATGCCTGAAGTCACAAGAGATCATGGCACCCAGAAGCTTTCAACCTCTGGCCGAAAAGTGTTTATGCACCTATGGAGAACCAGCTCATATGGTTTGAAGAGGCCTTTGCCAGAAAGAATGGAGCCCCCTGAGGGAGTGCACGTCGCTGTTTTCACCAGGAAAGGCCTCTGCTGAAGCAAACAGAGCCCCCAGAGGGAGCATGCTTGTGTCACTACGGAGCTGTTTTTGCCAGGAAAGACCTTTCCTCAAGGCTTCTGCCAAAGAGAACAGAGCCACCGGAGGGAGCGTGCTTCACTCCAGAGCTGTTTTATGGAGGGAAAGCTTCAATGTTTCAGACCTTCTCTCCATTTGCAAAGCCTTTTACTGCAGATCTTGCCTTCATTTGCAAAGAACACAGGTACCAAGAGATCATGAGAGATCAGTAGCATGAGATCTTGTCCTACTGATCTCATGTGATCTTGTGGTACTTTAGGCTTCTATTCTCTGTGAACTCACCAAAGGGCTGAATTGCCGAAACAGGCCAAGAAAGCAAAAACTCTCTAGATCTTCACAAGGTGAATATCCACAGGCCTAGTGCCTATGAAGACCCGGGGATGGGGGGGAGATTGGCAGGGCAAATGTTGCAGACCCCCTGCAGTCATTCGTAAGGGCGAAAAATGGCCGTAGTGCTGCAACATTTGTAGTTTCGGGACATGTTTGTAAACCCTAGGGGTGCTTATTGTGTAACTTTGAACATTCGCTAACGTTCAGAACTTGGGGATTATTGGCATTAAAAATTATAAAGGTAAAGTACAATGCATACAATACATACAAGGTACATACAATGCATACAAGGTAAAGTACAATGCATACAATATCTGCAACATCAAATAGTTACAACATAAAAAGCAGTTAGTTCAAGATGGAAAGGATAGGGTCAGGAAGCAGGTCAGCACCTACAGAAGTTTCCCAATGCTTTTCAAATACAGTTGCACTGCAGAGCTCAAGGTGTGATTTAATAAGCATTGAGATAACTAACCCGGAACCAGCAGTGCACTGTAATTGGCAAGTATTCTACTACCTACTAGTCTGGGCCAGTAACTGACAGTGCAGTATCCAAGTATCAGTCCCAGGCTGTGAAACCCAATTCTGTCAAGTGGCTCTTTATTAGATTGGAGCAGCATTAAGTGGGGTATTGCACAAATCAGTCCTAGTCCTCTATTCTTCAATACTTTTATTTACAATTTGGATGAAGAGAATATTTGTTAAAATTACAGATATCTTTAAAATATTAGATGAGCTGGTTCTAATACATGGGTCTATTCCCTCTCAGTTTTTTCACCTTAATTACGTTTACATATTTGTCTCTGATTAAACTATCACTTGTATTTTTCCCTGTTTATTCTACTTCATTATATTTCACAAAATATGTCCATAAACAAAAATAATCCATTGCTCTAATGAACATTAATGTTGATATCACATTGTTAATACTTTTATTTACATACTTTTTCATTATTAGTCTGAAATTCTGATAGCAAGAAAGAATAAAAATGATCGGGGATGGGAAATGAAGTATGGTAAGAAAAGACTGAGGGGAAAAAAGAATCCATTTGGGGAAATGGGGAATCCATTGTTACCCCAATCCTTTGGAACAGCCTCCCCACGAGCTTTAGAAAGTCCCACCCGATTCACAGGCTGTGAAGAACTCCCTTTTATTCAGGCATTTTGCTACCCAGGAAGTGAGCCCAACAAATGTAAATAGAAGTTAGAATAGTAGTTCTACCTGCAGGGTGTGTAAAACAGCACCCTCTTCAAAAAAGCACCCTCTGCTGCTAAAATTCAGCAGCCAAAAATCTGCATTTTGTGAATTTTCTTAATCCCTGCCCTTAAACACCTTAACTGCTCCCCAAACAGCCAAAAATTGGGCTTGCCTCTGTTCTCCAATTTAAAATCCTTTCAACTTATTTGGTAATCATAAGCATCTTTAGGGGATTAAAGGTTAGATGACCTCCTAAAGCCTAGTCCCTCAAACATTGCCCATCCTGGCTGGTTTCAGAAGGTATCAGATAGGAACAATGAGCCCACCATCGTTACATTGATCTCTGTATTGTGGCCGAGTTTGCTAATTTCTCTATTTGTATATTAAATGATTATTTCTGCCCAGTTCATGTTAGCATGCTTACAGAGCTAATTTTACTCCTAATTTGCTGCATGGATTCCAAATTAATCAATTCCTTTTTGGAGCTTGTGAATTTGTCAAGAAATACTTATAACCAAAGTAGAAAAGTTCCCTTGCATTTTTGTCTTAGAATGTTGATTTATGCTTAAAACACACTTTGCAAGATCACATTTTTCAAAAACATTGTATTTTTGCACCTATTGTTCATAGTTTGATGCTCCACTAAACTGGTAAGCAACATGTAGTCTTCTCACCAGTTTCCGAAGACCCATGAGTTAAGTTCCTTCCTTCTTCCTTCTTCCCAAGATATTATTTGGAGTAATTTGAGTACACTTATAAATCTTAAATAATTTCAAATGCTGGATGTATTCTTTATCAAAAAAAAATTCTTTAGCTAAAGAGATCTGCTTGCTGGCAGGGTAACTAGTCCTATTCACTAGACAGTCTGATCCAAAAGACTAAATGCCTCCGGTGGTATCAAGGGTGATGTGAGAAGGTAGCATGAAAATCTCAAAGGACCCACAAACTGTACACACTTACTGTAAGGGAAGAGACATCCCAAAGAATTAGGAGTGGAGTTATGGGCATAATTAATTATTATAAACAGCTGGATAAAAATCATCAGTTACAGTGAAAAAGTAGGGAGGTGCCAGAAATTAAGATGCAAATTTTCCTACTTTTCCACACTGGGGTAAAATCAGAGGTTCTGACCAGTTCTGGAGAACCGGTAGCAGAAATTTTGCGTAGTGTGGAGAACTGGCAAATACCACCTCTGACTGGCCCCACCCCCATCTATTCTCTGCCTCCAGAGTACCAGATGATCGGCTGGGTCTTCTTTTGTTGCCCTGCACAGGAGAATGGAGCTGGAAAGCAGGTTAGTGGGGTGGGGAGGCAATGGGATTTTGCACCAACCTTCTCCCAGGAGTGGGGAGGGAATGGAGATTTTACAGTATCCTTCTCCTGCCACGCCCACCAAGCCACACCATGCCCACCAAGCTACACTCACAGAACCAGTAGTAAAAAAAATTGAATCCCACCATTAAAATGGGTATCATATTGTGTATCAAATATTGAGGTCAAATGTCATGGTGGCCAGGGCAGCCAATGGTTAAAGTGTTGGGCTAGGTCTGGGTATCTCAGTTCCAGTCCATCACTTATGGAAGCAAAACAAATAACTCTGGACTAATCATCCTTCAACCCAACTTTACATATTGTGCAGGAATGTTACTGCACAGAAAATTAAATTCTGCATATATCACCTTAAACTTTTGGAAAAACATAAATTTAACAAATATATAAAACAAATACATTTCTATGTTCCTCTCACAGAAGTTGGGAAAAATATTTTCTGCAATCAGTAAGTATGACTACCACTCTCTGCTAATCAAACTTTTATTTGATATCCTATTATTTAAGTCTTTCGTGTGTACACTGTCTCCCAATTCATGTCAAAATGTCCCTAACTAAGTTCATGCAGCTTCCTCCATCCAAAACTCACCTCAGTTTTGTCATCCTCTTCATCTGGCTCATATTCCTCATTACAGCTGGAAGACATGTTGAGAGTTATGTGGCTTTGGCTCTCATTAATGCTAGGAGTAGTAGCATCAGCATTTCCAGCCAGCAAATCCATGGCTTCATTAAATTCTGCAGAGAAAATATCAATGTCATCCAATTGACTGTAATCAAACTTCAGTCTGGTGTTCAAGGGCCACTTGCAACAGCACTTTCTAAACTTTTTAGGAAACTTTGCTAGTGTGTACTAGATTAAAAATAATTTTAAGTATTTAAGAAGCATGTGACCAAAGACAGAAAAAGAATCTGAGCTTTTGCAGACAACTTGGATTTTTAGGGCGGGAACAGTAGGAAATTAGAAGATATTTCTTCAGTGATAGTTGGAGAAATCTCAGAAAGATTAATGATGTCCAAAGGAGAAAAAACTATCCACAAAGTTTGAGTTGTCTTTCTTTTGTCTAAATGTAAGACTTTGAAATAAAAATCCTCCCCAAATACGCACACACATAAATATGTCACTCAATATTTGTCCAACCTAGTGGGGGAAAGGAGCTACATTTATATTTACAGTAACAGAATCATTTTATCCATGCATACTATCCATAAGAGTTATATTTCCCTTTCAATTCTACTAAAATCATTATCTTATGCATTCAGAAAAATCAGAATATATTGCAGCTGAAAGAGTATGATATGGAAAATACAGAAACATAATAAGAGTTGTTTACTAAAGTACTGTATTTCATATTCAGAGAACATTCTTCTATAGGTTTAAGACTGCAGCTTTCTCTGTACTTAGTCTAGTAATCTAGTATAATCTAGTAACTTAAGTCTAGTAATCTAGTATATATTTTTAATCCCACTAAATTCCATAGTTATACAGCTCTTTTTATAGAGCTCTGGTGGTGCAGTGGTTATTGCAGGCTAACTCTGCCCACAGCCTGGAGTTTGATCCTAAAGGATTCAAGGCATTCCATCTTCCCCAGTAAAATGAGGAGCCAAGTTGTTGGGGGGTAATATGTTGATATTGTAAACTGCTCAGAGTGTTATAAAGCAGGGGTCCCCAACCACCGGGCCACGGACCAGTACCGGGCCGTGGAACATTTCCTACCGGGCCGCCGGTTTGCTGGGCGCCGCCATCTTGTTTGACGAGAAAGTGCTTCCGGGTGAGCTTTTCTGGTTGGAAAGCGGCGTTTGGGTGCTGAAAGAATCCTCGCGCCTTAGTTTCATCGAAGGGGGGGCTTCGAACAAAACTAAGGCACGAGGATTCTTTCAGCACCCAAGGCAAGGCGAGCCGAGCAACCGTCCCGAAGCCGTCCTGAAGCGAAGCCCATCGACAAAGGTACAAAGGAGGAGTTGAAGGTGGCGGGGAGAAGCGGGGGACGGCTGGCTGGCCGGTTGCTCAGCTAGCCTTGCCTTGCCATGCATGCTGATGCTGGCACCGGGCCGCGGATCATTTTGTGATGCCGGTACCGGGCCGTGGCACAAAAAAGGTTGGGGGCCACTGTTATAAAGCACTATGAAGCAGTACACAAGTCTAAGTGCTATGGCCATTGCTATTGCTTCAGTCCTTAACCGCAGACAGGTCCTCAGAAGGTATGCTAAAACATTCATTTTGTGACTGAAGTTACAACAGCACTGAAAAAAAGTGATGCCTAGTTTTCACACTTACAACCATTGCAGCATCCCCAAAGTCACATGATCAAAATTTAGACACTTGGCATGTGGCAGGTATTTATGACAGCTGCACTATCCTAGGGTCATGTGATCATCATTTGTAACCTTCCCAACTGGCTTCCAACAAGCAGTATCAATGGGGAAAGCCAGATTTGCTTAACCACGATTCACTTTACAACTGCAGTGATTGGTTTAACAATTGTGACAAAAAGGTGGCGAAATGGGGCAAAACTCAACAGCTGTCTTGCTTTGCAATGGAAATGTTCGGCTCAATTGTGATTGTAAATTAAAGACTATACTAACTGGATGCTTTGGAATGACAAGAGTGCTTCTAGTGCAGACACAGTAAACTACATGGCATAATCGAGGCATCTCATAAACAACAAAACCTAACAAAAGGGAAAACATTGCTTGACTAGGTGTCCATATCTGCTTCAATGGTGAGAAAATACTCACCACGAAACTTGAGTTCATCTGAAGCAGCCATTATAAGGCCAGAGTACCTACAAAGGGAAAGAGACAGCTTTTCAGAGAAGACATGACTACGAAAGGCAGCTCGGTGTATGGGGCAGAAGACACCCTTCAGCCGTCGGTTCCTTCATCCACAGAAATGTCGAGCGTCTCTCTCAAGGGCTACGTTCCCGTGACAAACCAGGCTTGTCCTACTACCCTGCTCTCCCGCACTGATCACCTGGGAGAGGTGGAAGGATGAGAGGAGGATGTCAGCCACTGCTTACCGACTGTCGAAAGGCACTCTGCAGATGCTCAGAGACGCCGAGGGCCACACTCTAACCACCTGTCACCACTTGCTTGTGAAACCGTCTCGTTTATTCCACGGCTCCACGCCTCAATCTCCCTACGTGGAGCGGGACGGGAAGGAGAGGAAGGCCCAGGACACCGCCAAGCCACGGAAAGCCTATCGATGAAGAGAAAGATCCGGCGCTGCATTCGAGTATTATCCGAGACTCCTCCTCTACCGGCTGCGCTAGGAGGCCCTCCCCGGTTTCGTCACGGAGCAGCTACATTATCCTTCCCCTATCCCAGTTGTGGCCATTGGAAGCGGGGAAAGGCGGGGTTTCTTGAAGACGCCAAAGCCTTGCATTCCGCGCCTGGTTGTTTGGTGGCAGAGTATCTTTCTGTTTATGAACATTTATAAACAGCTGCGAATGTAAAACTGTCGAAGGTTGTCCCTCGTCCCTTTCCGATAACCACCAGACCGGCAGCAAAACCACGTAACACGCTGCCCTTTGACTCCCAGCCTTGACTTCCTCTTGGTTACCTACCGTTTTGACGGTCCGTTCGTGTTTGGCGTCCGGTCACATCTCAAGACGAGCGGACATGATGGGCCCTCCGAATCCCGAAAAGACGAGTTTTGGGGGCCGTCTCCGCGCCAGCCGCCTAGGTAGCCGAGGCCGCTCTGCTCCTGACAGGCCGGAGAGGGAGGCTGTTTGAGGCACGCCTGCCCCTTCTCCCTCCACCCCAACTTTCTTTCCCGCTCCTCTTAACGCGATCTTTTCTCCCTCCTCAGCCTTGTGGTGGAAGAGTCTCCTGCACGACTATGCTGAAGCCTGCCGAGAAGTCGCCCAAGGCATCCGGCAGCGGCCGGTGAAAGCAGGGCTTTACCTGTCGCTGTTGGCTGGAGCGGTGAGCTGCAGCCTCCGCAACCCCAGTGAAGCCTCATTCGACTCCAGCCTCCTGGAAGCCTCGGGGACTCTGCTACTCCTCTCGCCCTGGACGCGCAGCAGCAGCTCGGAAAAGCATACCCAGCGGCTGATGGTGCTCCGAAACCGAGGCCAGCTGCGGGTCCAGAACCTCGCGTTTTTCTCCCTCCTCTACGAGGCGCCTTACGACGCCGGAGCAGATCTCTATCAAGCGCACTGCAAGTATCTAAAGCCACGGTGGACTGATTTTCCCAGCCTGGTCCTTGATGTAGGCTTCTGGGGGCGCTGGTGGGTATTGCACTCTAGAATGCAGAATTCAGACATTAACAATGAAGAGTTTCAGTACCTGCCAGGGCATCTCAAGACCATTTCTTTTAATGACTTGCACTCGGAAACCAACGAGAAACTTTTTGATGAGAAGTACAAAGCTGTGATTCTGACAGAAGAGCAAATCCAAGAAGCTGACGGGGAGAATCAAGGGCAACTACACTCTTAATTAAAGCAGTTGGTTGACTGTAATATAGTAATAGAAAAAAACCAAGATACTTCATTTATTCATCTTTCTATTTTCTTCTAGGGCTCATATTCATTGCTGTATTCTTGGGAGGCATAAGATTTGAGAATAAATGCTGTCTAAATCTGAGGAGATGCTTGACGAGTAATTCTTAGTGCCGCCTAGTGATTGAGAAATTGATGATAGTTATCTCTTGGTAGTCATTTTTTCTCTAAATGTGATGTAAAACTTTATGCAAATTGGAGCACAAATAGATCAGTCCATCACCTTTCCTCAGATCTCATACAGTGTTTCCTGCCCATCTCATAATCTTCCCATATCATTAAAGGTAATAAGGAAAGTTCCATGCTATTTGTTCCCTATCAGAAACGATCAGTTTCACTTCAGTTTCTGTTTGGATTCTGCTAAAAGGCAAGGCAATATGGCTTCCAAGCCCCCCTTTTTTTTCTTTAGAAACCAGCAAAACATTAGCTTCAAAAAATATTGTAATTTCATTTTGTTACATTTCAGTTACATTTACTGTAAAATTAAAGCTTAATCAGTCTGCTTCATTTTCAAAAGATAAATTTCTATAAATCTATTCCAGGTCTTTTCCTTTCTACACATTTTTCCAAGATGTAAGTAACAGATTATCAAAATTCTGCAAATCCTTGGTAAATTTTCTATACATCACTGAATAATGTAAATATTGATGATTTCTAAAACCCTGTTGGTCAGCAATCTGACAATTCTAATGACTGTCTGAAAGGAACGTATGTTGAGATGGCAAAACTCAGCAGGCCTTGGAGGCCATGGAAGTTACACAGGAAACCCCTAGCCTGTGGGTTAAGTATGTGACCCAAACCATAGAAGGTGTGCGTGACTTTTTATAATTTCTGTATTTCTATACCTTATCTGTCATATGCCAGCTTCCTCTTATGCAATCGAGTGAAAGCAATGTATAATTATGTGCCTCATGCTGTGTTCAGGTTTCCTCCACTTTTAGGGGGATCCATCTTTATTCAGCTGAATATATGTGTTGGCTTATCAAGACAAACCTGGACACAGTTTATTTTTTCACTGAGTCACACCTGGGAACTTACCTAACCCCAGAGGGATTTCCAGAAGGCAAAGGCATTAGCAACTATTTTCTTTCCTAATTTGAGTGTACAACCTTGGATATTGGGGACTGCATCTCTTAGGACAACAGATGGATCTGTTTAAAAATATGTTTTTTTTTAAACATGTTGACATGGCACTCAAGGCTTGTTTAAGTGGGATGCTATGTAAATTACTTCATGGAGTTCGCTGAGCTGTTTTCAGAACTCACAGTTCATTGATCTGCATTGTTAAATATATGATTTAAGTACAATTAAAAACACGTGGGGAAAATAATGCTTGGGGAAGACTATGATAGAAAATTAGTTTTAAGAGGCTTGTTTGCTAAAATGAACTCAAAACATACATTATGAAAAATATTACCAGTGTTGGAAGAATTATCCTTCTGGGTTCAGTTGATTTGAATTTGAGCTTGTATTCTGATTGGTGGTCAGATTCCCATGGGGCCATGTACGCTGTCCTGGGTGTCCTGACTGAGCCTTGCTGGATGATGATGTAATGAAAGGGCTTTGGGCAATTCCTATTATATCTCTATCTGGAGTAGATCTTTGTTATGTAAAATAGATTGGCCAGAGTAATGGTCCATTAGCAAAGGTGGGGAGGAGCTGAGTTTCTGCCTCTCACTTTTCTTTTTAGGGGAAATATTCTGCCTTTTTTGTATATCCTAAAATATTTCATTTTCCTAGGAGAGGGGTGGGTTTTAACTTCTAACACCGGTAAAACAAAAAGTGACATGAAAAAACAGCCCCATTCTACACTGTAAAATTGAAAAGTATTCTCTCAAGATTGTATCATTAATTTATGTGTAAGATTTTAAATTGGTTTGTAGGCATGCTGCTAGTTTTTCTGCCAGTTAGAGACTTATAGCACAAAAGTAATATTAAATGGGTGAGATAAAATAATAACATAGTGTTTCAATAATAAAGCATAAGCTATTATATCATAATAAACTGCAAGTAATCTAAAAATTTTACAATCTATGAATTATAAATACTTCGCAGATTGTATTAATTTACTTCAAAATAGGAGAATAAGTCTGGTGTGGTAGTGAAGGCATCAGGCAAGAAACCAGGAGAGTGAATCACAGATTAATAATTATCTCATATATACTAGATAGTTTTTTTAGAGAGTAAACCCAGATTAGATAGGAAGCCAATGGTGTCCTTGTGCCTTCAATAGCAATAGCACTTGAACTTATGTACTACTTCATAGTCCTTTACAGTCCTTTCTAAGCAGTTTGCAGAGTCAGCATATTACCCCCAATAATCTGGGTCCTCATTTTACCAATTTTGGAAGGATGGAAGGCTGAGTCAACTGAGACGATCAGGATCAAACTCCTGGCTGTAGGCAGAGTTAGCCTGCAATCCTGCAATCTAACTACTGCACCACCATGGCTCTTCAGCGCTGGGAAGCAGGCAAGGGAAAACCACTTCCAAAATCTTATGGAGAAAATTTCAGAGACTATTCCTGGCTGATCACCAGGAGTCAAAAACTGAGACAAAAGCACACAGAAAAATCCGCAAACTAATACAATTGCAAGATTTACATAATAAACCCAAAGTGTATTGTTCAAACACAGTACAGATGGGGCAACAGCTTAGGAAAGGCTGGACTAGGGCCACTTCTTACTTCCAAATAATTCGTTGCTGGCTTCTGGTCCTATCCAGAGATTTTCCTGTAATTTTCCACAGATTTATACAGACAAGTGGTGGGAGGGAGGAAATGGCAATATGCCCGGTTTAACGAAGGGGAAAAAAGTCCCGATACATCATGTGACACCTTGATGATGAGAGTTTGACACCCCTGGTGTACACCAACCTGTATGGCAGTAGAATCAGGTGCAATAAGGTAGGTGGCCAGGTGGTATGCGACAGCAGCCAAAAAAGCCAAATACAATCTGCATTAATAGAGATAAAGAATCAAGATCAAGTGAAATTGTAATACTACTATACAAAGCCTTAGTAAGACTACACTTGGAATACTGCATCCAGTTCTGCTCACCACAATATAAAAAAATGTTGAAACTTTGGAAAGAGAGCAGAGAAGAACAAGAATGATTAGGGGGCTGGAGGCTAAAGCATACAAAGACAGTTACCGGAATTGGGCATGTCCAATCTAATGAAAACAGGTATGTCCAATCTAAGGGAAATTGCATGGGTCCAATATTTGAGGAGCTCCTACAAAGACAAATGGGGGTCAAACTATTATCCAAATAAGCGAAGATAAGAAATAATAGATGGAAATTAATCAAGGAGAGAAGCAACTTAGAACTAAGGAGAAATTTCCTAATGGTGAGAGCGGTCAACCAAAGGAATACCTTGCCTTCAGAAGTTGTGGGTGCTTTCAAAAAGAAACTGAATAACCATTTCTCTGAAATGTTATAGGATCTGCTGTTTGAGCAGGTGGTTGTACTAGAAGACCCCCAAAGCCCTTTCAACTAATTCTATTTTCTATGTTCTAATGAATGTAATAAAATAAAGCAATTGGGAATGAGAAAAAGACAGCTGTAGTTACAGAATTCTGTAGCCAGATGGCAGAAGCGGTTGCCAAAGAGAGAAAAACTATATGGTTAGTAAGCAATCTGAAGAGATGATTTCCTTCTTCCCCCCACTTGTCTATACAAATCTGTGGGAAATTACTGGAAAATATTTCTGGATAATACCAGAAACCAACAATGAATTACTTGGACGTAAGAAGTGGCCCTGGTCCAGCCTTTCCTAAGCTGGTGCCCTGTCTGTTTGAACAGTAGGGAAAAGATCCAAGCTAGGAAATGAGCAACAGGAGATTGAAATCTGGAAGTAGCAGATTTCTGTTGACATCAGCAAATATCAAATATTGCTCCTTGAAAATTAGAACTTTGTGTTCAATAAATATTTCCTTGTTCTCTCAAGGATCTTGGCCTGTATCTATCTCTCATCTGAATGTCCCTCCCATCCAAGGTACTTGGATGTAGTAAGGGACCCCAGGCAAGCTGTCTTAGCCAGATTTAAAGTAAATGGGATGGGATGAATAAATGTGTTGATCAATATCATATAAACTGTGGAGACTGATCAGTAATGTATGTTACGTATGTGGGGTTTTGTTTTCAATTCATGTCTTGTGTAAACTCACCCAGCTGTGTTTCAGTAAACCATTATTTAACATGATCTGAGAATCTAATTGAATCAGGGTAAAGGTCAAATTCCTTTGTCCTGGTCAAATACCATCCTCACGTCTCTTCAAAATTCTCCAGTTTCTCTTCTGCCTCTACCAAAATCACTAAGCATCCATCAATTTCTGAGGAAGATGTAAAGTGGAAAACAAAAAGTAACTTATTACATTGATTTCTCCCAAGAGTATTTTGAGGCCCTGTGTCACTGATCCTAGCACAGGAAATTTCACATTCTACCTCTGCATATTAAAAACAAACTCCAAGAGCATCCAAGAATAACATTGCAACAAGCAGGCTACCCACCTACAAATATTAGTGGTTTGAGGTCATGAAGCATTCTTCATATTCCTTTTCTTTGAATGCCCCTTTCTAGACTACACTAGACTAGACTAGACTAGAAAAACTAGAGTAGAGTAGAGTAGAGTAGAGTAGAATACTTTATTGGCCAAGCATGGATTAGACACACAAGGAATTTGTCTTGGTGGAAATGCTCTCAGTGTACATAAAAGAAAAGATACATTCATCAAGAGTCAAGAATCATAAGGTACAACACAATGATACTCATAGGGTACAATAAGAAATGGAATCATGCTAGGAAACAGCCAATATAAATCGTAAGGATACAAGCGACAAAGTTACAGTCATACAGTCACAAGTGGGAGGGGAAGGAGTGATGAGAAGATTAATAGTAATAGTAGTGCAGACTTTGTAAATAGTTGGACAGTGTTGAGGGAATTATTTGTTTAGCAGTGATGGCGTTCGGGAAAAACTGTCCTTGTGTCTAGTTGTTCTGATGTGCAGTGCTCTAAGCAGGGATCCCCAACCTTTCACGCCGCGGCCCGGTTCCGACATCAGCTGGGCGCGGCCGGTGTCTTTTATAGAACGGCGCTCTACGAGTAAAGATGGCGGGCGCCTTCTGGTGAGCTTTTGGTAGAAATGGCTTTCTACCCGAAAGCTCACGAGGCTGCTTACCCGGAAGCGCTTTTTACAAAGATGGCGGCGCCAGCAACCAGCGGCCCGGTAAGGGTTGTTCTACCGTCGCGGGACCGTGGTTGGGACCCCTGCTCTATAGCATTGTTTTGAGGGAAGGAGTTGAAACAGTTGATGTGAGGGGTCTGTAAATATTTTCACAGTCCCACTTTTGACTTGTGCAGTATACAAGTCCTCAATGGAAGGCGGGTTGGTAGTAATTGTTTTTTCTGCAGTCATAATTACTTTCTGAAGTCTGTGTCTGTATTGTTGGGTTACAGAACCAAACCAAACAGTTATAGAGATGCAGATGACAGACTCAATAATTCCTCTGAAGAACTGTATCAGCAGCTCCTTGGGCAGTTTGAGCTTTCTGAGTTGGTGCAGAAAGAACATTCTTTGTTGTGCTTTTTTGATGACGTTTTTGATGTTAGGTGTCCATTTTAGGTCTTGTGATATGATCGAACCTAGGAATTTGAAGGTTTCTACTGTTGATACTGTGTTGTTTAGTATTGTAAGAGATGGTAGTATGGGAGGGTTTCTCCTAAAGTATACTATTTCTGTATACCCGAGTTGGGTAATGAAATATCTGCAAGCAATCAAACCCAAAGAGCACCAGGAAATCACCAAGAAGCAGTTCATAGAATCCTAGGGCTGAAAGGGATCTCAGAGGTCTTCTACTCCAACCCTCTGCCCAAGGCAAGAGTCCTTATATCATCTTAGACAAATGATTATCCAATCTTTCCTTTAAAACCTCCAGTGTTGGAGCACCCACAAGTTCTGGAGGCAAGCCTTTGCACTCATTAATTGTCCTCATTGTCAGGTTGACCAACTCAGAAAGCTCAAACTGCCCAAGGAACTGCTGATCCAGTTCTACAGATGAATTATTGAGTCTGTCATCTGCACCTCTATAACTGTCTGTTTTGGTTCTGCAACCCAACAGGACAGGCACAGACTTCAGAGGATAATTAGAACTGCAGAAAAAACAATTAGTACCAACCTGCCTTCCATCGAGGACCTGTATACTGCACGAGTCAAAAAGAGGGCTGTGAAAATATTTACAGACCCCTCACATCCCAGACATCAACTGTTTCAACTCCTTCCCTCAAAACGACATTATAGAGCACTGCACACCAGAACAACTAGACACAAGAACAGTTTTTCCCCAAAAGTCATCACCCTACTAAACAAATAATTCCCTCAACACTGTTTAACTATTACAAAGTCTGCACTTACTATTACTGTTAATCTTTTCATCGCTCCTTATCACCCATCCCATCCCACTTGTGACTGTATGGCTGTTACTTTGTCGCTTGTATTCTTATGATTTATATTGACTGTTTCCTAGTATGATTTGATTGCTTATTGTACCCTATGGTACATTAAGTGTTGTATCCTATGATTCTCAGCTCTTGATGAATGTATATTTTCTTTTATGTATACTGAGAGTATTTACACCAAGACAAATTCTTTGTGTGTCCAATCACACTTAGCCAATATTCTATTCTATTCTATTCTATTCTATTCTATTCTATTCTATTCTATTCTATTTATTCTCTTCTATTAGAATAAGATGTATCAAACCTTGAGGTTGAAAATCAGCTTTTAACATACCATTGTTTTCCTTCTTTCTTCCCTCCCCCCTGATATAGACATTAGGGACAAATTTCAGTTCTCAGAATAACTTTCTTAGAAGGCAGCTTTGGACTCTATCAAAGTTGATTCCTAAGATTAGCTGAGCTTCATATGGGAACCGTGGCAGGGTCTTGGCTTTGAAAAGTTTCAGTGCAAGCTGGTACATACTCAGGCCTTCTGGAAAAGGAGAAAGCAGAATTGTTGCCAAAGTCCTCTGGTCATTCAGTGTCACCTGACCATTAGGACTATTTGCAGGGGTGGGATTCAAATTTTTAACAACTGGTTCTGTAGGCGTGGCTTAGGTGGTGGGCGTGGCTTGGTGGTCATGTGACTGGGTGGACATGGCTTGGTGGTCATGTTATTGGTTGGGTGTGGCCAACTCAATATCACTCACATCGAGGCACGCATCTCCTTGCCTGGCCTCTCATGACCAGGGGATGCTGCAACAGTCGTAAGTGTGAAAAATGGTCATGTCACTTTTTTCAGTGCCATTGTAACTTTGAATGGTCGTTCCACACAAGCAAAGCACCAGCAAAGGAGGGGGAAAAAAACCCAGAGACCTGAGACAGGAAGTCTAGTCCTGCCAAAAATGTAATAAGGGTTAACAGAGAGGCAGTTTCTGTAAGCAACACCAGAATGTTTCCTTCCTGCCTTCCTTACAGGATTAGACTAGTCATTTCTTCTAACAACCGGTTCTCCAAACTCCTTAGAATGTTAACAACTCGTTCTAGTGAATATGTGCGAACTGGTAGAATCCCACCCCTGACTATTTGCCTCTGAACCAGAGGTGGTATTCAGCAGGTTCTGACCAGTTCTGGAGAACCAGTAGCAGAAATTTTTAGTAGTTCAGAGAACCGGCAAATACCACCTCTGACTGGAGATTTTACAGTATCCTTCCCCTGCCACGCCCACCAAGCCCTGCCACAGAACCAGTAGTAAAAAAATTTGAATCCCACCACTGCTCTGAACCTCAGATATTTGACTTAGGGAACCTGCTTTTATGCCTCTCAAGGGTCCGAGTAATAATAACCACAGAATTACAGAGTTGGAAAGTACCTTGGAGGCCTTCTAATTCAATCCCCTGGTCAAACAGAAGGCCCTATATCATCTAAAACAAATGGTTGTCAGTCTCTTCTTAAAAGCCTCCAGGGATGGAGCACCCACAACTTCCGAGGGTAAGCCAGTCCGCTGGTTAATTGTTCTAACTGTCGGGCTATGTATCCTTAGTTCTAAGTTGCTTCTCTCCTTGATTAGTTTCCATCCATTGCTTCTTATCTTGCCACCTGTTTTGGAAAATAGATTGATTTTCTATACCTGGATGTATTTCATCTGATGTGCTTAGTATCAGCACAACAAGCTATTTTAAAAAGCTCAGGAATGGAGTTAAAATAGGCAAACCTTTCCCATCCTATGGATATACTTACTATACAGCATAGCTTAGACTTCTGTGGAGTCTGGTATGTTTCTACTTTTTTTCTTCCAGTAGACTGAATTTTATAGCATTATATAATTTCACATCTGAGAGGTTTAGCCAATGAAAAAATGTTGATGTATGTGCTTTATGTATGAGCTTAAGTTTTAAGTTTTATTAAACAATTGCCTCATTCATTCTGCAAATGAAAGAGATATATGCCTGTTGAACTTTTTTAGTAGGCATATGATCACAACAAAGATCTGTTAAAATTTCAAATTAAAATAAATTGGTGCAAGCTAAAATAGGCACATTTGCTCTCCAACTTCCTTATGAATTGGATTTCCTATATAGCTTCCACAACCACTGTTCAAAATCATCATATATATTAGCATTTATATGCTATGGAATGCCATGCATGCATAATCTTGGTAATCCTTATAAAGAGGCCTGCAAGGTATTTTCCCCCTACTTGGGTGAAAATGAGACAGAACAGCAGGGCCATTCTAATTGTCCCCTGAAGTGATATCTCCAAGCATTAAGCCTTAAGCTTTGCTGTTTGTCATGCAAAATGTCTTCCTCTAATGCCACAGGTCAGGAAAATGTCAAAGAAATCACTCCTGGCTGCATTACGGAAACTGACTCTTGTTGAGGCTGGCCATTCATTGAATCAACATCCTCAGTCCCAGGTTTCCTGAAAGAGCAGACATAGCATGGGGCGCCAAAGCCCCAGGGTACTGCAAAATGAAATGCAAAATTGTTTCTCCTTCAAGGCATGGACTGAGCCCTGAAACTATTTGGAAAAGGAGATACTTTTTCCCCCTGCCCAATCTCTTGCATATTATAGGTGTTTATCTCCGCCTCTTTGGCCCACACATACTAACACAGAGACAAGATCAGGAATAATGCATAGATAGAATACATTTGGTTATTGCTTTACCAAATTTTTGCCTGCCTTAATTTCGCCCTTCTTCTTTCTTTTCTTTCTTTTTTATTCTATCTCTCTTCCCCAGTCTACCTCTCGCTTCTGTAGAAAACTATGGTGAAATCCAGCCTGTTATTTGGAAGTCATTCAATTTTTGTGAGGTACAGTCTTGAGGGGATCTCAGGATCCATAAATAGCAGGGGAGCTATGTGAAGCTTGCCTACTAATATTTGCAGCAAGAAGATGAGCAAGAGAAAACAATTATCTTTATAATAAGTGGTTAAATAGAGGTAACTATATTAGAACAGCCCTTAAGTTCACTGTACATTATATTCACATACACAAAATTTCTCTGAAAATTTGAGGTGTCTTACATGTTAATTTCTTCTTATGTTATCAACTGTGAGAAAGTTTACCAGAGACAGAGTGAGTGGCTCAAAGTCACCACTTAACAAGACCAATCACCATAGATTGGTGTTGCTTTCATTCAGGAGCTCAAGAGTGCACATATAGCGGTACTTCTTCCTCCTATTTCACAGAATAGCAACCTGTTGAAGTAGACTAATCTGAGGGAATGCCTGACTCCAAATCCCCAACATTTGATTTTATCCTGCCTTTATTATTGTAGAAGTATGGTACACATGCACAGTATTTCTCCAGGTTTTCCAACAACTCTCTTTGAGGTGGTTTCAGCTGAAAAAGAGTGACAGCTGCTTCCCTGCCTAAGGCGAGACTGGAATTCAGGGTTTTGGACCTGCACCTTAACCACTGCTGAATTTGAACTAAAACCTGACTCTTCCCTTTCTACATGCTACACTGCACTATACTACACTACACTACACTACATTATACTAATGTGAGAAAATGGCTAAACTGAGAAAGTTGGAACCCCCTCAATTGTATTTTTTGTCCTTTCTGGTTAGTGAAGTACTGGATCTACTGAATACTAAAAATAATACAGAATCTGCTTCTCTGCAGATGAAATAGGATTCTTGGTCAGAAAGAATTCAATCTGTAATCTTTGACAAATGATTGTTTTTCATCTGACATATTATTCTTGAGCCAGATAATGGAAAGAGGGAATAAAGTTTCAGTTGCAGGCAACCTTGGATTACTTTGATTAATTAAATCAATTTCAATCTGATTCCCAGTCTGTTTTAGAAATGGAAAATACCTAACTTATATCAGGAAATAAATGATTGGAGTGGAAAGCTATAATTTTGTATGGAAAAGTATCACCTCTTAGTAGCTTCCAGCACTATCAACCATGACACCCATCTTGTTGAACAGGCTTTAAAGTGTAATGATAGCTCCAATAATTTCTGAAAACAAAGCAAAACAAAGCACAGTGGGTGGATTTATATTCCACTTGTAGCTTTTGAAATGTCTTGGGTTTTTATTTTGTCCACTGTTTTCATTTACATAAAATTTGTTTAGATAATTTATATGGCAGTCCAACTCACTCTCAATACTTGTTCATTTTAACCATGTAGTCATTGTAGACAACTATGAAATAACTGCAGTCAAGTGTCTGAGGGCAGATTTGAGTTGTTGAGGGAAACTATATGATCAATTTTGTTATAGATTTTACAGCTCACTCTAAACTCTGGGCAGATTACAACAGTCCCAGTATAAAACAATACATGAACATCTAAAACGCACACCTGTGACAGCTAATTATACTAAAAGCTTGGTAAAGGAAGATCATTTGATCGTATGACGGCATTTGCAGTGAGTAAGTTGCAAGTATCTGGGCCACATCAGATTATATTAAAGTATTGAGAGCTAGATGAATGTAGTATTTAAAAGTGTGGTCTTTGGCAAGTAAAATGTACTAAGATGGGTTTGGACTAGATGGCCAAAGAAGTGATTAATTTGGAACTAATCACTCTCTCAGAACCAACTTTATAACAGAATGCATCCACCCAGATACTTACTGGTATATATTACATCTATATGTATCAAATAAATTGGCTGGCTACAATACTGGGTGCTTTGGCCTGATTATCTTAACTTTTTAAGTACACTGGTACCAGATAGTTGCAATCAAAACTTTTTGTGCTTTCAATACTTTTTGTTATCCTAAACAGTCTAATGTATGGGAAATAAATTAAGCAGGTAAAAACTTTATGATAATTGATGGGGAAAGGATGAACAACTTTATTTTTATGTCAAGCAACCATTGAAAACATAAATGCTGGAGCAAAACAAAAAGGGCAATCTGTTTACCACAGGCAGAAAGGTAATAAACTGCTAGAGAAGAAAGTTAATTAGAATAGCATATTTGTCATGCAGGCAGTGAACGCTTCTATCTATGGAATTCCCCCTTCCCTTTAGTGGAATCAGTGTGCAGTTCAATTTCTCCCACTGCCATGGATCATCCCTAGAAAAAGAAATGTTTTGAACTGAATAACTATTGTTACTTCCCAGCAAGAAGATAGACTGGACTGGACTCTGAAATGTGTTGGTGCAAATAAGAAATGGCTAAATTTATTCCATCTGTATCAGTAAGATTCCTTCTGCAATTAACTAGAAAATAATTGAAAACTGATTTTTTTTCTAGCTTGTTTTCCTGGCATAATGAGGGGTGTGTATGTGTGTGGGAGAATACACCACTCAACCAGTTTTAATACTTTTAAGATGTTGATCTCAATATTGTCTTGCTTCTGTGTAGGCTTTTACAAGATTTCACTGGGACAATGTATATTTGTTGGTATTGGCTTGTGTACTGCTCATATACTGACTAGCATTCACTTGGAGGGAGTAGTATCACATTGCTTAAAAATTTGCTTTTATGTTATCATTTCCTGACTATCATCCCTGTGTTTTTTTACCATTTTTATTCAAATACTTCCAAATTTCAAAAATGACCAGTCTATAATTTAGTCCTCACTTCAAAATGTTGATATGACATGCAATAGAGAAATCATTAAATACAATTATTCTTCAATCCAGTCAATCCAATAAAAAGGCAAAATAGAATGGAATTGTGTGGTTGCTGCAATTACACAATTTAAATTCTAGCAGACAAAAGGCCCTCAAGTTGAGGAACATGCTAAATTTCTGCATATTGCTTAACTTTAAAATGCAGAATAATCATGTTTTAATGGATTAGAGACTAAAGGAGAGCAATGCTCTCAAGTATATGCAGACTTTCAAAAGCATAGTTATTGAAAAAAATGTGGCCATTATTTCATCAAAATGAAGATTTACTAGTGCAATTACTGATTGACCTGTGCCAGAGTCCAGGCTCTAGGGCTGGGATTGAGGACATCATTTAGAAATTGAAGGCAGGTAGCACACCAGCTGTTGCCACTGGCCTGCATTATTATTTTTTTGAAAAAGCATTTGATAAGTTATGGCTCCCAGAGCTTTAATATGGCTACAGTTTTTTTAAAAAATTGTCCTTATTTAGGTTTATTCCGCTCCTTTCAATTGTTTTTGGAACGTTATTCAAATGGTATAAGCTTTCATGGTTGGGCAGTTTTGGACTTTGAGCTTCAGTAACCATGGACTAGCCAACAAATTTCTTAAGATTCTATGCCCAGTCCACCAAGCTTACTATGGGACTCTACTATTGGCACTGGTGGAAAGTGATTTGACACTTATGCATTGATAGACCTTCTCTAGCACTGCAATTCTACTCTATATAGAAACTCCTCTGAGATGCTGTGGAATTTATTTAAAACAAATCTACCCTCACTGATCATGAAATGTCAAGGCAGTTTCTTGTTTGAAACTGAAAACAAATTCAGAACCAAAAATAAAATCACTTTCTCAGTTTTCACATGCATGATCCTGATTTCAGCTTCATACCTTGGAGGATAGCTATTGAAGTCCAAAGAACAGAAAAGTGATTAATTATAGTTGAAGTCCTAGATAGAACAGTTATCAGCTGCATGCCAGAAAAAAATGCCCGGAAGTCCAGGACACAGAATAATTGAAATAAAATTTCAGCTGAATATTAGGTAGCCTCCTGTAGTGACACCTTTCCCTTCATCTTCATAGAGGCTGGACAGCTGCCAGCCTAGACTACTTTAGAGCTCACACTGAGAGCAAGGGATTGATAATCTGTGCTGCTAGTGCAAATAAAAACAACAGTAGTTTGACAGTGAAAATGGGCAATGGTGGGACTTCCCTTCCCTGTATATGTGATGAGCATCATGTAGTCATCCTATTGGAGGAACTGGGTATGGATCGAGAGAAAAGAAGGACTAGGGCTGACAGTATAGGGGTCTTTCAGTAGTTGAGGGGCTGTCACAAAGAGGAGGGAGTCAACTTATTTTCCAAAGCTCCAGAAGGCTGGATAAGAAACAGTGGATGGAAACTCATCAAAGAGAGAAGCAGCCTGGAATTAAGAATATATTTCCTAACAGTGAAGACAATTAACCAGTGGAACAGTCTGCCTCCAGAAGTTGTGAGCACTCCATCACTGGATGTTTTTAAGAAGAGACTGGACAGACACTTGACTGAAATGGTATAGGGCAGTGATGGCGAACCTTTTGGGCACTGAGCACCCAAAGCACACACGCATACCTGAAGGCCAGCTAGCTGGCGGGAGGTGCACGTGCTTGCACGGTGGAGCTGAGCTGGGGTGACAGCACGTGTGCCCACCAATCAAGGACAGAAGCAGCCTGGAATTAAGGAGAAACTTCCTGACAGTTAGGACAATTAAACAATGGGACAGCTTGCTACCAGAAGTTGTGGGTGCTCCATCACTGGAGGTTTTTAAGAAGAGACTGGACAGCAGTTGTCTGAAATTATATAGGCTCTCCTGCTTGAGCATGGAACTGAACTAGAAGACATCCAAAGTCCCTTCCAGCTCTGTTCTGTTCTATCTAATACTGTTTTTGGTTCTTGTATAGCAATATTGAGTGTGGGTTGGACTAGAAGACCTCCAAGATGCCTTCCAGCTCTATTTTGATTGATTGAAAGATTCCAGAACTGAATAGTGTGTCAGATTTAATGGCTTCTTTCAACCCTAAGTCAGTAAAATATGTAGAATAAATCAAGCTCAAGAACATTAGTTAGGTTTCATGCCTTTTACTATAACACTGTACAAATCCCTTACAGTATATAAATGGAAAAACTAGCGATAACAGAGCAAAATGCTGCATTTTGTGAGTTCTTCTTCTAACAACTTCCCAACAATTAAAAGCAACACTTAAGAATTCAAAAACTACTTCCATCAGTTCCTTCCCCCTATTTGGAATGCAATTATATTCTTACAACTTTTTGAAAAACTGCCAGCAATAGACTTCACTTCTAACTTCCAGGCTTTTTGGTTGTTGATAAGTTATGGAACTGAAAAACTATTAAGTAGAACTAATCAGAAATAAAACCTAGAGCACCAAAGCTTCGTAAGAAAGATACACACTTCTGCCAACTACAACAAATGCTTTTTCCACAAGAATCATTCATACAAATATATTTTTGCACAGCAAAAAGAACTGGAATATAGAAACTTCTATTGACTAGCAATAATATTTATTCCATTCAAATGACAATGATGCCAGATTCTTGATAATTCTCCAAGCAACTAATACTTGTTTAAAGGAAAAACAAAAACCTCTGCTCTTGATCTGATGCAGTGCAAAGGGGGAATGCACAGGTTATTGATAGGTAAATGGGAAATGACTGGTTCAGGTTCATCCAGAATGACTTTTGTCTTTAAGGTGAGTGGCTGTCTAGATAAGATAGTAAGTGGAATAGAAAGCCTACTGAAAGGCATTTTTTCCCTTTATTAAAATTGCTACCCTGACTTTTCTGACAAACATTAAAATCATAATTATTTCTTCATTCGGTAAAAACTTGCATGTAAAAGAAAATTCACTACCATATTGATTTCTAGATTTTAATTGTTAATGCTATTAAAAATCTCAAACTGGCCAGATGCAAAATGATCTCAATTTGTTAAAAAATTCAACAAATCAGCATAAGTACATCAGACAAAGGAACATGTTCACAAATCAAAGCCTCTTCTCTCCCAACTGCACTTATATCTGAACTCCAGCTAAATTATTTATTAAATCGCATTAAGGAATTGAGGTGGGTGTAAGTAGACCTAGAGGCAAATCATGCACAGAGCTATTAATTCTGATGTTCCCTGAATTCTCATTTCCTGAATGAGAACTGCCTTCCATATTCAATCTCTTCCTAGAGGCCAGCCAGGAGCGACCTAATGAAAGTCAAGTTCAGAATCACTCACACACATACACACAAACTAGCTTTTGAAAAGTGCCACGGCCCCTTTGCTGGAGGGAGTGGGAAGAGACTTTGGCAAAATAAGACTACAAAAGCAAGAAGCTTAGGAGTTAGTTGCTCAGTGGTCCTTGAGTTTGTAGAGGACTTTGATAGCGTTGGAGGACAGGGGGTCCTGGTAATGCAGCAGAAGATGCATTTTGGAAGGTATATCCATCTTCCATCTTCATGGTAGCATACTCCATGCTTGCAGAGAAGCCAGGATAAAAATTCATCTTTTGGTGGTTGATATAGTTGATGGTTTGTGGACTATAACAGGCCCCACCAGCTTTTCCAAAGAAGCTCCCATCCTCACCAACTGGATAAAAATTCTGAGGACTACTGTAGACCTGGTGGTGGTCACTATTATAACTGTGGTTACTACTATAGTTTTGATTGCTGGTGTAGTTCTCATGCATAGCAGCCAGTGAATGGATGTTCCTGGCCTCACCAATACTGTAACCTTCATGATAGCTTGGGTTTATGTCCAAATAACTATTCTGTGAGAAACAAGCAAAAAAGAGTTGTACTTTGTATTAATGGCATTTTTTGTTCAAAAAACCCCATATGCATTAGCCCCCCAGTACTTAAAACAATAGGGATTAAAAACAGAAGCAGGTGCTTTATAATCAATAATCCTTCTAGGTCAAAAGCATTCCTCTATCCAGTCATGTTCTAAGCTTTATGGCAGAAGCATTTTCCAGTTCCAGTTGAAAATGCAAGGCTTTGAACATGGGATCTTTCTCATGCGCTTCACCTGTCAGTTATAACTCCATGTACCATCAAGCTACAATACCTACAATAAAGAATCAATCTCTGAGCATCTTTTTAATGGGTGTTAAGAGTGGTTGCCCAATTACCTGAATTTGGCACATTCCTTTTCTCATCCACAGAGTTTCTTTCTGAGTTCGTTTAAACTTCATCCGTTGATTCTGAAACCATGTTTTTACCTGAAATGTGTTGAAAAGATAGGATATCATATGCCATTGTCCTTTTCTGAACACAAAGGCTCCAGCAGACTTGGCTCTTGGAATACAGTGTACATTTTTGGTTACTATAGAAGTATTTAAAATATGCAGTGTAGGGAAGACATTGGTCAAGAATTTGCCTCCACTTCTTATACCATTAGCACTTATTGATAATAGTATAGGTAAATGCTTTTTTTTAACAAGACAAAATTAAATTGTAGAATTTACCACAATTTAATGTGGTAGTAGGTGTCTGGTTTAGGTGTTTTAAAAGGAGACTGGATAAAATCCACAGCTAGAATCTTGATGACTCAATTGCAGGCAGTCTTAAATACCAGATTCTAAGGAACAACATGAAAAAGAATTACTACCCTCCTGTCAAAACATGTGATCTTCTCTAAGGCAATGACCCCCAAACTTTTGGGGACCAGGGACGGGTTCCATGGAGAGAGGTTTTACCATGGACCAGAGGAGGTGTGGTTTCACGTGCTGCCTGTACCCCATGGATGGGGCTCTGCTTGTTTGTGCAGCCCGGTTTCTGGCATGCCGTGGACCAGTGCTGGTCCACGGACCAGGGTTTGTGAATCCCTGCCCTAAGGTACCTGGCTGTCCAATAATGAGAACAGCAGAGTTCTTCAATTCAGACATCCTTATACTTCCAATTCTTGGTAGCATCTAGTAAGAGGAAAACAGATGCTGGACAGGCTTAAATAATGCACTTGGATAATTTTGTTATTTGCTGCTCAGGAAACCAATAATAATTACCTACAACTAGATAGGGTCCACTAAGTGGCAGCAGGCTTGAAAAAGCCCCAAGCTTTGCAGAAATAAAAAAAAATAGGAAAAACTGTTCAAGGACTCAAAACTATTTGAGAATCTGTCAATCTCACTTTAAACATTCACAAGATTGAAAAATGCAGTTTACATGTAGCTAGAGAAAGAATAAGAAAGCACTTATACTCAAAGATTATGGGACATCAAGACAATCTTAAAGACCGATCCTAAGAGCCTCTAGTCAAAATAACTCAAAATCTAATTCTGGAGATTTATGCTTAGGACTCAGACTTGTCTAAATTAGATGTCCTCCAGTTCAGTTAAAACTACCACTCCCCCACATCAACCTAATTATTATATACAAGCATAATATATAATTCTATATTATACTAATTATTAAATAAATGATATAATTATTTTTATACCTTTGATTCTTGGTGACTATCTGGATAAATCCCTGCAATTTTCTTGGCCAATTTCGGAAGTAGTTTGCCATTGCCTCTTTCCTAGGTCAAAGAGAATGCCTGATCTAGATCACCTAGTTGGCTTTTTGCCTAAGGAAAGACTAAAAATCATGTTCTCTTGGTATGTAGCCTGGTGCCTTAACCACTACAACAAATTAACTCTATAATTATGGAAATGTCTTGGGCTGAATTCAGGCTGTGCCAGAAGTTCTTACCTGTTTGTAAGTGAGTTTCAAGGCTGCAGCCAGTTCTTGAATCTGTTGTGGACTGAGATATTTTTGGCTCTGAAATCGGTGGTGCAGTATCTCCAATTGTTCTTGAGAAAAGGCTGTACGTGTTTTGACTTTCCTGCTTCCTGGATTTTCCTCCTTGTATTTCTGGGGTGTAGAAGACAGCTGTGGAGAAGAGGATTGTCTGTTGGGACTGGTGGCAGAGTCAGGGGTGTAAAGAATTAATATTCCAGAACTTGGAGAAGGATCTAGAAATCAAGCAAAAAACAGCATTTAAGGGCAAAAGAAGATGACTTTTAAATAAATTAGATCAATATAATATTTTATAGCTCTGGGTTCAAACTGTTGGGTCCTTGATGCTCTCCAAAGATGATGGTTTTCTTGCAGAGGCTTCATTATTACTAACACTGGCAGGGCAAGTGTAAATAAATTAGAACAAACCCCACTCCCTACTAATACTGATGAAGTTACCTAGTTTGGCAATGAAACATCTGCAAGAAAACCACCAAGCTCAGAGAGCACTAAGGACCTCAAAGTTAGAGAGATATAAAAAGAGATAAATAGCTATTTTCTCAGTATGTATAAGGGATGAAATTATGTACAGACTTTCAAACTAAATCCTTAAGATTTTTGAGATTGAAAGGAATTAATTGTATTACATTTTAAATAGATTTTAGGGTCAACATCAATTAAAAACTGTCACACTCTAATTATATATGGCCATGTTTAATATCAAATTGTTTCACCCAAACCTCCAAATGTATAATTTATCTTTGCCTAGTGAAATAGCAATAGCACATATCACTTTACAGTGCTTTACAACCTTCTCTAAGTGGTTTACAGGGTCAACATATTGCCCCCCAACAATTTGGGTCCTCATTTTACGGAAGGATGGAAGGCTGAATCAACCTTGAGCCTGGTGAGATTTGAACTGCCAAATTGCAGCCAGCTGACAGAAGTACGGTAGTCTGCAATATTGCACTCTAACCACTGCTCCAAGTAATTCTTTTCATTTATTTTGCAGGAAAAATGCTCAAAGTATTTGAGTGGACAGCACACACTGCATTCAATTAAAGAAACTAAATTCTGATGAGTATCTTTACATTTTTATATATCTTTACATTTTTATACACTTCTATTTCATAATGTTTCATTAGAGTAACATCCATTGTTTTAAAAATAAACACACAACAGTGCACTTTGTAGCATCAAAATGCCTAGGTTTTTTTTTTACATATAACTGGTTTTGCACATTCATACTTCCAGTTTATGAGACTAGAAAACAACCCAGAATACTCTCAAATTTGGAAAAGAAATGTGTGGGCCAAGCTTAAGAAGGGGACAGATACTAAACACCCAAGATAGAACAGGCGCTCTTCCCAGCACCAGCCTCCTTTTCTTTGGGTTTACCCCGCTCGTGGGAAACCTTCCAATCTCGAACAATCGCCTTACTTGAGAAACGACTTTTTTTCCTTTCGCGCCGATTAAGCAAAGGTAGGCTGGAAATCAGGGCCGACTCTGCGTAAGGGCCGACTCTTCCAGGCTTCCATCCTATTAAGAACTCTTAGCCGCGAAGGATCTCGCTTCAGTCCCATTCCCTTCATTTCCCACCTCCGTACTACTTCAGAGTAAATATGGAGCCACTGGGGGATTTTACTTTCAAGGTGCGAACTCCAAAGGGGATTTTAGTTGCTTAAGTTGCTCCTTAAAAAGCTCAACACATGTTCATTTAAACATCTAGTAAAGAGTTCACGAACAGTTGGGCTCACACATACTTTTACTCTTTTCTACGAATCAGCCATAGTAGTTTGTCAGCAGCGGGTTATATGGAATTAGCACGATGAAAATTCAGTCTCTATCGACTTAAAACATGGGTTGCGTGAAACACTGCAGCCGGTGCGTTTTACTCTGGGCTGCAATCCCACGTGGCTGAACCATCGGAAGAGTTCCCCAAATCAATCGTACAGGCTTTGACCCTTCGAGAAACGGAACGGCTCCATCTAGAGCTAAGATTTGGTGCAATTACACACAGTGAAGAGGATTCAGGTAAAGCAGTAAAGTACACAAACCAGAAGAGTTAGATTTACACATGTATATGAGAGAAGATTCGCATCGTTGCGGGAACACTCGCTCCCATTCTCAGGCAAGGGAACCGCCAAAATATTAGAAGTGGGGTCCTTCCCCTTGGAGACTTACTTTGGTTTTTGTGTGGTGCCTTTTCCTCCACGTCACTTAAAGCTTCTGGGGGAGGACCCCCTTCCGAACTGTGCACCGGCTCCTGCCCTTTTTCCTCCGGGGAAGGCCAGTAATACTGCTCATAACCCATTCCGGAAACCGCCACTCCGGAGGTGTAGGCTCGATAAGCAGTATTTATGGCCAGCGGGGCGTTCATGGGTGGAAACGCGGAAACCTGCGGGAAGAGCTGTAGAAACCTTGGAGCCTCCTTGGGGTACCTTTTATGGCCCTCCTTACGGCAGACAGACATTCCCGAATCATTGTCATGTTAAAGGTGGCCTAATTGACTGGGAGTGGCCTGGGTAGAACCTGAGTGGTGGGGAGGACCAGATGTAGAGAGAGAATCGCGGCCTACCATTCAACGTAGGTTGGCTGTTAGAATTCAAACAAGCCACTTTATGAACGTGTGAACCTGGCCAGAATGGAATTAGGGATCAGATAGCCTTGTTTTTGCTTCTTGAAGGCGAAATGTCTGAAAATATTTCTGCAGGATTTAAAGAGAATGCTGATACTTTCATGGACAAGTCCAGATGATTTTATTGGTAAGAGAATGAAAGGAGTTAGCTTTCTTCTGTGATGCTTCCAAACTCCCCAGTCTTAGCCTGCAGACCTCCCCAAGTGTTAACCAGGTGGTAAATCATGCTTAGATTTCTAATTTAATCCAGAGCAACCAATGACTGCCCTTCTGAGGCTCATAGAGTATGATTGCTTGAACTACAGTGACTATTTGTGCAACATATGAAGCAAAAAGGAACAAACTATGCATTTGTTGGCTTAATGTGATTGGCCTTAGGAACATTTTACCTGAATGGATTTGGTTGATCTTGGTTCATGTGGCTTACTTTGTTAAAGCGTTTAGATTTAGTTAAGCAGGCACTCTCTTTGCCTGTTATTAAAACAATGTCATGAAGATGTGGCTTTTATGTAATTCCCTGTATGTGTATAGTCTCTCTCCTGAAGTTTGCACAGTCCCAAATTATTGTCATTTGGGGAAAATGTGGCTTTTTCAGTTTATGGCCCTTAAGCAATACTAAGATTTTATTTTTTAGTTCTCGACATTTCTTTCCCCCAAATAATTGGCTAGCAAAATAGATACTGATTATTTACAGTTTTCTATTTGTTTTATGGGCTTAATACACATGATTAAGGTGACTTATAAATGGATGAAAGAAATAAAAAGTGCATGTTGCCATTTTACTCTCATTTCATGCAACTCTTTAACTATGTTTTCTAGAGCTATGTCCATAGACTCTGGCTTTCCAGTGATGACTTTACTTTTTGTGTGTCAAAAAGCTTCTGTACACATCCATATTTATATCAAAAACAATGCATTTTTTAAAAAAATATAGATTGACCATCATCATCGTTGTTATTGATCATTGCACAGTGAATCAGATGTTCAGACTGGGTTTGGCATTTTTGTCTACCTATTGACTCCTCACAAAGGACCTAGAATAGGGAGATCAGGGTGTTTGATGGTGTTACAGGTACCATTGCAGGATAGAAGCTGCTCCAAGCAAAGCTGCCTTCTGCAATTGACTGATGGTGAATTTTTTACCCTTGCTTGCCTTTGCCACAGTCACTCTATTTCTATTTGTAGGTTTTTGTATTTTGTTATCTTCTTCAATTCTTTCTCTTCTCTTCTGCTGTCTCCAGGCACTGCCACATCCACTATCCAGACTTTTTTGTGACTTTCTCTTTTATGATCACACCAGTTCTTGCTTGCAAGCAAATGATATTTCTTGCAGATCTTCCAATGTACTATTGTTGTTACTTAGTTATGCCATTGTATGTAGTCAGTCTGGGTGATCCACTGTTTCTTCCATTTCTTTGGATAGGTGACACTTACTGTCTGTTGCTGTCTTCTCAATTCTAGATTTGTTGTATTCATTTGTCTTTAAGGTTTGGTCTTGTTCAGCCAAAATTAGCCCCTCAGCTTCTTTCTTTAACTTTCCTGCTCTTAGCCACTGCATCATCATCATCATATTATTATTATTAACATTAACATTATTAACATTATTATTAGTAAGCATAAGTAATCTGTGTTCAAAGTATTCCAGGTAGAGCTATTGCATTTTAATGTACATAACTGCATTTTATCACCACATTTTAAATTGTCTAAATGCTTTAATAAATCAGTATTTATTATGACTGATTCCAGTCATAGTATTCCAGTATTTGAGGGGCTGCCACAAAGAAGAAGGGGGCGAAGTACCAGATGGCAGGACAAGAAACAGTGGTTTAAAACTAACCAGAGGGAAACCATCTGGAATTAAGGAGAAACTTCCTAACATTCAGGACAATTAACCAGTGGAACAGATTGTCTTCAGAAGTTGTGGTTGCTCCATCACTGGAGGTTTTTAAGAAGAGGCTAGACAGTCACTTGTCTGAAATGGTATAGCTTCTCCTACTTGAGCAAGGAGCTGGACTAGAAGACCTCCAAGGTCCCTTCCAGCTCTGTTCTGTTCTATGTAATACTGTTTTAGGTTCTTGTATAGCAATATTGTTTTGTGCTTGCTTATCAGTTAAGCATTTCTTGCCATTTTTACTGCCTTACAAACTTTAAATATATTCTAATGCTCCAGTTTCTACTTGCTATTTTGTACTTTTTCTCTTCTGCCTTGTGTTAAAATGCTCTCAGCCCCCTTTATCACATCCCCCTATTAATACTGTTACTGAATACCAGCTATATCTGGTTATTGACTGTAGTAAAGGATCTGATTTGATTTTGAAGTGTTTTGTCAGCTTCACCAAGCAGCTTTTACAGAGATTGGACTGTAGGAAGTTAGAACCCACCCCAGGATTCATTTTTTTTTTACTACCGGTTCTGTGGGAGTGGCTTGGTGGGTGTGGCATGGCTTGGTGGGCGTGGCTTGATGGGCATGGCAGGGGAAGGATACTGTAAACTCCCCATTCCGTCTCCATCCCACTAACCTGCTTTCCAGCTCCATTCTCCTGTTCAAAGCAACAAAAGAAGACCCAGCTGATCAGCTGGGTCTTGGGAGGCAGAGAAGAGATGGGGGTGGGGGCCAGTCAGAGGTGGGATTTGAGTAGGTGGGAACTACTCAAAATTTCCGCTACCAATTCTCCAGAACTGGTCAGAACCTGCTGAATACCACCTTTGCCCCACCCGTCTCCTAGAAAATTGAAATATCCTAGGAAATATTTAAAAAGGCAGAATATTTCCCCTAAAAAGAGTAGAAACTCAAGAGCAGAAACTCACCCCACCTTTGTTAATGGGTGGGCCATTAAGGCCTAGGGCGGAATACTTTACATAACAAAGATCTCCAGGTAAAGCTATAGCAATTGCCAAAAGCCCCTTTCAGTGCATCATCATCCAGCAAGGCTCAACCAAGCCTGGAACTCAGGACAGCCTACAGAGTAGCCCCCACATGGCCCCATCGGAATCTGACAACCAATTAGAAACAAGCTCCAATTCAAATCCCAACAAAGGTTATAAAACCCAGGCACTCTTAGCATCTCATCCCCTTTCTTGATCTCTTCCTTCACCTTGAAGCATGTGATCATCCTTCCTTTTCACTCTGGAGCTCCAGGCCATGTGGTCCTGTCCACCATTAAACCTACCAAACAGCCTCCATGTTTCCAGTGTCTTTTTCCCCACTTGGAACTGAACCCAGAGGGATATTTCTTCCAACAGTATCTAACCAGGTTTGGGTGGGGGGATTATTTTTAAAGCATCCACTAACTGTAATGCATTCTGAGTTTTCTTTTGCTCACATCAGTCCTTCCTTTGTGACCTGATCTTCTTTTCATTTCCTGGATGTTTCCTTGCTTATACTGAAATCTTCCCTAAGTTTTCTGTGGCTATATTTTGCTGCCTTCCACATTTTTCTTATTAGAATTGTTTGCAATCCTGCTTTTAGCTTCTCTTTATTTAGGAATTCCAACCTACCTTGAACTTACCAGATCATAGTCTTCTCATTATAGTGTGCTAAAATGTTATTTTTACAATTTCAGCTAATTGTAAATGATCAACCTAGACAGTGGTGGTGGTAGGAATTAGAAGGACCTCTAACTGTTTACTGGAGGAGGAGGCAGGATCATATAGTTGATGATTATAGGACATAGAAAAATAATAATAGTAATAACCATGTGCATTTAAGGCTCTAGCATAATATATACAGTATGAGCGTGTGTGGGGTGTGTGTAGTGTAATAAAGTCCCTTCTCACCCCCATGGCTAGTATGGATCTTCCTCAATTTCAGGTCCTTTACCCAGAGGCTTGTGAATTTGAGGGTTCTGTGCTATCTTTTAATTCTCTAGTAAGATTTTCAAATGTGCAGCCACCACAGCCATCTGGATGGTAAAAGGTGGAGAAGATTCTTGGCTAAGTTTACCATACTATCTTTAGAGTTTCTGCAGACAGATAAATTTTGAGTTGCAAAAGAAGAACATTGCTGCAGGATCAAAATTAAAACAAAAGCAGTGGGAAGGTTGTCTCAGCTGGTACCTCTATGGAAAGTTGAGTTGCATTTAGCTTAAACAAATTGAAAGACTCATTTTATTTCTACTCTTTGCATAGAGTTGCTAGACTAAGTCAAGCTTCCCACTGCTTTTGTTTTAATTTTGATCCTGCAGCAATATTGCCCCTTCTGCTACTCAAGATTCATTTGCCTTTTCTGGGATTTCACCATTCAGAGCTGTCCAATAATGTCTTTATTCATAGGAATACTAGGTTCCCCATATGCACTAGGGGAAGTTGGTTGGGGAGAGAACAAACTTTCTTTCCTATTGAAATCACAGCCTTTAGATCAGGGGTCGCCAACTTTTTGGACCTCAGGGACCACCAAACTCATAATTTTAATACCCACAGACCAAAGACCCTGGGAAAATCCCCAAAGAAATTTGCAGGAAAATTCCCCACCCCGTTTTCCTACTGATCGATCATTTTTCATTTGGGATCGCAGGATATTGTCTCCAGCTCTGTTCTCAGAGTGGGGGGGGAAGAGAGAGACTTTTGGCTTCATGCAAGGAAAGCAGCTGAAGCAGCAGAAGTTTTTCTTTCTCTCCCCCAAACCCCCCCAGAAATGAGTCTTTGTGAGACTTGTCACTCTGGTGCAGCCTCTTGGAGCAGGATGCCTTGCAGGGTCCCAAAGACTCCTTTCTGGTTGAGTTTGGGGGAGAGAAAGAAAGACTTTTTCTGCTTTCCTTGTGTACAGCCAAAAGCAGAAGAAGAAAAAAGTGGAAAGGAGCAGTCTGGTGGCCAGGCGAGGCACGTGGGGCAAGTTCCCTCTGTCTTTTCCCCCCTCCCCTCACTACCTTGTGTTGTTCGCAATGCAAGTGATACAAGCCTTGTGTTCCCACGGGCCATGTGGGTGGTGCAGTTTTGTGTTCCTGGGCAGTCTGGATTAATTGCTTTGGGGGGTGCTTTGGGGGTGACGTTTCTCTATGGACCACCAAAATTTTCTCGCGGACCACCAGTGGTCCCCAGCCCACTGCTCCAGATGACCTAACCCTAACCCTCCACTTAGAGTCAAACAACCTACTCTCCAAAAAAACAATTTGGTTTCAGGAAAAAAATTGTCCTGCAACCTTCAACTCCTGCACTGCAAAAACATATGGACTACTCTACTCGACCAGGGTAAAGCAATAGATGCAATTTACATAGACTTCTGAAAAACCTTTGATTCAGTGGTACATGACAAACTACTGTTAAAACTAAACTCTTATGGCATTTCCGGATCCCTTCATAAGTGGATTACTGCATTCCTGTCAAACAGGCTCCAGTTAACAGCGGTGTCCCCCAAGCCAGCATTCTAGGACCCACACTCTTTATACTCTATATAAATGACTTTTGCGATCACCTTATAAGCAACTGCGTCCTCTTCGCGGATGATGTAAAACTATTCAACATCACCGACAATACTACTGCTCTTCAAAGTGACCTTGATTATGTGTCTGAATGGTCAAACAATTGGCAACTTCAAATCTCAACCAACAAATGCTCTGTCCTACACATTGGTAAAAAAAAAAAATCAGTACACCAAATACAAACTAGGCGGATATGACCTCATTGATGACCCTCACTCTGTCAAGGACCTAGGAGTACTCATATCTAATGACCTAAGCACCAGAGCTCACTGTAACAGCATTGCCAAAAAGGCATTAAGAGTTGTAAATCTAATCTTACGAAACTTCTCTGAAATACTGAATTGCTAACTAAGGCATACAAAACCTTTGCTAGACCAATACTCGAATACAGCTCATCTGTCTGGAATCTGTACTGTATATCAGACATTAATACAATTGAGCGAGTCCAGAAGAATTTCACGAGAAGAGTACTACACTCCTCTGCTTGCAACAGAATACCCTATATCACCAGACTTGAAATTTTGGGCTTGGACAATCTTGAACTACACTGCCTATGGTTGGACTTAAGCGTAGTACACAAAATTATCTGCTACAATGTCCTACCAGTCAATGACTACTTCAGCTTCAACCACAACAATACAAGAGCACACAACAGATACAAACTCAAGGTAAACCGCTTCAAACTTGATTGCAGAAAGTACAACTTCAGCAACAGAGTGGTCAATGCCTGGAATGCACTACCTGACCCTGTAGTTACATCCTCAAACGTTTTTAACCTCAAACTCCTTTAACCTATCCACTATTGACCTTACCCCATTCAGAGAGGTCTGTAAAGAGGCATGCATAAGTGCACCATTGTGCCTCCCACCCCTGTCCTATTGTTCCCATTTAATCATACCTATTTTCTGTATTCTTACTCATGTTTATACTTAAACATACTATTATACTATTATTTTGTAAGTGATTGACAAATCAAGTAAATCAAATAAATAAATAAATAAAATGATGTGACCATTGAGAGGTTTGGACCATTGAGAGGTTTGTTAGTACCATGGACACCACCTCAATTCAACTTTAGCAAAAGGAGTAGGTGCTTATGGCAGAAGAGCAAAGTGAACAAAGGATAGGGCATTTGCTGACTCTTTGAGCTCCCCTTGTCAGATTATTGGCTGTGGAAGAGATTTGGGGAGGGAAGTTAGAAGGATTCTTGGATCAGTTCACCCATGCTATTTTTAGACGGAGATGCATAATGTCTGTATGTCCTGTTCTGTGTACTAAATTTGTGTCTTTACTTCATACTGTCCTGATTATTAAACTGCATAAACCAAAACAACTTCCCACTAAAAATGCCACCAATCACCAAGATAACAATTTCAGAACAAGTACTGTTAGAGCTAGAAATAAACTCTACTGTTAAATATGACAAGACCACCTCATTCCATTATCATATATGTTACATTGGATAGTACACAAAATGCAGCTTTCTTTGGAGTGGCATCACCAATATGATGGGTTCTCTCCAGTATGAAACAGTTAGCTAGGAATAGGAATAAGCTGAGATTTGGTTCGTCTTCCTGCTTTAGAGTACAGGTTTTTTTTTCTGCTAGTGGGTAATTTTGCATTCTAATTCAACCGAGAATTTATGTTTTATTAAAAGCAAAATATAAAATGGAAATAATAAGCATCAGAAGCTGAAGTTGAGGTCAATGAGAGATTTGAGATTATCTGGTTTTAAATAATCTGTTGAATACTGGAAAATTACAAAATCATATATACATATTTTGATTTTATCTCAATAAGTGTAATTTCATATTTTATAAGGATTTGAAAAAGCTCCAATTTGTGGCCTTTGCACATCTGTTGATGCATACCTTTGAAGTCAGTGGTACTTATTTAAGACAATTACCAAGCTGAAACCTATAAATAATTGGAGTAGAATAAGCATACAGACTTTGTACTTCTGAGCAATTCCAAGTCAACTTTGAATTTTAGTTGATGATTTGACTTTTTCAAGAACCTGGGTGTTTTTATTCCTTTTTAGTCTTCAGATATGTGTCGCAAACATGCATTAGAGATTTTCAGCTTTGTCCAGTCTCTTATATGCCTCTGTCTCATGGAGTAATTTATCTCAGCTTGGGCTGGAGAGAAACATTCATGAGTAGTTAACAAATACTTGAGTCTCAGGCTCCTTTGCTCAGATAGCTGTTCTCCATTTGAATAGACACCTGGAAGCCAGAGTGGTCAAGTACTGTGGAATGGAAGTGGCTGGCCAAGGTCTGGGACTGAAGGAAGAAAGCCATTTGCCTGCTTTTGTTACATGACTTTCCTAGGGGAGATAAGATAAAAGTAAAATAGAGAATGTGGCACCTAGGCTTTCTGGCTAGGTTTTTGTTTTGTTTTGCTCTTTGTACTGCACTCTTCATTTGCAGTTGCAAGATAGCTGCCAAGACAGTCTTTATCAGTTTAGTTTCTGTATGTTTTTCTATATTTACTTGTTTTGCTTCCTATTGGTCTGACAGTATTGAAATTTGCTTTTTTTTCATTTTGGTGCCCTTAAGATTGATAACCCCATCATTCCAACCATCACAGGAATAGAAGTTATGCTAACTTATTTCTTTTTATGCAGTTTTCTATAAAATTATCTACTTTGGACAGATCTCCAGAGAAGGCTGTAATACTAAGAAAGGTTGGAAGAAAAGAAAGAAAAAAGAAAAGAAAAGAATGAACAGCAGCAAAGTGGACTCAGTTACAATTGGGATGAGGGTACCATTTGACCTGAAGGACTCAAGTAAAGCCAGATGAGCATGGAGAAAATCTGTGTGGTTGCTAAGAGTTTACACTGACTTCATGGCACGTAATGAAATAAAGATTTATAAAAGCTGTCATTCAGCACAGACTCTGGGTAGCATACAGTTGAAACCAATGCAATATTTAAAAATTGATGAAATATTACATGGAGCTAACATAAGCAGGGAGAATAACATCATATGACCAAGGCAAACTACATACCAAATGGGCACAATGCCAGTATTTACCAAAACTTAAGGAAAGTCCCATCAGATGACATTGCTTAACACTGAGGATTGAAATAAAACCACTCTATCACAGCTTATGGAGTAGAAAGAAATATACCACTTCATAGTGCTTTACAGCCTTCTCTAAGTGGCTTTCAAAGACAGCATATTTTCCCCAACAATCTGGGTCCTCGTTTTATTGACTTCAGAAGGATGGAAGGCTGAGTCAACCTTGAGCAGGTCAGGATCGAACTGTCGGCACTTGGTAGAGAAACCCTGCAGTACT
Source organism: Notechis scutatus (assembly GCF_049901735.1). NCBI lineage: Eukaryota > Metazoa > Chordata > Lepidosauria > Squamata > Elapidae > Notechis > Notechis scutatus. The sequence goes on along the minus strand of NC_142010.1, from coordinate 162,108,332 downwards.
GCATTCTAATCACTGTGCCACCAAGGCTCTCTATGTATTTAGAGACATTGGTTTTAAATGTTGTGGTCTTGGGGGAGGGAGTGATCTTGCCTCCCACCCTTGTCTGCTCATGTGCTACTGCTGCTTCTTCCTAGGAGCTGCTGCTGTTGGGTGCTCACTGCTGTTTCCTTTGTTGCAAGATAACTGGGATCCATGTCCTTGCTCTGTATGGCTATGGATACAGGAGCACCAGCTCTTAGACTCTGCACACTTAAGTTGGCCACAATAACTACACCCTAAGTATGCAGTTGATTCTTTTTAGGTGCTGTTAATGCTGTTGCTGCTTGCCCCTCTTTTGGGTTTGGACACCCAATTCCCTAACATGTTGATGGAAGTGGGCATCAGCCTTGCTAGCATAATACAACCACCAAACCTGTGCTGATTCCTGTCCCCTTTTATAAGTCAAAACGGCTAATAGCTGCAACATGTATATATATGTGTGTGAGCATTGTTCCTATGAGCTTTTTGATGCCATGCTCTATTTCATCCAGTGGTCAGACATGCAGCTGTGGTGACTTGCCATTTCCATCACATGAGCAGGTGAGAGAGCATTCAGAACAGCAGGTGTGAGAGTAAGTACTGTGAATGCTCTTCAGCTACCTTCCCTTTGCTACTCTTCTTGCTGCAACTATAATCAGGATCCCCACTCACTTCACTCACATCCCATTGTCCTTTCCTTCTAGGTGCTACTGAACTCTGGATTCAGGAGATCAGCCACAGACTCAGTTATTTTGGTAATAAACAGTATCCGACCTAATGCATCCTGTGAACCTGAACCATTTCTTCCCCTTTCCGTTCACCTGACCTCCTGATCTACAGTATACCCTGTTTGCAGCAGGACTAGATTTCACAACTGAATATCTTAACTCTCTCCCACTTAGTGATGTTCCACTCCCTGATCCTAGGTGCAGGTTAGTAGAGCTGTTGATGTAACTATAGTGGGATCTGAAGTCAGTGATTATGGAAAAGAATAACAGAGTCAGAAAGAGTTATTCCTTAGAAGAGGAGGCAAATTAAAGAAAACCAGGTAATCGTAAGCAAGGCAGTATCCAGTTGTCTAGTGGAAAAATGGGAAATTAGATGAACAGTTGTTCCTATGGCACTGTTTCTGTCAGCTACAGCAATGCCCACCACTGCTGTTTATCACATATTGCTGGTGGTTGAGGACAACAGCCAATAATAATGGTCAGGGATCAGAGCCAGAGTGGTTCATGAGTGGAATGTGTATAAATGAATTAACATTATTCTTCAGGAATGCTTTGCCATCCTGCACCACTCTTCATTTTCCCTGTTTTCTGTCTCTGCATATATTTAAGAGCAACTTGGCTGTGCCAACTTTTGTATGAATATGGCAAGCATTTACAGGAGTGAGATTATTTCTATTCCAGGCCTGCACTAGGAATTGTTAGTGTTCCAGTGAAACTCCCCATTTCATTCAGCACTCAGAAACAAAGTTCATCCAAGTAAGAAGTTTATTAAAGAAGTCATATTGGCACATGTGGGAAAACCCGAATCTGAGAGTTCCAGGTTTTCTCTTCCCAATTGAAAATCAAAAGCCCATCCCTGCACCCACCAGTCCATCACATGGTCCAATCAACCATCATCCCAACTGGAGACACCCCTCCAGACACCTCTCCAGGTGCAGGGTAACTTATCCTTGACTTATGAGAAGAATGTTTTTTTAATTATTAAATTTTCTTATTGTTTTTTATATATAATAAACCATTCCATTTCAATGGTGCATCGACTTGGATACATATTTCAATTATTTGAATGATATAACATCATTTATAATGATAACATAAATGATATTCTTATCAAATCTAACAATACATCAATGTTCCCGTATATATTCCCATATACATAATAATAGCACACATTATAACTTTGCTTCAATTTATCTAGTTGCTCTATAAATACATCAAATCTTTTTTAGGTTGTTCTATTCTCTATCCATTGATAGAACATATTTCATACAATGTAATATTCAGTTTCTTCTTTTTCTTTAATTTCTAGTGTCAATCTATTCTTTTCTGGACATTCAAATATTTTTTCAATTATTTTCCCCTCTATCGGTATTTTATCACTCTTCCAATTTTGGGCAAGTACAATCCTAGCCGCTGTTAAAACATGTATAATTAAGTAAATATTTTCTTTACTATAACCTTCTGGTAGCATTCCTAATATTTCAGGTTTCAGATCTATATGTTGTTTAATCATTTTTTCCAACCATGTGTGTATTTTAGTCCAATATCTTTTAGCCTCTGTGCAAGTCCACCACATATGATAATATGTTCCTGATGTTTGGTGACATTTCCAACATTTCGTTGATTTATCGCTAGTCTTGCTGGCGCTAAGTGCCATCTATCACATATCTTATACAAGTTCTCCTTATATGCTGTCGATATTGTCAATTTATAGTTCCTATCCCATAGTTTCTGCCATTTTTCCAATTCTATAACATATCCAAAGTTTTTTTGCCCATGCAATCATTGTTTCTTTAACTTGTTCTTCTTCCAGTTTGACACCCAATAAATAACAATATATTCTTTTAATCAATTTATCCTCTGTTCCTGTTAATATTTTATCTAATTCTGTCAACTCTTTATCAATCCCTTCATCTTTAATATCTTTTTCATACCTTGTTTGTATCTGCAAATATGAGTACCATTCTATATCTAGTAGAATATACCTTGTTCATTTAATTCTTGTTTTGTTTTGAGCTCACCCTTTTCATTTAAAATATCTTTATATCTAGTAACATCCCCCATTTTACAAACATTTGGATATGCAAGTGCTTCTGTTGTTGATAACCAGACTGGTACCTTCATATAATGTTGGTCTTTTGTTTTTCCCCCACATACGTAATAGTGCATCTCTAACCATGTGTCTCTGAAAATACCAATGTGCTTTCCCTTTTCTATACCATAAGAACACATGCCACCCCATTTATAAGTCATGTCCTTTGTTTCTCAATAATATCCATTCTTTCGTCCATGTTAGGGCTGTAGCCTGATAATAAATCTCCCAATTAGATAAGCCAAAGCCTCCTCTAGTTCTAATATCCTGTAACATTTTGATATTGAACCTTGCTTTCTTCCCTTGTCATATATATTTCAACACCATTTTATTAATATCTTCAAAATATTATTTTACTAGCTTAACTGGAATTGTCTGAAACAGATATAGCATCTTGGGTAATATATTCGTTTTAATCATCACTACTCTTCCAGTTAGTGAAAGTTGCATATTGTCCCATTTTTCTCTGTTTTAATCTGCTGTTTCAGTTTGTTATAGTTATCTTCTTTAATTGTTCCACATCTCGCTGTCAACTGTATTCCTAAGTATTTAACTTTTTAAACTATCCGAATATCTATGTTTTTGTTGGTTCTTTTCTCTGTTTCTCTGTCATGTTTTTCACCAATATTTTTGTTTTCCTTTTATTTATTTTTAATCCAGGCATTTTCCCATATTCCTCTACTCTTGTTATCAGCTATGGCCCTGTTTTTAAAGGTTCTTCTAATATAAAAACCAAATCATCTGCAAACACTTGTAGTTTGTACACCTCCTTTCTTATTTCCATCCTCTTTGTCTTTTAAAATAAACAACAGTGGTGACAAGGGGCATCCCTGTCTTGTTCCTTTCTCAATAAAGTTTTTCCAGTCATCTCTCCATTAACCAGTACTTTTGCATATTGTCCATAATATATAGTCTTAATCATATTTATAAATCTATCCCCGAATTCCATTTCTTTCATTTGCATCAATATAAATTGCCAGTTCATGTTATCAAATGCTTTTTGTGCATCCAAAAATATCAATGCCATCTGCTTCTCAGGATGTGCTTCATAGTATACCAGTGTGTTTAAAATTATTCTCATATTGTCTCTTATTTGTCTCTTAGGTAAAAAACCATTTTGGTCAGTATGTATAAAGTAATTTAAATATATCTTCAGTCTTTCAGCCATTATTGGTGCAAATAGGACAGGGACGGTAGGCATGATGGTGCACTTATGCTTACAGACCTCTTAGGAATGGGATGAGGTCAATAGTGGATAGCTTGAGGTTAAAGGAGTGGGGGTTAGAGGATGTAACAACAGAGTCAGGTAGTGCATTCCAGGCATTGACCATTCTTGCTGAAGTTGTACTTTCTGCAATCAAGTTTGAAGCGGTTTACCTTGAGTTTGTATCTGTTGTGTGCTCTTGTATTGTTGCAGTTGAAGCTGAAGTAACGCTTGTAAATCGAGGATTACCTCTATTCAGCATTGCTTTTCTCTACAATAGGTCTTTTTTAAGGAAGATCTACTAGCTCAGATGACAGGTTACAATGGAGCAAGTTAGTCCTAATAAAACATATTAATTTGCAATTGTAAAATGATGCTTAGAGTTTTTCAAGAAGATGGTCCTCCAGTTTCTCTTGTTTCTTAACCTGTTTTCCTAAAGTATGTGGCAATTTAGGCAGCTTGTGCTTCTTGATCAGAGATCATTGCTTCTAGATCCTGATTTTTTTTTAGTCAGATTTATCAAGATGTGATTCTGAGTCTGCTCTGGCACACAGCTGATTGGGCATCCAGCATGTTGCCCGCATTACTTTACATTCACTAGGCTTGCTATCCCACTAGTCTATGTCTTTCCCCTTTCTTTAACACTCCATTTCACTAGATATTTCTTGATGTATTGATTGCAGGCTTTGTGGACCTTGCCTGAAGTTTCCCAATCTATACATTAGCCTTTGCCTGGAATCTATTAATGACACCATTGGCTCAGGGCTTGAAATATTTGGCCTTGATGGTCATGCAGGAGGACATGATTTTGCATAGTTAGAACAAGAGATGGTCTGCATCTAGTCTTTAATGGTTAAATTTGTTTGGTTTATTCCTCAGCTAGTTCCAAATACGCCAGTCTATATTGGTAAGTACTGAATGGAATCATCTCAAACAACTGTATTCTGTTCCTAATTTTTTGGTTGACTTCATTTAGCCATCATTCTAGGCAAATTGCTCATTAATCTAATTGATTACTTTCAATTCTGTCACAATCCTACCTGCAATGGCTCTGTGTAGAAATTCCAAGGGACCCTCACCTAGTAGCTGTCACACTATGATTGGCTGGAGTTTTAATTGCTGGTTGACAAATGTGAGTAAGCATGACATTAAGATTGCTGTTGACATTAATGCATTCAGACATTTTTAGAAAATAGCTTGAAGTCTGTGAGTGGTCCTTGGAAGAAACTTTGTTACTTCATACCAATTTAAATAATTTGAAATAGGTGATTTGCATGTTAAATATTGCACCAAACTGGCTCTTGATAAAAAGAAATGGGAAAAAATATTTTAATAACTTTAGGATACACCAAAGATTGTTTAATAAAGCAGTATTTGCATTGCTTCTCCAAAAACATAATTTACTCATTCCTTTTCTTTTTCTTTTTTAAAATAAATTTTATTAAACATTTTCCAACAATTTATAACATATCAAACTTTAAACGTTACATCATCGTCAACATTCATATATCAACACTATATTATGTTACTATGTTACTTTTATATCTATTGTCTAACCAGGCGTACCAGGCATCCCAGACCAAATAATACTCCGATTCACCTCTATCTTTTAACTCTAAGGTCAGCCTGTCCATCTCCACACAGTCCAAAATCTTTCTTATCACAGTCCCTCAGATGGTATATTATCCTGTTTCCAGTACTGTGCATACACAATTCTGGCCACAGTTTTTAAATGTAAAATGATGTATTTGTCTGTCTTAGTATAATCTCCCCTTATTATTCCCAATAAAAACAGTTCTGGTCTGAATTCAATTTTTTGTTTTGTTATTTCCTCTATCAACTTTTTAATCCTACTCCAGTAACTCTTGGCTTTCGGACATGTCCACCACATGTGGAAGAAGGTGCCTTGTTTACTTTGTATTTCCAACATCCTGGGTTTCTGCTTTGCCAATCTAGCAGAGGGTAGATGCCATCTATAAAACATTTTGTATATATTCTCTCTATATGCTGCTGAGAATGTTAATTTATAGTCCCCCCCATCCCCCCCCCAATATTCTAATTCAATGTTGTATCCCAAGTTTTTCACCCAGACTATCATTGTTTCTTTGACAATTTCTTCCTCCATTTTAAAGTTCAAAAAAAGGTTGTATATTTTAGATATCGTCTTCTCTTCCGGTCCCTGAATTATTTTATCTAATTGTTGCTGATCTTTATAAAAATCAATGTTCTTTTATCTTTTTTATATCTTGTCTGAATTTGCAAGTAAGACCATCAATCAATATCAGTGCCTTGTTGTTTTAATTCTTGTGTTGTTCTCAGCCTTGTGAGTCAATCAATTCCTTGTATTTTCTCATTTTATTTACTGTAAATCCATTGCATTGGGATACATCATCGCTTCTATCGTTGACAGCCAGATTAGTATTTTAGGAAAATGATTTATTTTTTATTTTTCCCCACACCTGATAGGTGCATCTCTGATCTGGTGTCTTTAGAAATAAGAATGGTTTTTGCTTTTCCCTTCCCATAAGAATCCATGCCACCTGCATTGCAAGTCATGTCCCTCTATTAATAATATTCTTTTATTGTCCAAATTAATCCAGTCTCTTATCTATGTCATGGACGCTGCCTGATAATATAATTTCCAGTCTGGAAGTCCAAAGCCACCTCTACTTCTTTTATCCTGCATTAATTTCATTTTAATCTGGTTTTTTCCCCTGCCCAAACAAATTTGGCTCTTATTTTATTTAGCTCCTCAAAAAAGGGGTTGCCTAATTTTATTGGTATGGTTTGAAATAAGTATAATAATTTTGGTAATATGGTCATTTTGACTGCAGCAATTCTTCCAATTAGTGAAATCTGTAGTTTTCCCCATGTCTCCAAATCTTTTTTAAATTTGTAATACTAATTTATTATAATTGTTTTCCTTAGTTGAAGAGCATCTTGCTGTTAACCAGATACCAAGATATTTTATCTTTTTAACTATCTGAATTTCCAGTTTTCCCCCTAGATATTTTTTCTGGGTGTCGGTAAGGTTTTTGACTAATATCTTTGTTTTATTTTTATTTATTTTAAATCCTGCTACTTTGCCAAATTCTTCAATTTCTTGTACTAGAACAATTCCAGTTTCGCCAGGCTCCTCTATAAAAAATACTATATTGTCTGCAAATGTTTGTATTCTTTTCTAATTTTAACTCCTTGTTTTTTTTCCTGGTGCTTGTTAATAGTATTTCTAAAGAGAGGATAAAAAGTAGAGGTGACAATGGGCATCCTTGTCTCACTCACTATTTATGTTAAATATCTCAGTTTTATCCCCATTGAGCAACACACTGGCTGTTTGCATTGAGTATCATACCTATAAATTTTTCTCCAAAGTCCATGGCCTTCAGTTGTTGTATAAGAAATTGCCAATTTAAATTATCAAATGCTTTTTGTGCATTGAGAAACACTAATCTGCCTGTTTTTCAGGGTGGGCCTCATAATAATCTAGAACGTTTATTACCATTCTTGTGTTGTTTTTCATGTCTATTTGGTAAAAATCCATTTTGATCTGGGTGTATAGTTTCATTTAGGTACTCATTCCTTTTCTATACCAATGCAATCAGGTCTAATAAACGTGAAACATTATTTTTCATTAAATATGTTATAACCTAAGATCTGGATGCATTTTTAATACTAATGTTAGGACACTTATAATTATTTAAGGAAAATGAAGCAGTCCTGATTCCACCCAGTTTTAAATTATTAAGATGATTTATTAATACAGGTATAAATATAAGACTAATTGTAATATATTGACTAATTGGTTGCCTGGTTGGAATTAGTGATTGTTTTAATGGATTAATATTTTTGAAACTGAAAATGCTCCTAGTCCAAATTAGGTTGTCAATAAATGTAGAACATTATTGCTAGTGTATAGCAATGAATACATGATATTTATCTTTTAGCGTAGAAAATAATGCAACCTCATCATTATTATATTTTTTTGTTCCTAAATTAATTTGGAGTTTTAGCAAAGTTTATTTCATTTCATAAAAATGTGTGTTTTTCCACTGTCCCCTACTTCCTGATGTTTATAATCTGTTCTCCCTCCAAAGGAAATCTTGTTCCTATTCTAACTTTAGTCCTAAAGTATTCAGAGTTCAAAACTCAAGGTTTTATTCATTCCCTACTGATGCTCCTTTTGATGTTGATAGGTTTTCTGGTCACTGACTCACTGTATCCTCCCCTGGGTTTTAATTGACTTTTACAGCATGTATAAAGTTCACTTTAAATCTGTGGCATAACATATGTGCACAATGATCTACACATAACAACTGAATTTCAGTCAATAAAACAGAGCAAACGTTCCTCTGTTGGTGCATATTGTGAAAAGGGTCAACTATGGTGACTGTGTTGAATTCTCCTAGCCCTTGCTGTTTTCTTTTCATCCCAAACCAAACATTACCTTGATAACACAGTAAACAGTGACTCCAGATACTTTGAACTAGTCTTTTGCAAGTGGTCATGCAGTTTAGGGCTAGTAGGAGATTGTTGGGTGTTTACTCTCAGGAATAAAATTCTCAAACCTTTTTTGCCAGGGCGGAGAAACTGTTCTGAAGTTCTGACTAGTCCAGATTTTGCATAAAGACAAAAAAGACTACTGCAACCTTGAAGCTGCCCATTAATGAATAGCAACTGAACAGTGCTGTTTAGGTATTATTTGTGTAGTTGTACTAATTAATTGACATTAAGAAACCTCATCTGCAAAGCTGGCAATGTGCCATTTTACAGATATGGCTTGACTGCAAATCTCACAATTCCTTGAGCAGAAATAATGGAGTCAAATTCAGCAATTTCTGTTATTCATTCCTGTTTCTTCCAATATTTGAGAGCCTGACCCAAAGAAGTGAGAGGGAACATATTATATAAAGACAGGAAGCAATGGATGGAAACTAATCAAGGAGAGAAGCAACCTAGAACTAAGGAGAAATTTTCTAATGGTGAAAACAATCAGTGGAACTGCTTACCTCCAGAAGTTGTGGGCGATTATCACTGAAGGTTTTTAAGAAGAGATTGGACAGTCATTTGTTCAGAATATAGGGTCTCCTTCTTGGACATGGAGTTGGTTTAGAACAGTGGTTCCCAAACTTTTTCAGTGTACCCCCCCCCTTAATGCTACAAAATCATCCTCAGGGGCCCCCACCCAGGGGTGGGATTCAAATTTTTTAACAACTGGTTCTGTGGGAGTGGCCTAATTTGTTGGTGTGGCTTGGTGGTCATGTAACTGGCTGGGCGTGGCTTGCTGGCTGGGTGCGGCTTGATGGTCACGTGACTAGATGGGCATGGTTTGGTGGTCATGTGACTGGGTGGGCATGGCCGGTGGCCATGTGACTGGCAAACCAAATATAAGTGGTCCTCACTTAATGGTCGGTTGCTTAGTAAGTGTTCTAATTTATGACTGACCTCCCCAGAACTACTTGACAGTTTTGGAGTTTTGACAGTCATACATACACACACACACACACACACACACTCACTCCCTTCTAACCCTGCTGGAGCAGGTGGTTGGACTAGTTATCTCATTCACTTTCTCCTCCCTCCCTCCCTTTCTTTTTCTCTCGTTCCCTCTCTCTCTCTCTTTCCCTCTCTCTCTTTCTTTCTGTCCCTTCCTTCCATTCCCGTCTATTCCTTTTCTTCCTTTCCCTTCCTTTCTCTCTCTCTTTTTCTTTCTTTACTTTCTTGTCTGTTCCTTCCCTCTCTTTCTCTCTCTCTTTCCCTCTCTTTTTCCCTCTCTCTCTCTCTTCTCCCTCTCTTTCTCTCTCTTTCTTTTCTTTCTTTCTCTCTCATTCCTTCTCTCTCTTCCTCTCTATCCCTTCCTTAACCTATCTACCTATTTTCTGCCCAGGCAGGTGTGGCCTAATCTGTCAAAGGCCAGGACTAATCCTGCATCACCCTGTTTCCCCTTTCAGAGCCCTTAATCTCCCCGTTTCCTCTCCCCACGACCGCCTCTTTCGTCGTCCCACAGCCGTGACTTTACCTTCTTTCTGCAGCTGGCTGCCAGGGAAGGCAAGCCAGGGCTGAGCCATTGTTGTCACTGGGCTCCCCGCCAGCCCACATTGTCCTTGTTGTGAATGCCTGCAGCTGCTGCGTGTTTTTTTCCGGTGCAGCTAGACTGCAGCCACACCATAAAACAACAACAGTGGCTGGAGGTTTTTTGCAATGAAAATTACCGACCTCTGGCTTTGCTCTGTTTCTCCAATGCGCTGCTGCAGCTGCAATCTAGGCGCCAGCCCCGCAGGTCCACCCTGTTGAGCCCGCTGCACCGGAAGGATTTGCCCAAGCAAGTCCGAACAGAGTGGTGCAGCAGTCAATGGGGTGAGCCTGCATGGCCAGTGCCTAGAACGCGGCCGCAGTGGCACATTGGAGGAGCAGAGCAAAGCCGGAGGTCAGTAATTTTCACTGCAAAAAACCTCCAGATGCCGCATTTTTTTTGGTGCAGCTTGACTCCAGCTGCACCGAAAAAACACATGGCATCTGGATGCTTTTTGCAGCAAAAATTACCAACCTCCGGCTTTGCTTGCTCTGCTTCTCCAATGCGTCGCTGTGGCCGTCAGCAACTGTTGCACATGCGCGCGATGCATGCGCAATAAGGACTGACTGGGCAGGGAACGGAAGAGTGGGTGGAGAGGAGCAGGGCCAGCCAGGGGCCAATTTTACCGGTTCTCCAAACTATTGGGAACGGTAATGAACCGGTAGAATCCCACCCCTGAATTGTGCCCTGGGAGGGGCCCACCTCCAGCACTCCCCTGCCACCTCTTAGCACCCCCCTGCCAGCCCCCTTGCCTCTTAGCGCCCCCCTAAGGCATCCCACTGCCCCTAGGGGGTGGTACCACCCACTTTGGGAACCACTGGTCTAGAAGACCTCCAAGGTCCCTTCCAACTCTGTCATTCTGTATTTCTTTGATGTCCTGTTCCTGATTCTGCTGAAATATACCCTAAGTTCATGCTTCATTACATTCCTAAACTGCAGTGACAAAGAATTTGATAGTAGTCAAGTTGTCTCTCTCTGAGTACTATGTTATGTCAGGGAATGATGGGAGTTGATTTGTGGATATATATTGCTTAACTATGTACAGAGAAGGTAAAAAGTAAGTAAGGGGATCACTGACCTTGGAAAGTAAAGTTCATTCATTTCAGAGAACATATGCTCTTTGGAACAGGGTCTCTGGAAGAGTATTTAAGTTTCTGCACCCAGACATCATTATTGGAATTGGAATTAACTTCTGCTGCCTATAATAGGATAAGTCATGCGGACAGCCATCCTACTTTGGATTCTGGCTTTGGTGTCACAATCAGCTTTGGTCATTTCAGATCCGTAAGATTTCAGTTTTTTTCTTTTCTCAGTCATGGAGTCATGGAGGAATATGAGTGCAGATGCATTAATAAGAATAATAATTTTAGTATATGTGAATGATTTTAGTTCAGAATCCCAAAATGAAGTTTTAGGGGCAGACTAATAATATGATCTCTAGGGCCACATTCTTTGTTCCATCTGATTTATTAATCTCAGCTTAATATTCGTTTCCAGAATGTCTTATCTACCCCACAGATTTGTCGATAAAATAAAAACAGCGACTGAATCTTCTGCATGACTTAAGGGAAGGACAATAGGCCAACTGGTCAGAAGTGTTTGAAATGGTTTAGGAAGGAAATAAACATTTCTGGAGTGGAGACTGGAAATGCAGGCAGGGAAGAGGTCATAATTTCTGCATGCAAGGAAAGAGAGAGTGCAGATTTAGATTACTAAAATTTGCCATTCTTTAAAAATGTCAGATTATTTCTGAAAGAACAGTGCTGATAAATTAAGTTGACCAAAATAGGAGAAGAAACATTGGGTTTTTTTTTGTAGGCATCTATGAGTTGTACTTGCTTTCTGACAAGCAGGACCAGCTAACAAGTGTATCACTATGTCTGATAGTCAGAATTTTACTAATCAGAGAAATTGAGTTTTTCCACTGACAAATATTTGAATGAATACTAAGATAAAAGTCTTAATCAAAGACTAAGAATTAGTGAGAAAATAAGGAGAAAAGGATATAACCTAATTTAAGTTGGCTAGAAATGTTACATTCTTAAACTCACCAAGTCTGAAATACCTCCAGGCAAATAAGATAAACCCTTTCTCTTACCTTCCAGTCATTACCTGGTGGTTTTCCCAGCCATAATTGATCATCCCAATGTGGAAAAGTTCTGCATATTATTACGCTCCCTCCAAGAGACTAACTATCTGCTGGTGACTTTGGAGTTGAAGAATCAGAACCACACCTTAGCAGAGAAGGACGTGGAAGCACCAGGAACCTTTGAATGTATCCACTTCCAGGCAAGTTGCCTCATAGGAAGTCCTCAACTTCTTAACCAGAAAAAAAAATAGTTTGGAAGGGCATAGGCAAGGCTTTCACTGTTGTCCTGAAAACTGGATTTGTTGTATCAATCACCTCCCTGCTTCTATCAAATTAGCAAAACTTATCATATGATTTAGTTCCATGTAGAAATTTTTATTTCTGCCATTTCTTTCTTTTTTAAGTTTTTTTTTTTAAATTTTTGAATATACATCAATATCAATATATGAACAGTGAGGCATCTGAGTATCATTCATTTGGATACAAGTAGTAATGGTAGTATTAATAATATTTGTTGCTTAAATCAACTTATGTAATTGTAATGTATTATACATATTTGTGTTAAAATATAGGCCTTCATTATTTAATTGTTCAGCATTTTAGTTCACCCTTCTCATGACAATAACAATATCATTAAAACATCCGTAGTGTCACCATCTTTCAACATCTAATCTTTACATCTAGATATTAGTCATTTCTGATGGCATGTTGTAGTTAGCCGGCAGCAGGTACAGACGACTGAGGAGAGCGAGGACTCAGATGAGGGGCCAGGACCATTAGGGAGTGGACTGCTGCCTTCAGAGATTGTGGGGGCTGGCAGCAGCAATGAGGAGGTTCCCGAGGAGCCTGTGCCAAGTGCGCATGCGCGCAGGGCTGATCAAAGGAAAGAACAGCTGCAGCAGCACGGGCGACTCGGGAGTAAGGCTGCAAGGTAATGGGCCCTCCTTCAAGAAGATAAAAGCCAGCTGTGAATCAGACGTTCTTTGTAGGAAGCAAAAACGTTTTGAAATTCCAGCCTCGTGGACATTGCAGTATCTTAGTTGGTATTTGAAGACTCTTTGTGTTGTGAAATATTTCTTATCTGTAATTCTTGGTAGTCTCGCACAGTTTTGGCGAGGTTTGTACTTATCAAAGTTAATTAGTTTGCAGCAGCCTTTTAATCGGGGATTCATAAGACTCATTAAAAAGTTTCTGTTCCCTTTGGTTATTGTTTCTTTTATTGGAAAAGGGTTTGGGTCAGAACATGGCATGGAATGAGGCAGGGATATCTGCAGGGTATAATTTAAAAAAAATGGCATCCATGATGGTGAGGTTGAAACACTACCTATTATTTCTATGTGTCATATTGTCACAGGCAGAACTTGCACAGTTTTGGCTACCAACTCTCTTGACTATATACTGTAGACATCTGAAATGAGGGGAGGATTGACAAACATTGGCCTCTAGAATAGTATTTCACAACCTTGGTAACTTTAAAATGTATGGATTGCATTTAAAGACAAAAAAGAACAGCTACTTCAACCTTGCAACCTTGAAGCTGCTCAGAATTCCCCATCCAGTGTGCATCTTAAAGTTGCCAGAGTTGAGAAACAAGGCTCTAGAACAGGGGTGTCAAACTCAAGGCCCGCAGGCTGGATCCAGCCCTTGAGGTATTTAGATCTGGCCTGTGGGGCCACCTTGGAAACAGCAAAGGACTGGCCTGCGGTGCCTCTGCCAGTAAACATGGAGCTCACGAGAGCCATCCACGGTTCTCCCAAGCTCTGTTTTCGCTGGCAGAGGGTTGCAGGAAGCCGTCGCAACCAGAAACAGAGCTCGGGAGCCTGTTTTTACTGGCAGAGTGCTTCAGCCACCACAGGCGCCCCTGACATGAGTGACATTGAGCTGGCCACGCCCACCCCAGCCATGCCATGTTTATAGAGTAAACATATTTTAGAAAAGTAGCATAGATGCAACATGTAGCCTATTTATTTTGGTGGCGTGTGAGTACATTTAAAAGACTGTGCTAAACTTTTTTTTTCCCTTCAGGCACCAAGCTTTGTTTCCACAAGCAGGACTTATTATGGCGTAAGTTTTGTCCCACCTAACAATCCTCTTTTTTCTAATTCAATTATTCCCATCATTAGAAGGTTCTTTTTTTAATTCCAGTAATCTCCAACTGGCACCCCTCTGGCTATGGAAGGATTAGCATGATTGAAAAACACAAAAAAAGTCCAAAAGGAGGGAGAAAAATGGGACAAAGATACTCAAGAGAAAGACCATTTTGGGTGTGCCCCTATGTGTATGCAGAGACACCCCACTAGTGTCAAATGCTGATGCTGTGACATCACACAAGTGTGTGAAAGCTTGTGTCTTGAGGATGCAATGTTGTTGTTTTTTATTTTAATGGCAGTGCTAGATCCTGGAGTGCTTGTGGGTGCCTGCATCTGTAGTTTGAGACCCAGCTAAGGGAGGGAGATAGAGAACTGAGTACTTTTCTGTTCTTAGTCATCCTATTAAGAAAACCTGCTCTTCTCTTTCTGATGAAGGAAGAAGCAATAGCCAAAGTGCATATTCTAATCCGAAAGGGCAGCACTGTGACTTTTGAGGCCCAGAAGAAAGTGCTACTCAAGAAAGCTTCTCCCAGGAATCTTATACAACCCAGCAAGGCCTTATACAAGCCTGGAGAGATAGGTAAGCACAAATCCTTTACTACAATCTGGAATAGCTTCAAAACTGGATCTCTGGAGAGGAGAGTAAGCATTGCAGGAGTGGATAGTTAAAACAGAGCTCCCTGCCAGGAGTCCGGATTCTCTGCTGATAGTTTTTAATCTACCCTGAGCAAGATTTTCTTAATAAAAGATAAATGTTTGAAAAATCAGAATGTCACTAATATGAAGTGAAAACATTTAAAAAGGGGGAAAGGAAGTACTGTTAAAATAACAATATTTTCATATTTTTTTCCCAGTCAAGTGGCGCATTGTAAGGCTTGATGATGAATTTAAGGCCATTGATAAAATAGTGAGTAGTGCTTTCTATTATATGTGACTGCTGCTAATGGGCAACTCTACTAAAACATAAGTATCAGGAAAGTTGAAAAAAAAAAATAACTGATGACCATTTTTCACACAACCATTGCAGCATCCCCATGGTCATATGATCAAAATTCAGATGCTTGGTAACTGACTCATATTTATGATGGCTGCAATGTCCTGGGGTCATATGCACCTTTTGCACCTTCTGATAACTAACGGCAATGAGAAGCCAGATTCACTTAACAACCATGTTACTAATTTAATAACTGCAGTGATTCATTTAACTGTGGCAAAACTCAGTTAATAATTGTCTCGCTTAGCAACAGAAATTCTGGGCTCAATTGTGGTCATAAGTCAAGAATTACCTTTATTTCTATGAACTTATGCAGAAACCCTGAAAGTCATTAAAATTTTTCTGTTTCTTTGAAAGATATTTTTCTCTTTCTCCTTTCTTACAGATTCCTCTGGTACAGCTGAAGGTAAAATTACTTCTCTTATTAAAATTCTTTCAATAACCTCAGGAAGCCACTTAATGCATTTATGATATAGATTTAATGGCAGAAATTGAAAATTTTCAGATTAATAAATTACAATTCAGCAGTTCTCAAAATCAACGTTTAAGGAAGGTGCTGGGAAATTTTGGTAAAAAACCAAAGACTACAATAGAGATCTACAATTCTAGCACTCCCTAATTGGTGTTATCAATTAATCAAAGTTTTATTGCAGGCTTTGACCAATTTGGGAAAATATAAGCATAAAATTAAAACAATAACACTAAAATGTAAATGAAGAGTTATGAATTAAAAGTATTATTGTTATTACCGTGTTTCTCCAACAATACGGCCTCCACCAATAGGAAGGCCCAGCATGATTTCTAGGCATGAGGTGAAATTAAGCCCCGCCCCCAAAATTTAGGCCTATTTAAACCATGCGTTTCCCCACCATTTCTCACATCGTTTGTAAGAACTACACAAGGTGAAGAGAAATCGGGGGGAAGGGAAGGGGGGGGAGAAAACTTGCCTTTAGGAGCGCCATGCAGGTAGCCTAGGCTAGAATACCCGGATCTACTACCGATAGAACATCAGCCAATAGAAGCTCCCCGAAGGCAGAGTCACCAACCACTTCTATTGGCTGGTAGAAGCGGCCTTGGGCTGAGCACCCGTGTGCACTCCCCTCGCTACGAGGCCATTTCTTCTGGCTGATGGAAACTCCAAAGGCAGAGTCACCAGCTCCTTCTATCGGCCAGTAGAAGAGAGAGGGAGAGAGAGAAGGAGGCATCGCTGAAGTTCTCAGACTCCCCCCAACTGTTAGCAGCGCCACCCGTGAGCTGTGGCAGGATTGCCTCAGATCATGTGCAGAATGTCTTTGCCATTCAACTCGCCCCCACAACTCAAAGTTCATACTAAAATTAGGTCTTTCCAACCAGCCCCTCCAAATATTCAGCCCTCACCAGAGCAATAAAAAGGAGTGGAGGAGAGGAGGATGTTTAGCTTCACCCCAGCCCTTCTTCGGTCCAGCTCCCTCCTGCCCTCCTGTGCTGCAGCAGACCTTTCACACTCACCTCGCTTCCCCACCGCATTCCCACGAGGCCTGCTCCTGCATCTCCTTTCGGGAGCCCGCCTGATCTCCCTTCTAAGGCTAGCCGAGGTTTGCTGCCTCGTCTTCCCTCCCCGGTGCCCCCCCCGCTTCCCAAACCAGCGGCGGCAGCAGGTAAAGGGAGGTCAGCTGCCCTGGGACTTTGGCAGGGTGCCCAGAAAAGGTCTGGCCTGGGGAGGGGAGGGTGGTGGTGGGAACCCCGCAGATGCTGAGGCCTTCCCTCGCCAGAAGGGCTTGACTGACCCGGTGCAGGGATGAGGGCTAGCAGGGGTGGTGTTTGTGTGTGTGTGAGAGAGAGAGAGAGAGAGAAACTCAGCTTGCTTCCCTTCTGCTAAGAAAAGTTTGCAGCCGCTCTCCCACGTGCACTCCCCTCGCCACAAAGCCGTTTCTATCGGCCGATGGAAGCGGCTGGTGACTCTGCCTTTTGGGAGCTTCCATCGCTCGATAGAAATGGTCTCGAGGAGAGTGCCCGTGGGGCGCTCCTCTCAGGAGCACCCTGCGGGCAGCCACACCTCATCCCAAAGCAGCTGGTGACTCTGCCTTTGGGGAGCTTCCATTGGCTGATAGAAACAGCTTCGTGGCAAGGTGAGTGTGCATGGGTGCTCGCCCCAAGGCCGCTTCTACCAGCCGATAGATGCGGCTGGTGACTCTATCTTTGGGGAGCTTCCAGTGTCTGCCTCATGGAGAGGTGAGTGTGCATGGGGCTCTCTAAGTGGAGGTGTGCTTTGGGGAAGAAATTAAGTCACCCCTGAAAAGACGTCCTAGCCGTTTTTTCGGGGCTCAAAAAAAAAAAAAAAAAGACCCGGCCTTATTTTATGAGAAACACAGTATTTAATGACCCTGGGCAATTCACAAATAAAAACAGTAAAAACAAGGGTAAATTGCATATGAGACAAAAATAAAAGAATAAAAAATGGCAAGAATTTCAAGAACCAGACAGAATAAAAAGGAAACAAACTCATGCAATCCAAGCATGTTTCACAATTTTTATGAAATTAATTACCTAAATTGTAAGAGTATACAATAGTATTAGTAAAATAAATTTTTGTTAAAAGTTTTACATAGTCTAATACCCTACAAAAAAAGGAGAATATTAAAAAGTATAAGAAATGATATAACTTTTATTTTGGTAAACCAGTTCTTAAATTGTTAAAAGTAAGGAAGCAAATAGAAGAGAAAAATTTGTACTGTTTATCTTTCCTTAATTTTTCTGTGTCTTAACTAAATGTTCTCATATTTTAAATCCCACTAAAGCAAATTTAGCAGCCATTATATTCTTTGGGCTCTTCATCCAATAGGAGCTGTTAAACCTGGATTAAGCAATAGTTTATGTAAAGCTTCAGATAAAGACTTTTTTTCCCAAATAACTTTTATTTTTCAATATAAGCATACATATTTTATGGGCATTGCATTAACTGGGTCAAGTCTTTTTTAAGCAAAAATAACAATAATAGTACAAATAGGTATATGTAATTGTAATCTTCCAACTTCCACAACTTCAACAGGGCTAATCTCTTTTCATAATCCATTTCTTGTTTTCCCATTAATTCATTTATACATAAAATAACATTTATTTGTGCTTTGTATTTATAGTCCCTAAATATTATTATTTAATATTTTCAAAGAATTATTCATAGTTCCACCATAACTTCAATATTCCAAATGTGTAGGGTTAATAATAATGCTAAATATTAACAATATTTAATCAATCCAAGAATCCAATATCTCAAAATCCCACACAATTTCTAGTCCTTAATATTTTAAATTCATAATATACTTTAACACACTATTAATATTAATAATACAGTTTAATTACCTAATCCTAAATTCCAATCTACTGTCTTGACTTATTTGGATTATATTATTAAATTATATTTTCTATTAGTATATATACTACTATTTTCCCTGTATATATTTTCCCATTTTATTGAAATATTTTCTCATTATCCATCATCTCTTCATCTTTTTGAAATTCCATCATTTATTGATTTTTTAAATCCATCTTTTATCTCTCTCTCTTGGAATCTTGCATCTTTTTGTTTTTTGTTTTGTACCTACTAATCTTCCCCTTCTGAGTGCTTTTGTCTCTTTCTTCTGTAGTAATTGAACCGCCATCAACAAAGTTTCTTTTTATTTTTCTTAAGGAGATTCCCCCCCCCCCATTTCTCTCTATTCTGTTATAAATTTTAGGGGGTTATGTCTTCTACTTATTAATCTTCTCTTTTCTTTATTTTTAACTGCTTGCATCTCATTCTGCTTTTCCCGTTCCACTGCTTTTTCTAACTTCTCACCTATTTCTTGAATATCAAGTTCTTCTTTTTCCCCCAATTGTTGAGTAGCTTCTATATTCATTTCTGTATCTTTAAGCAATTCCTTTGTCTCCTTATTACGTTTTAAAGATTCATGCATATCTTTTAACATAAACAATATTTCTCCATATAGCTCTATTGTCTCTTGTAGATTCATTTTGTAAAACCCCTTATTTTACAATTTACAGTTTATATTTCCCCACTTGTATATCTCCCAATTGTCCAAATTTTAAAGTCTTATTTAGCTGTCTTTCTTTTCTCTTTTCTTCTAGCACTTTTCTTCTTTTGTCTCATATGTTCTGTTAAATAATATTAAAAATCTAAGTCCAAGTCCAAATTAAGTCCAATAGTCCAAGTCCAAATTAAACCACTAGATTCCTCCAATCTTTCAAATCCATAATCCAATAGCCAATTTTACTTAAGTTTAGTTATTTGCAGATTAGTTCCTTTTTATAAATCTTCCAAAGGGCAAAAAGAAAAAAAAAAGGGGTCAGTAAATGTTTCCAAATTTGTCAACAGTAGAGTTAAGGTTAGGCCGTTCTCCAGATATTGTTGCTTCTATTCTGTGTATTAGGCTTTGTGTGCATTGAAACAACTTTCTCTAGTATGCTGCAGCTATAGTGCTGTAGTACTTCTCTTCCTCCAGTAGATGGCTCTCCTTACCCAGATCCAATATTAAATAGTCTGTCAAAAACAGCAGATTTTCTGATTAAATCCAGTGGGTTTAAAAATACAAATAAACCAGATAAATTCTCCTGGAGATCACTTTTAAAATTATTTGAGCTTTGTCCAAGCTTTCTGTATTTTATTAGCTTGTCTCGGGCTTCTTTCACCACTTTGTTCTCAGTTTTCCCCCCTCCGTGTGTCAATCCGCTGCTATCTTAAGCTTAGGAGTTATCTTTTAATATTCTTGTTGTTACTTCCAATCTTTAGAGTAAAAGTTGGTAATTATCTCACCCAGTTTAAATGCTCTGTCCATACACTGCTCCAGCACAAATCTTGTGGTTCCCGGTTGTCCCAGCTTCGTGACAGCCAAAAACATGGCTGTCATCCCTGCTGTCATTCGGGGAGAGCTTGCTTCAGACCTAACAAGGAAATCGTGGTATCCTTGTGATCAGTGAAGCGCCTCTCCTTCCTTCAGCACCCTTCCAAGGTGGCTATGACTCTGAAGGGTCTCCCGACAGCGGTTACTGGCTAGATTTCATGGGGCTCAGCAGAGTCTGCTATTTTCCAGCCGTTCATGCTGCAACATCAACTGGAAGTCAGATAAGGATTATGGGGATTATGTAAGAGCCTGTTTTGTATAGTACTTAATGCAACAGGCTAGAAGGGGGGGGATTTTTTATGTGTAGGGAACCTTCCTAAATTTTCCTTTGAGAATTACTGATGGAAGAAAGTTAAATTGGAGCAATAAAAAGCTCTTTCAATATTTCAAAATCATTAGCTGGTCTAAATATTTTACTGACTTGAAGAAGCTTCCTTTGAATACAATTTAATGGAAGGGAAAATAAGTATGGCACGTTGGGAAACATCGAACACAGTTGCGGCGGCACAGCTTTTCTCTACTTTCCCAACGTACCACTGCTGCCTGCCCTGGGCTTCGTCAACCCTGCCCTGTACCAGCTCCAGGAAGGAGGGAACAGCACTGCCCTCTACGACGTGAGTGCCCCAGGAGGTGGGAGCAGCTTGGGAGGCTGATCCCTGGTGGGAGGGGGCAGCCTGTGAACTTGCTGTCAGGCTCAGCAACTACAAAGAGGGGTGGGCTTGGTTGAGCAGGATGCTGGATATTGGGCATGTGGTCAAACTCCGCTTCCTCTGCCTCCCCCTAGGTGATCCATGGATGCCATTGACTGGAGCGGTGCAAGGGGCTCAGTGGGGTGAGCCTGCAGAGTCAGTGCCTCGAACGCCCCCTGCCACCTCTTAGCATCCCCCTACTGGCCCCCTTGCCTCTTAGCACCCCCCTAAGGCATCCCACTGCCCCCTACCACCTCTTAGCATCCCCCTGCTGGCCCCCTTGCCTCTTAGCGCCCCCTAAGGCATCCCACCGCCCCCAGGGGGTGATACTGCCCACTTTGGGAACCATTGCTACAGGCATATGCTACAGGCCACCCAACCAAGCAGAAGAAATAGATGAACTCTTTACTAATCAATTAACAAATGTATTAGGAAACATACCACAGTAGTAATGGGAGAATTTACCTACCCTGATATCAACTAGGAGACAAATTCTGCACCAAGTGGGAGATCGGAGATCGAACAGATTCCTAACCAACTTAGCTGATAACTTTGTCATCCAAAAGGTAGAAGAGGGAACTAGAGGAAAAAGTATATTGGACCTAATTCTTACTAATAGAGAAGAAGTAGTAGAGGGAATTGAAGTTGCTGGGACCTTGGGTGACCACATCGTATTGGAATTCAGTATAATGCAAACACAAACAATATAATATAATCCAGCTAGTGTCTTAAACTTTAAAAGAGCTGATTTTAACAAATTCAGAAAGAGCCTAAAAAAATTCCATGAATAAAAATCCTAAAGGGGAAAACAACTCAAGAAGCATGGGAAACTGAAAAATATGATCATAAAAGCCCAGTCCAACAAAATACCACTGAAAAAGAAAAATCCAAGAAGAAACCAGCATAGTTGCACAAAGATCTGTCTGATAAACTGAAAGAAAAAAGAATAAGTACAAAAAATGGAAAGAGGGAGACATAACTAAGGCAGAATATCAGCAGATAGCCTGAATCTGCCAAGATGAAGTCAGGAAAGCAAAGGCTCAGAATGAACAAAAACTTGTAACAAAAGTCAAAGATAATTTTAAAAGTTTCTTTCAACATATAAATAACTAGAACAAAGTCAAGGAAACAGTTGGTCCATTAAAGAGAGAAGATGGCAAGGAAGTAACAGGCAGTAGAGAGAAAGGAAAGCAGAGAAAGTCATTCTTTGCATCAGTCTTCATGCAAAAAGAAACTATAGTCCAACCTACCAAAAACATAACTGTAAAAGACAAGACTAGAAATAAAAATTAAAACAAGCAAGAAAATGGTAAGAGGACACTTATCTGAGCTTCATGATAATAAACCACCAGGACCTGATAGTCTGAAGGAGCTGGCAGATGTTTTCTCAGAACTATTGTATCATATATTTTAAAAATCCTGGAGTGCCGGAGAACTACCTGAGGATTGGGAAAGAGCTGATGTGGTTCCCATCTTTAAAAAAGGGGGGAAAAACTGACCCAGGAATCTATAGCCTAACATCAATATTTGGGAAAATTCTGGAAAAAATAATAAAAAAGCCAGCCCTGTGAACATCTAGAAACAAAAAGTTATAACTAGTAGTAGCACAACTTTGTTAAAAACAGATCATGCCAAACCAATCTTATTTCATTCTTTGACAAAGTGACTAAACTAGTAGACAAGCGAAATGCTGTGGACATAGTAAATTTCAGCAAGGCATTTAACAAAGTAGATCACAATGTACTTCTTGGTAAACTAGAAAAATGTGGGATAGATAGCATCACCACCAGATGGATTTTTAACTGGCCAACAAACTGTACTGAACAAGTTTCCTTAATGTTGTTACATCTAAATGGCATTAAGTAAGCTGTGGGGTACCACATAATTCCATCTTAGGCCCAGTACTTTTCAATATCTTCATAGATGGCTTAGATGAGGGAATAGAAGGGGAACTAATCAAATGTATAGATAACACTAAGTTGGCAGGAATACCCAACACCCCAGAAGACAAGCTCAGGATCCAAAAAGATCTTGATAGACTTGAACAATGGGCCCTATCCAACAAAATGAAATTTAATGTGGAGAAAAGCGAGGTTTTACACCTAGGCAGGAAAAACCAAAGGTACATGAACAGATTAGACGAAACCTGGCTCAAAAACAGTAACTGTGAGATGGACTTTGGAGTTCTAGTGGACGATCACTTAAACATGAGCCAGCAGTATGTGGTAGCAGTCAAGAAAGCTAATACAATGCTTGGTTGTATAAGCAGACACTTAAAATCAAAATCATGTAAAGTATTAGTACCGCTTTAGAGATCTTTAGTAAGACCACACCTGGAATGCTCATTCACAGTTTGGGTCATCACGTTACAAAAAAGAATTTGAGACTTTGGAAAAAGTGCAAAGAAGAGCAACTAAGATGATTAAGGACCTGTAGATAAAAACATATGAAGAACACTTGCAGGAATTGGGTATGGCTAGTCTGGAGAAAAGAAGGACTAGGGGAGACATGATATCACTATTCCAGTATTTGAGGGGCTCCCACAAAGAAGAGGATGTCAACTTATTTTCCAAAGCTCCAGAAGGCAAGGCAAGAAACAATGGATGCGAAATGGGTCAAGGAGAGAAGCAACCTGGAATTAAGGAGAAACTTCCTAACAATTAGGACAATGAACCAGTGGGACAGCTTGCCTTCAGAAGTTGTAGGTGCTTCATCAATGGAGATTTTTAAGAAAAGACTGGACAGCCACCTATCTGAAATGGTATAGAGTCTCCTGCTTGAGCAGAGAGTTGGACTAGAAGACCTCCAAGATCCCTTCCAGCTCTATTCTGATTGATTGATTGAAAGACTTTTGAAGGCTGATGGAAAAGGACAAAGGGTTCCTGAAGTGAAGGCGGGAGTGTATTGCCAAGCAGCCTTTGGTGCTTGTATCTTGAGATCACCAAGAGTGCTGGGCAAGTCTGAGTATTTAGAGC
This sequence comes from Notechis scutatus, assembly GCF_049901735.1. Taxonomy (NCBI): domain Eukaryota; kingdom Metazoa; phylum Chordata; class Lepidosauria; order Squamata; family Elapidae; genus Notechis; species Notechis scutatus. The sequence continues at coordinate 162,084,506 of NC_142010.1, read as the reverse complement.
AATGACATTTCAGTACACGAGAAGGTCCAGAGTGCTAGTATTCCGAAGAGGTACCTGAGATGATTACTTGAAGATACAGAACAGTAGAGAGATGACTGTCTGAATCTCCAGGCTGTAACAAGTGATATTGTGGCGAGGCTTAACTGAGAAGGACCATAGAAAAAATGGACTCTCATAAGAAACCAGAGATCTAGTGAAACTATAGTATAACATTATAGGCTATAAATGAATAGGGTAAGACCATAAGAATAAAAATTTAAGAGGTTTAGTTAAGAATAAATACTAGTGTAATTTAAAAATTTCTGAAATGAACAAGGCTGAAACATCAAATTTCAATGTAAAATCTTTTATAATCTTTTTGTAAAATTTTCAGTAGAAAAAAGTGCATGTCTATAGGAAGTCTGTCCCTCTCTACCTGAGTCTGTCATCATAACTAAACTGACACAACAGTTATTAAAGTCCTCTATATGTGTTTTTAATGCAAGCTTTCTATTTGATACAGCTTTCTGTGATCCTGAGCATTGTTGCTGATGACTACAGCTACCATAGGACAACATATTTCTTTTGGCCTTCTTTTCTGCAGGATCCTGATGAAAATCGAATTGCCCAGTGGGTGGATGTGAAGCCTCTTCATGGCATTGTGGATCTGTCTTTCCCTCTGGCCTCTGAAGCAGCCTTGGGCACATACACTATTGAAATGGAAGACAAAGAACTGAGTTCTAAAGCTGATGGAGAATTCAAAGTGGAGGAATATGGTGATATTTCAAAGCGAGAGCATATTAGCTGTTGGAGTTGGGGAACCTTTAAAACATTATATATTAAATTCCTATTCACTCACACATTTTTCTGCCCCTCTGGGTGATTGTGTGAACATTTTAATAATTTATTTATTAAATGCAAAACCTCCCTTTGCTTCCTAGGAAATATTGTTTTTTACTTGTTTAAAAAATCCACCCTCCTCTCTATCAGAAAGACAAGATGGTACTTAAATAATAATTCTAGAAATACATATTTGAACCTATGTTGCATTGAGGCTTACTTCAGCGAGGCTTACTTCTGACTTGACATACAGAGAATTTTATACTGTTCTTCTCTTAATAAATAAGAACAAATCAGTATGTATGTATGTATGTATGTATGTATGTATGTATGTATTATGCATGCACAGTTTAATGTAGTTGAAAGGTGCTGGGAGTTGGGAAACTTAAATTATAGTTAAGGCATGAAAACCAGTTGGGTGACTTTGGACCATTCAATCTCTGCTAGCTGTAAACTGGGAAGCTGAAAAACATCCCAGAAGAAGGTTATGGAGAATGCTTCCGAAAATGTTTTGAAGAAAACTTCATAGTTTTCAGTAGTCAAAATGCCCTCAAAGCACTGTACAACATCTTTTTCTCTCGAAATCAATCAGTCAGAATGGAGCTAGAAGGAGGTCTTCTAGTCCAACTCCCTGCTCAAGCAGGAAAGACCCCAGTTTGTCGGCCAGTTAAAAATCCTTCTGCTGTCTATCCCACATTTTTCTAGTTTACCAAGAAGTAGGTTGTGGTCTACTTTGTCATATGCCTTGTTGAAGTCTAAATATACTATGTCAACAGCATTTCACTGGTCTACTAATTTAATCACTTTGTCAAAGAATGAAATAAGATTGGTTTGGCATGATCTGTTTTTAACAAACCCATGCTTGCTTCCAGTTACAACTTTATTTGTCTGTAGATGTTCACATATTTCCCCCCAATTATTTTTTCCAGTATCTTCCCACATATTGATGTTAGGCTGATTGGTCTGTAGTTTTCTGGGTCTGTTTTCCCCACCTTTTTGAAGATGGGAACCACATCAGCCCTTTTCCAATCCTCAGGTATTTTCCTGGAGCTCCAGGATTTTTGAAAGATATGGTTCAGTGGTTATGAAATAACATCTGCCAGCTCCTTCATAACTGTAGGATGTAATCCATCAGGTCTTGGTGATTTATATTCATCAAGATCAGATAAGTGTTATGTTACCATTTTCTTGCTTATTTTAATTTTTAGTTTAGTCTGTCTTTTACAATTATGTAAAAGTACAATAGGTTGGGCTATAGTTTCTTTTTGCGTGGAAACTGGTGCAAAGAATGAGATAAGCAGTTCTGTTTTCTCTCTGGTGCCTGTTACTTCCTTGCCATCTTCTCTTAAGTGGGCCGACATTTTTTCTTGTTATTTATATGTTGAAAGAAACTATTTTTAAATTATTTTTGACTTTCGTTGCAAGTCTTTTTTCATTCTGAGCCTTTGCTTTCTTGAGGTCATCTTTGCAGATTCAGGCTATCTGCTGATATTCTGCCTTAATTATGTCTCCCTCTTTCAATTTTTTGTACTTATCCTTTTTATCTTTCAATCTGTCAGAGAGATCTTTGTACAACCATGCTGGTTTCTTCTTGGATTTCTTGTTTTTCTTAAATAGTTAAGTTTAATAGTTAAATAATAAATAGATATAAAGCATATTATGGTAGGTCTATGATGTCCAGATTATTTACTTATTTTTAAAAAGAGTGTCCTGTACAGGTAGTCCTCAACTTACAACAGTTTGTTTAGTGACCACTCAACGTCATTGAAAAATGTGACTTATGACTGTTTTTTAAGTTATGACCTTTACAGCATCCCCATGATCAAAGTTCAGATACTTGGCAACTGGTTCATACTTAAGGCTATTGCAATGTCCCAAGGTCATGTGACCCCTTTTTTGCAATCTTCTAACAAATAAAGTCAATGGGGAAGCTAGATTCACTTAGCAGATTACTCACTCATTAACTGTAATGTTTCACTTAACTGTGGCAAGAAAAGTTGCAAAATGGGGTAAAACTCAATAAATGTCGCACTTAACAACAGAAATTTTGGGCTTAATTGTAGTTGTAAGTCAAGGATTACCTTTATAGCAAATTTTCCTTCAAAATGATCATGATGGTAGTCCTTGTCTAGAGTTTGTTGTTGTGATTGCTTTTGAGTCAGTCCTGATGATTATAAGAACAGGTCCCTGCAGTTTTCTTAGCAACATTTGGAAGTGGCTTCAGTACTTTCTTCCTAGGGCTGAGGGAGATTGACTGGGTTTTGTGCTTCAGTGAGAATGAAAATTCATTCTTCTATTTCCTATTCTGGCACAAAAAATTCAAAATTGAAAAATGGAGATTTTTTTCAGCTAAGAAACTGTTCTCATTCTTCACATATATATCATTAACCCAGATTTGCCTCTGGTACTCTTTCAATTTGTGCAAGAGGAAAAATGAGACTAAAAACAAAATGGAGAAAAGTAGGCAAACTCATTTGAAAAAAATATTTTTAGGAATTATTCATATTGAATTGTAGAGGATTTAACTTTTAAAATTATAAAAACAGTTTAGTGTGTGTATTGTCTCTCTCTCTCAATAGATATTTTTGCCTTATTCTGTAACAGAATCTTATCTAATCAATCATTTATTTCATTTTATTTGGTTTGTCAATTGCTTACAAGATAATAGGTATAAGTAAAAACATAGTTATGAATACATGGATACATATAAGAATAATAAAAGAAACAATAGGACAGGGACATTGGTGCGCTTATGCATGCACCCCTCTTAGGAAAGGGGTGAGGTCAATAGTAGACAGTCTAAGGTTAAAGTTTTTGGGGTTTGGGGAAGAAACCACAGAGTCAGGTAGAGTATTCCAGACATTGACCACTCTGTTGCTGAAGTCGTATTTCCTGAAATCAAGTTTGGAGCGATTAACCTTGAGTTTGTATCTATTGTTTGCTCTTGTGTTGTTATGGTTGAAGCTGAAGTATTCATTGACAGGTAGGACATTGCAATGTATGATTTTATATACAATACTTAGATCGGACCGAAGGTGGCGTAGTTCTAGGTTTTCTAGGTCTAGAATTTCAAGCCTGGTGGCATAAGGTATTCGGCAACGAGTAGAGGAGTGGAGAGGAGGACTTTCTCATCTGTGTTAATATCAGATACGTAATGTGGGTTCCAGACTGATGAGCTGTATTCAAGTATTGGTCTAGCAAATGTTTTGTATGCTCTAGTTAGTAGTGTAATATTATCAGAGAAAAACTATGTAAGATTAGGTTAACAACTCTTAATGCCTTTTTGGCTATGTAGTTACAGTGGGCTGAGATGAGTAGTCAAAGATCCTTGACAGAGTTTGGATCATCAACAAGGTCTTGACTATTCGGCCTGTATTTTATTTTCTGATTTTTTTTCCCAATATGTAAGACAGAGCATTTATTTGTTGAGATTTGAAGTTGCCATTTGTTTGACCATTCCGATACATAGTCAAGGTCTTTTTGAAGGGTAGCAGTATTGTCTGTGGTGTTGAATAGCTTTACATCATCAGCGAAGAGAACGCAGTTGCTCTTGATATGATCACAGAGGTCATTTATGTAGAGTATGAAGAGAGTTGGTCCTAGAACACTGCCTTGGGGGACACCACTGTTGACAGGTACAGAATTTGATAGGACGCTCCCAATTTTGACCATTTGTTGTCTGTTTGACAGGAATGCTTCTATCCAGTTATGCAGGTGTCCAGAGATACCATAAGATTTTAGTTTTAGGAGTAGTTTGTTGTGTACCACTGAATCAAAGGCTTTACAGAAGTCTATTGCTTTGCCCTGATCGAGTTGTGTAGTCCATATGTTTCTGCAGTGTAAGAGTTGCAGATTACAGGCTAGTTTTTTTCTGAAACCAAATTGTTTATTAGAAAGTATGTTGTTTGTCTCTAAGTGGAGGATAATGGATTGGTTAATAATTGATTCCATGACTCTACAGGTGACGCAGCATAAAGAGATTGGTCTGTAATTTTCAACTAAGCTGGGGTCTCCCTTTTTGAAGATGGGGATGACCGTGGCTTGAGACCATAGATTTGGCAAGGAGCTGGTCCTGAAAGATTTTTCAAAGATTATGCTTAGAGGTTCGGCTATGGCAGTGGATAGCTTTTTGAAGAAGTAGGCACATATTCTGTCCGGTCCAATAGATAGAGATGGTTTTAGATTGCATAGTGCTTTTTCAACGTTGTCTTCTGTGAAATCGATATGTACTGGATCTTTGTAGTCGTCTGTGGTTCAACTAGGAAATATTGGACATGATCCATTGCTGTTTACAAATATTGAGCCAAAGGATGTGTTAAAGAGGTTGGCTTTAATGGTGTCGTCGTTGCAGTCTTTACCATAAGGTCCTTTCAGGGGTGGGATGGACCTTGAGTCTTTTAGTTTGTTGTTGACAAAATTGCAGAAAGCGCGGGTGGAATTGGTGCGTAGAAGGTTTTCCTCTTGTTTAATGTGATAATTGGTGCATTCAGTCTTTATCTGGTGACATAAATTTTTGTATCGGCTTTTGAAGTTGGCAACGTGACCAAATTTGTTTTTCCGCCAAAGTGATTTCTTTTTGGATTGAAGCTTCCTTATTGTTATGGGTAATCTGTTTTTTCTGGTTTTTTGAGTTATTATTGGTTTATATAGTTTGATGACTCTTTTGACTTCAAGTAAAAATATGTTGTAATGGTCTTCTACACTATTGCATCCAGTGAATAGAAATTGCCAATCAAGGGATGAGAGATCATTGTTTATAAGATCATAGTTGCCTTTTTTGAAGTTATAATTAGGGATTCCGTTGTGATGATTTTTGTGTGGATGTATGTTGAGACAAAAGTCTATCATGTTGTGGTCACTGTTGGAAAAGGGTTCTTGAATTTGTATTCCATAAACTGAATTCAAACTATTGCAGAAGATGAGATTGAGGCAGTTGTTAAGTCTAGTATTGTTGGTTACTAGTTGTTCCAGACCCAGGTTTGTTACAGCATTGTAGAAGGTTGCATGTATGGGTTCAGTTTTACATTCGTTTAGGGTCCAGTTAATATGAGGTAGATTGAAGTCACCAAGAAAGATAAAAGTGTGTAGGCGGGATGTTGCCCATGTTAGTAGTGAATTTAGCTTGTTTACATGTTCGATGTCATAATCAGGGGCTCTGCAACATAGTAAGAACTGAAATGTGATATTTAAGGACACTTCACAGACGATGGTCTCAGGAAGAGCAAGCTCCTGGGTAACTTGAATGTTTTTTAGATGTAAGGATTTTTTGTAGAAGATAACAACACCACCTCCTCCATTCTCCATCATTCTCCATTTACATTCTTGTGGAAATTCTAGGACAGGGTGTCAAAGTCAAGGCCCGCGGGCCAGATCTGACCCACGGGGGGTTAAATCTGGCCTAGAGGACCAGCCTGGAAATATCAAAGGACCGGCTCACAATGCCTTTGCTAGCCAAAATGGGCCATGGGGGAGCGCATGCACACCCCCGCACCTCTTTTCAGCCTCCCTGTCCTCCTGCAGCCCTCTGCCAATTAAAACAGGCCACGCAGATGCCTCATGGGGACCTCTACAGTGCTGATCCGGCCCTTGAAGAAATCCAGTTCGACACCCCTGTTCTAGGAGCTGAAGTTCCAAGTGTACCAGCATTCAAATGACTGGTTTAGCCATTTTTTACAGTTGTTACCATTTTTACACTAGTGAATGTATCACTGAACCACCACTGTGGCAAAGTAAAATTGTTTTTGATGCTACGCTAAAAAGGACCACAGCTAATATTCGATTTTTATTTAAATAAATACATTATTTGTATTTTAGACAATTAATGCCATGTATAATTTGCCTCTTAATTGTCATCTTTACAAGGCAAGGTCTACTAATTGCTGAGATAGATTTCTCTTGGATATGTAGCATGTGATCATGTCCTAAGAGCTCTGGAGAGCAGATGGAGCCGTTAAAAGTAAACAAATTCCAAAGGCAATCTTCTTTGATCTGCAATGCACAAAGATCTTAGGGAAAATATATTTAAAATATGTTAACCTAAGAAGGCCCTAAAGACTAAGTTCTCTCTTCTGGTTTCATAGGCATCAAATAAGCTGTCTCTGTTGTTCAGAAAAAAATAGACTTTTGAATATGTCTAATTCCTGTTTAAAGGTACCCATACTGACATTTATGTAATGGTGAATTCTATAAGTCAATGCTGCTGGATAGGATATATTTCTGTTTATCCATCTTGACTTCTAGGACATTTAGAAACAGAGACAACTTCATATTTTTATCATGTTGTCTCTTTTTCCTAAGCTTAAAATCCCTAAACTTTCATGATGGGATTTGTACTAACTCTAGACCATGATTGTGGTTGTACGTGGTTGATTCCTCTTTATATGAACTAAATTTTCCATTTCCTTTCTTCTCTGGTTTATTGGATGTTGCAGAGTTGCCTAAGTTTGAAATTTTCTTCAAGTACCCATCACTGATTCCTATTTTAGAAGTATTTCAGCTTAGTGTCTGTGGAAAGTAAGTAAAACCTGAAAGTAAACTAATCTTTCTCTTCCCCTATAAAGCAAGACATCAGGCTTTAATATTATCTTTGTGAGCAAGAATGCCTCTGGGTTACATGGACACTTTTGAAATGTAACCTGAAGTAGTAAGGTAAAATAGGTTAGGAAGTAGTTTTATCAACTTTCTTACTAGTTGATGTTATCTTTGGCTACTAAATGGCAAGCATCATTTTGAACCCTCATAACCATGGTTCAAAATATTTGCCTTCCTCTCCTGTAAATGTGTTACAGATGGTGATTTCAACCTTTTTCAACCAAGAGCCTGTAACAGGGATTTCCATTTTATTGCATTGCCATTATGTCATTCTCTCCCTCCCTCTCCCTCCCTCTCCTCCCCCCTGTACAGGGTGTGTTTATAATGTCACTGTTTCTATCTTCTATCTACAGTTCTTCCTACATCTTTAGAAAGCAGAAATCAAAAGAATGTATTTTTATTTAAATTTACACTAATTTGAAGATGTTATATGTTTGTTTCATGCTCCTTAATTGAAGAAGGGCCATATAGCTTGTGCCAATCTAATGTGGAAAATTGCTCTTATTCTCATAAATTATTAAGCTACCAAATATTTTTGGTTCTTGTTTTTTTAAAGCTTCAGACTTTCTTCCATGTCAGATGTTTGTGGCACTGCATTTACAAAGATGGCCCATCATTTGCAGATAGGCATTTTCTCTCATGTCTTTCAAACTTTTAAAATTAAAAACATAATATTGTGCTTTGACCTGTCCATTGAAGGCTCCTTCACGATAGGGCAGAACATGAGTTTTCTTCTGGACTTCCAGAAAACCACCAGAATTAGTCTGGGTTTGAGTATACATAGACTCACCAGGGTCAGCTGAGTTAATTTGAGGGAGTGGTTACAGTTTAGTTCCCGATACATTCAGGATTTCCCCTGATGCAGCACAAAAACATTACTTAACCCTCAAGCATATTTCTTCCATTCTTCCATTTGTTTCTCGCAGGTACACATATGGAAAACCTGTTCAAGGTAATGTGTCTATCACCTTGACAAGGGAACCATCAGAAGCTTTTGAAACAGTTACAAACATAACTGTGCCTAAGATTGTAAAAGAATACGGAGAGTGGGTAAGTCTTTGTGGTTGTCTTTGCACAAAGGGAGGTTTGGATAAATTACTTCTTTCTTTGGTTTACAGACTGAAGGTTACCCTTAATCCCCAAAGACAAAGACAGCGTGTGGAAAGGAAGAGAGCTACATAGAGAGGGCCAGTAGGCCAACATGGAGGTTTACTTAGTATGTTTTATAATCTTTGGGATTAGCGTACATTGAATAAGAAAAAAAGAGGAAAGCTTGCTAATATTGAGGCAAGATATTTATTAGAAAATCATTGTTTTTCAGAAAAAGTCTTCTTTAGAGGCCATTTTTTTCTTCAAAATATATATTGTTAGATTTGTATGCCTTCTCCATCGGAAGTTAATACACCTACACAGTCAAGCACATAAAAATGCAAATGTATACATGAGAGTGAATTATATAAAAAAATAACTAATAGAATAACTTGAAAGTTGAAAACCTGTGACTCATTTACTCTATTCCTACTCTATTTACTCTACTCTAACGTGCAAAATACTGAAAAAGAGTAAAATGAAACGAACGAAAGAAATTAAAACCAGAGATAAGAGAAAATGAAATAAAATCTGACAATGAATCCTTTTTAACGGTTTTCAAATTTCTTTTCCATCAAGATTTCTCTTATTTTATCTGCTTCTATTAATCTTAATTCTTTTTTGGTTATATTATTTCCATTTACTGTTCATTCATTCAATTTGTATAGCCATCCATCTCAAAGCAGTGACTCTGAAATATATTTTTCATAGCTCTGATTTATTTTGCAAATGATTCTCCTATTTTTCCTCACTTACAGTCTCTTTCACTTAACATTTCTTCTCATATTTCTTATTAGCAAAATTCCACACATTTCTTTCTCTCCCACATTCAAACCTCTTACCTTATATCCTTCTCTAACTCTCACAATTTTTCATTATGAATAATAATAACTTCTTAATTCATCCCTATTTTATATGTATGCATAGACCTATGCTTAAACCATGCATTTGAAGTAAACATTTAGAAGATACAAACTCCCGGTAGTCTTTGTTTACAACTAAAGTTTGGACCAACAACTCAGTCATTGTGAAGTGGTTAGTAAGTGAAACAATGACTGTCCTTATAATCTTACTTCAGCTTTCCTTTACTTTATAGGCCTGCAAAGATTGTAAATGTGAAAATTGGTTGTTAAGTTACTTTTTCATCCCAATCGTAACTATGAATGGTCACTAAACAAAGCAACTGCTAAATAAGGCCTACCTGTAAATGCTACTTTCATTCATTCTTGAGTTTTCAAATGGCTCAGTCATTTATTGTTTTCTTTGTTTAATTCCTACCACCCAATAATGTGTTCTAAAATGGAAATTTCCCCCTGAATCATATTCATTCAAAATATTGTTTGATTGGTCCCAAAGCTAATCTGATTTTTTTTTTGTTTTCTGCTACTCAGCACTTTAATTTATCATTTTTCAATGGAGCATAAATGCCTTAATTACCAACCAATGCATTCCTATTTTCATATGCACTCATAAAACCTAGATGACACCAGTTCATACTTTCTAACATACATTTTAGCTGTTTCACTTATAATTAAATCTGTATCTTGATTTCTTTGCATGTTTTATCAACTCCATTCCATAAACACAAGACACCTTTATTCATATTGATGACATCCTTTTCCTTTTTTAGGTATATAAACATACAACATGAATACTTTTTTCATTTAATTTATTAAATCATGATGTTTACTATTTCTTTTAACATTCACAATCTTTCATATCTCATTGACATTGCCAAATGGACACACTGATATTGATGTCCACCTTCTGTCATAGCTTTAGTCAACTAGAATGTTCACATCAAGCTTTTTAGTCAGATGGAAATGGTACATATTAGTCTACCAGCCTTAGTTGTATCTATACATCATTTCTTGCTAATGATCAGTTTTACTGTATTTTGACCAGTATGCCACCAACACAACCAGAGCCTAGTTTTACCCTAAGGACTCTCACACTGTTCTATGAAAGTTGACGTCTCTGATCAAGAGACCATTTTGTAAACCTAAACATTATTGTCCATTAGCTAGAAGTAAGATACTCAGGATCCCCTAGGATTTTGAGAGATGTAAAGGGTTAAGGCCCCTGAAGATAGAGTTGAACATAATAAATATGTTTGTCAGAACATTAGAAGGATTAACGCTAACACTAACTCATTCTTTTGCTTTTTGGTGCTATTCACCTTTTTAACTATACTGGTACCTATAGTCATACTCTCCCTAAACCTAAACTCTCTATAATGATTGAAGGATGGCTGGATTATGTTTTGTGGTAGCAAATTCTAGACTTTAAGTATGCTCCATAAACATAACAAAAATTATTGTTTTTTTATTTGACTTGGGATATCTTACTAGCTTCATTTATAAATAATGTTATATGTTTTGATAATGTCCTTTTCCCTTCTATACTTCCTTTTTTAAGGTAAAAAACTTAAAGAATAGAAATCTGGTTTATCTGAAAATTCTTCAAGTCTCTTGACCAAACTAACTGTACTTTTCCTTTCTAACTCTGCAGTGAAGGGTGCTGAACAGAATGTAATACAGCATTGCAAGTTTAGTCATATAAAATATTTAGAGAGAAGCACTATAATATCCACTTTTATTTTTTATTGCTTTCTTAATAGCTCGAAATACAAAGTACCATTTTGCAAAACTGTAAGATCTTCCACCAAGATATTATATATGTTGCCTAAAATGGCAAATCTGCACTTATTCTCCACTCGCTTGTATAGTTAGAAAGTGTATGAATTGACATGTCATTTTTATCTATTTTGACATTGTTTTATAGTATTGGATAAAGTCAGATTATGCATTTCACTGAAAAACTTTATATTAATTCTTCTTCGAGGGTGACTACAGGTAGTCCTCTATTTACAACAGTTCATTTAGTGGCCAAAGTTAAAATTGCATTGAAAAAAGGGGTGCATGACTGCTTTTCACACTTACAATTGTTGCAGCATCCCTATGGTCATGTGATCAAAATGTAGACTTTTGGCAACTGACTCATATTTATGATTGTTGTAATGCCCCAAGGTCATGTGATCACCTTTTGCAGCCTTCTGACAAAGTCAGTGGGGAAGCCAGCTTCACTTAACAACAGTGTTACTAACTTAACAACTTAACAAAATGTAGGAAAGGTCATAAAATGGGGCAAAATTCAGTTAACTATTTCGCTTAGCAACAGAAATTTGGGGCTCAACTAAGTCGTAAGTCGAGGACTATCTGTATTTCTAAAAAGACTTGCTAGTGCAGTATTGCAGGCTAGTTCTACCGACTGCCAGCCATTTGATCCTGATCGGCTCAAGGTTGACTTGGCCTTCCATCCTTCCGAAGTGGGTAAAATGAAGACCTAGATTGTTGGGGCAATATGCTGAATCTGTAAACCAATTAGAGAAAGCTGTAAATCAGCAGTCCCCAACCTTTCCAGCTTTGTGGACCAGTGGGGGGTGGGTGGGAGAGAGGGGATGGTTCCGTATGGCTGATAATTGGAGCTATGCGTGCATGTGTGCTTACCCACTATTTGCATAGCCTCATTCCAAATGGGCCATGGCCTGGAGTTGGGGACTCCTGCTGTGAAGCACTAGGTAGCAGTATATATTGCTATTAGATTGTCTTACTGTTCCATTTGAGCCTACACTTAGCCTTTGGTGTGCTTATATGGTTGGCATAAGTTTGAAAAGGAATGTGTGTGTCAAAGATAGATCAGATACTGAAACATTTTTGTTCGCACAATGCTGCTGGGCAATTCAATGTATACTAATGGTACAACAACAGCATTGTAGTTCAAAGAATATCTAAGCAGTTCTGAGTAACTGATATGACAAAAAAAATCACAATTCACCTGTCTAATGAATTAGGGTTACAGCTGTGCTAATCATTATTCCTCTTTTGTTTTTATAACTGAAGACAGACAAAAATGGTTGTGCCACTTTTATTATTAATGGGATTGACATTAATCTGTTTGGAAAAGGCTACGAGAACCTGATAGAATTATCTGCAATTCTGAAGGAGGAAGGAACAGGTACAAGGAAATGCAATGCTCGGTGTTGTTCTAAAATTCATTTTTGCTTTGTTTCTGAGTTTTTAGCCATCACATGTATATTTGTCCATGCAAATCCCTCGTGGGATATAACAAAAAGGAAATACCACTATTTATTTATTTTAAAGATTTCTGTGGTTGCCCATCTTAAAACAACTCTGGGTGCAAATGTGATAACCACTGTAACCACCATATTCCAAGGGTCTGAATTTTCCCTTTTAACAGACATCAGAATAATAGAGTTAGAAGGGACCTTGGAGGTCTTCTAGTCCAACCTCAAATCTATAATCCATAATTTTTGTAATGATGTAACCAAAACTGGATGCAGTACTCCAAATGTGGTCTTACCAGGGCCTTATAAAGTGATACTAACATTTCAGGTGATCTTGATTGTAACACTCTGTTAATGCAGATTGCATTTACTTTTTTGATGGCTGCCACACACTGCTGGCTCATATTTAAGGGATTGTCCACTACGACTGCAAGATCCCTCTCACAGTTACTGTTAATGAGCAAACTTTCATCTAATCTATGCCTGTACATATGGTTTTTCTCACCATTGAATTTCACTTGTTAGATAGGTTGTTCAAGTCTGTCGAGATCCATTTGGATACTTACCCAATCTTTTCGGATGTTGGGTATTCCTGCCAGCTTGGTGTCATCTGTAAATTTGATGAGTTTCCCTCATCTAAATTGCTTATGAAGATATTGAAAAGTACTGTGCCTAAGGCAGAAACTTGGGGTACCCCACTACTTACTTCCCTCCAAGTAAATGTAGTTCCATTAAGGACTACACATTGAGTGTGGTTTGTCAGCTACTTGTGAATCCATCTGATGGTGATGCTATCTATCCTACATTGTTCTAGCTTACCAAGAAGTAGGTTGTGGTCTACTTTGTCAAATGCCTTGCTGAAGTCCAAATATATTATACCCACAGCATTTTGGTGGTCCACTAATTTAATTACTTTGTTAAAGAATGAAATAAGATTTGTTTGACATGATCTGTTTTTGACAAACAAAAAAATCAAACCTATGTGCCTTCCTGCAAGCACAAAAAATAAAAACAATTTCTATGCAAGAAGCAACATTAGGATCAAAATATACTAAGCTTTACTGTATCACTTGTAGTTCCATGATTTTCTTTTATTTTGTCTGTAAGTGGAGGCTGTGGCATGGACAGTCAAGAGCAAAACTGGATGTTTACAATTGGAACTCAACACCATTTCCCCATGCCAAATCCTGTTGGAGATCACTCCTCCAAAGGTTGTTGCTGTTTGGCTTGTGATTGAACTTTCCAAAACCCAAAGCCAACCTTAAAATGTTAATGGTGAAAATGTTGTGGCAATGAATAGTAGTTTAATAAAATAATTGGAGTGGGGGCAGGAAAATGACATGTAAATATAGTTTTGCTTCCAGAAAGAAATGCTCCTAATACTTACCATTTAGAAGAACTTCTGCAGCTGTTCTTTCTTATTTAACTGTGACATATGTTGGTAGAAATGAAAAAGAAAATAGAAGTATTAATAGAAAGATCAGAATTCCAGCTATGCCCTTTATGAAACGTTATGAGTAAGGCAAGATAATTGTATAATAAAACTCCCCTTTAGAAGCCCCTCTATTAAGTATCTCTACTTCATCCATATTCAGACTTTAGCACACATGGACATTTAGTTAGTTCTTTACCGGTACTTTTTCATGCTGAGTTTTATCTGTTTCCAGAATGTAATTATCCCATCATGTTTTTCTGAAATATTTCATATCTTCACTCCATATAGGACTGGAGGCTACAAATATGGACAGCGTTCCTATTGCTACCAATGAAGTGAATTTGGCATTTGAAGAACTCAATCCTTTCTATAAGCAAGGTTTCCCTTACTCTGGAAAGGTAACAACCCAACTAAATCAACTTTTTCAGTTTAATGAGGACTTATTAACATTGCCACTTGGAACTTAAGAGTAAATGCTAAATGCTACAAGTTAGTGGATGAATAAATGAAATTCTTGTCTGTAAAACTAAGACAATTCTGAACAGCACCACTGAAGTGTTCCTGTTCTGTCTGGTAGCTGTGTGGTAGCTGAAGTGTTCCTTTTCTGTGTGAAAACTGCTGGCTGTAAAAGTGCTATCTTATCTCAACTCTGCACTGGCAACAAAGCAGACAGGGCTTCTATCTGCATCAGTCAATATGAGGTGGCAGGCAGGAATGGAGAACCTTTGTTGATGCCATTTAGAAGATCCCACAGCTCTTCTGCTGTTGGTTCTCTAATTTCATGAAGTGATTGCTTTGTGGAGCAGAAAAAAAGGGGCAGAAAAGGAGCTGTTCTTTGCTGCTTCTCTGCTGTTTCTTTTCTTGCTGTTAACATGTGTCAAAAGAAGAAGAGGAGAAGGAGGTGGCTTGAGTCTTTCTAGTACAACATCTCCCAGCATCAAAAAAGTCTCTCCTCATGCAGTAGTTGCTGAAATGGGGTGGAACTGCCCCCACTCTGTTGTGAAGCAGCCAATTAACTGGATACTTAGCTTGCTTGAAAACTGCACATAAATAATTCTAATCATGATTCTCATCCAACTGGGAAATGTTATTGAATGAAGTGTCATAAGGTTTCATCCTTTGAGATTTTAGATAATGACTTAAATGAAGAAATGGGGGTAATGCTTATTAAATTGGCCAGTGATATCACATTAGGCAACATAACTAATAATGAGAACACCCCTCAACTTATATTGATAGGTTAGAGCAGGTCTGTCAAACTCCTGGCCCACGGGCCGGATGCATCACACGCTGGCCATGCCACGTCCAGTTTAGTGAGGGGGGGGAAAAGTCCCAATATGTCATGTGATGCTGCCGTTACAAGGTGAGTTTGACACCCCTGAGTTAGATCAATGGGCTAAAAACAAACAGAACGAAATTTAAAAGAGATAAAGGCAAAGTTCTTCACTAAAAAAACAAAAATACAGTATTAGCAAAGGATTGGAAAAAACTTTTGGAACTAATAGAATATTTGTAGTTCAGGGTTGAAATGAGGTACTCTGAGCTTGTTTGTTTTCTTGTAGATGTTTCATTAGCGAAAATAGGTAGTATCATCAGTAATTGTTTTCAGCGTTAACTCTCAATGATGTAACTGGCAGTGATATTGTTGCCTAGTTTGGCTAATGAAATGTCTGGAAGAAAACAAATAAGCTCAGAGAGCACACTCTTGAAATTGATTGTCCTGATACTAAAGAAAGTTAAAAGACTCAAGAGCGCCACCTGATGATACAGGAAAACTTTAGTACGTTCTAAAAAGAGTGTCTGGTCTTTTTGAGAGTTTGGACTTTGGAACTTAAAAGAAAATAAAAGGAACTTTAATATTGTCATAGAATAACCCAGTAATTTGGGAAACAGTTGGGAAAGGGCCAATTAGAAGACCCGGAATTAAGACTCAAGAGCATGAATTGTTGAAAATAAACCCAAAAGATATTGGCTGAAATAATATATTGGACTCTGGGATTGAATATATCTATTGAAGAAGAGGATTTCAGCTATTAAGGAAGAGAGAAGATATAATGGAGGAGCTACTTGTTGATATAAGACTGGACTTACAAGACATACGATCGGACATGCAAGATACAAGGGACATGATGAAAATTAAACTTGAAATGTGTAATTATGTACTACAGAAATTGGAAATGGTGACTCAGCATACACAAGAAAACAATAAACCAGAGGGGGAGGAGTTCTATAAAGAATAAGCCAACTTAAGAAGGACAAAACAAACAACAATTATTTAAGCGGGGGGGGGGGAGGAATTAGAATTAAAAATGTGTGGTCTGATGGGATGATAAAAGGGAGAATGGTTTGGAAAATGGTTAAAGAGAGAGGGAAAAAACAGAAAAAGGAAGTGCAAAAGAAAAATCAAAAGAGGGAGAGAGAAAAGTTTAATAACTGGAAGGAGAAAAGGAGGGGAACTAGAATGGGAAAAAAGGGAATTAAGAGAAAGGACCAGAAAATAAAGAGGAACAGGAAACAAACAAGGATGAAAAGAAGGTACATTGTCCAAAGAATGAGAGATAATGGGTGAAAAAATAAGGGATAAGGAAGGGGATTCCGCAAGGTAATATGTTGTGATGTATAAGAATATATTGAAAATAATATTATGTAATGTATAGATGATTTATAGAGAAAATATAATGCAGAATCTGAGAAATATATATATATATATTTGTGTTTTATACTAGATAGGGAGATTGATATTAAGGAAGAATGAAGGTGGTTAGCTCGAATTACTAACTAGAGGGGACAATTATTGATAAAATGATTGATAAAATGATTGATAAAATGACAAATGTGACAGAAAAAAATAATAATAATATGAGAAATGACAATAGAAAGATGAGAATCTTAGATAACATTGTAAAATAAGATATGAGAATATACTAAGAAAAATGGAAGGAGATATAATAGGATTTGGAATTGAATAAAGATAACATTGTAAAACAAGATATGGGAACATGAATTGGGATTGAATAAGATAAGCTTAATATTTAATAAATGATAAGGATGATGCAATATGAAATTAAACAAATAATATGAATAGGTAACTATGGTCATGTTTGTATTGTGATGTGAAACCTGAAACCACACTGCTTGCCAAATGAGAATTTTTTATTTAAAAAATAAAATGAAAACAGGAAGGAAATTGAATAATGGAATTATTAGGTATGTTTAATTGATATGGTGATAGGCATTTGGAGAGAGTAATGTTGAAAACAAATATTGAAGAATTATGAATTAATATGAATAAGTGCATTTTTAACAACATCAGTGGAATTGTAGTTTCAAATAATAGAAAGAATAATGGTTCCGTTTTATTCTTTGGCCTATTCTGGTCACTGTAGTTTTCAAACAGTTAAAGGGGAAGAGAGTCAAATAATAAGAGAGCTATAAACTATGCCCCATGAAGGAGCTGAACCTGTTTAGACTTGAAAAGACTGAGGGAAGATTGAAAACACTTTTTAGGTAGCTGACAGTAACATTTTAAGACCCATTCTTATCGCAAGTCAAGAATAATGGATTCAAGCTGTAAGAAGCCAGGTTCTGACTAAATATTAGAAACAGTAATAGTTCAATATGAAAGCAATTTCCATCAGATGTGTTTTATAAGAAACCAGACAACTGTGCCAGGGATGCTTTAAGGCAGATTCCTGCACTGAGTGGGGTGGGACTTGATGGTCTAAAGACCTTTTCAACCCCTGCAAATCAGGGGTCTTCAAACTTGACAGCATTAAGACTTGTGGACTTCAACTCCCAGAATTCCTGAGCTAACATGACTGGAGGAGGAATTCTGGGAGTTGAAGTCCACAAGTCAAACTTGCCAAGTTTGAAGACCCTTGATGTAAATGAAGGAATGCATTGCCCTGGTTCAGTCCTTAAGAATGGGTAGAAATGAATTCTGATTTGCATATTTATTGTATGAATAAATAGTTCACACACCTAAGTTATTGCATATTTATTCTTACAGATTAAAGTTTCAGTCGATGATTCACCAGTCCAAAACTACACTATCTATCTCATTGTTGATGTTGATGATGTGCTGACCCACATTACATATATCACAGATGAGAATGGTATTGCCTACTTCTCTCTGAATACAACTGCCTGGAACAACACCATGGTTTCTATAAAGGCGAGTTGACACAAATAAATAGGGATTTTGCCAAGCATCACAGTGTCTAGTCCCATGTTAACATTGTAGTTTAGTTATTCCACTGGCATGAAAATGTTCATACTCCCAATATCAAATACAACAAAAATGGATGAAAAGATTTAAATTCTGAAGTTGCAATAGTTAGATTGTAATTAAAACGTGTGTGGGGCATGCAGTAGTTAAATAAAGTGTGAATTATTCAGGTTGGGCAAGACATATGTGTCTAACCCTTGTGAGGAAATGAGTTCAATTTTGACAACATTAGACTTTCTTCAACTTTTTTTAGAAAATAAGGGGACATCTTAGCCAATGTATGCACTCTTTTATGGGTCTAAATATTGTCACAGTTGGGCTTCTTAGTACTTGTAAATAATGCTTAGCGACTACTTCAGGCAGTGACTTTTCAAAGTTACAGTGGTAATGAAAACTGCAACTGTGCCCACATTTATGACCTTCATAGCATCTCCTTCTCTCTGTCATGTGTATGCCATTACAGTCAAATAAATGTACAGTGGCTTGTGCCTGACATATTTTTTTTCCTCCATGCCTCCCAGACAAGCTGAGTTTGCAGTGTTTTGCTGACACTAAATTAAGAAGCTCAGCTATCTGACTTTAATTAGCCAGCTGATAGTTGCTGCCTGTAACTGACAAGATTAATCAGTTTCACATCTTTGGTTTTTTGTTTGCCTTCGAAACAAAGAGTGGGGCTTGCTGGGGCCAGCTCATTTCTTTCAAAATATATTTCCCATTGTGTGCCTGCTTGTAATGTCTTTCTTTCCAATAAATGTAAATACAAACTTTAATTTCCTTGCTAATTATCCCAGCACTGGGGTGAGCATTACAAAAGGCAAGCAAGTGGGAGGAAAGGAAAGCTAAGGTAAAATCTTGTGTCATGGTTAATGACCATGTCTTTTGGTAACCAAATTGAGACTCCCAATTATGCTTGCTAACCAAGGACTCTCTGTAATTGAAATATCTTAAATATCAGAGGTAGTATTCAGCAGGTTCTGACCAGTTCTAGAGAACTGGTAGCGGAAATTTTGAGTAGTTCGGAGAACCAGCAAATACCACCTCTGACTGGAGATGTTACAGTATCCTTCCCCCGCCACGCCCACCAAGCCACGCCCACAGAACTGGTAGTAAAAAAAAATTTGAATCCTACCACTGTTAAATATGTTTGAAAATTGGTTTAACTTTATAGCGTTGACCTATTTTGACATATTAACCGTCTAGTTTTCTCTTGTCGAACCATCCTAAACATCACTCTAAAATATGCTTGAACACTGATAATTCCCATTGTTGTGGTGCCTTTTCCTTATAGGCAACATACACAATTGGGAATAAAACTGAAGAACAGATTGCTCGGATGTCAGACTTTGAAGATTATAAGTGGCTGAAGCCCTTCTACTCAGAGAGTAACAGTTTCCTTGAGATTCAGCATGTTGAAGAGGAGCTGCCCTGTGGAAAGGATCAGGAAGTATTGGTAGATTATATCCTTGACCAGAAAGAGCTGGGCCCTGAGGCTGACCATATAGATTTTTATTACTTGGTGAGCATATAACTGTGGAAAGGTTAACAGATGTCTATGAGAAAATAATAGAAAACAACAAAAATAAAAAGGGAGAAATAAAATACTAATACAGGCAATTCCTGAAAAGAAGAAAGAAAAGGGAAATTCTAAACTAAGTAGGATGAGAGAGTAAGACATAAGAACTAAATTGAAAATTGTTTCCTGAGATAATGACATTTCTGTATCTTATGTTGATGGCATGGCGCACTGTATGAAGTCACATTACAACATTACAGCAGTAACTGTAACAAACTCGCAGTACATGGGGAGCTTCTCTGTGAAGACTTTCAGAGGAAAATCATAAGGGAGAATTCATACCTGGAGTTATTTAAATTTTCAGAAGAAAAAACTTGTAGCTTCAGTTATGTAATATGTTATTTAAAAAAAATACAGGGTTATTCCTTTCCTCTTGTTACAGGTCTTCTATAACAACATCTTTGATGCTGTTCCTTCTATCCTAAATCATTGCATGTCATTTTCTTTCTGTGTGCAGAGTTTTGTATAGGTAATAATTTAGTACGTCTTTTAGCTTGTATCAAAAGGAAAGATTGTTTCCAGTGGACAGAAGCAAGTGCCTGTTGGCCAGGATGAGAGTAAGTGTACAATTATGTTGTTGCAATGCACCTAAAGTCCATTTCTGTTATACAAAATCCTGTTCTATCTAGTTAGTGTTTATTTCAGGTTTAATTTATTTTGTTTTCATTTCACAAAGCTAAATCTAGACAGCATCTCAAATGGAATATATACAGGAATAATCATGTGAAGCAAATGAGCCTATATAAATTGTGATATCGATTTGTAGGAAATACTCTGGATTTTTCAATGTTTGTCCCCTTCACAAACTTTCCCCAGTAATTATTATTTATTTGCATCCCACCTTTATCATTTTTATAAATAACTCAAGGCACACTTTCCTCTTTCTATTTTCCCTACAACAGCCCTGTGAGATTAGTTGGGCTAAGAGAATGTAACTGGCCCAAAGTCACCCGGTTGGCTTTCATGGCTAAGGTAAAACTTGAATTTATGGCCTCCTGCTTTCTAGGCTTTAACCACTAAACCAAACTGGCTCTTAAACTTTCCCATTAATAACGGGAAAAGGGATTCTCCCAAAATTATTGGAGTGCTATTTGAGGAGAGAGCAGTGTTAGATGAAATTCCACAGTTTGCTGAGTAGGACAACACATTTTCACCAATCTTGAAGTCAGAAGAAAACATATTTTCTTTGTATATTCAGTTTGAAAAAAACATAGAAACATATACTTAATTCAGCTTCTGATATTGCCACAGAAGGTAACTTCTGATCAAAATGCATTATGCGATTATTCAGATTTTTGTTCAGTCTTTTCTATAAAGAAAATTGTGAAAGAGTTATTGAGAAAAGGGAGGAAAGCTAATAGAGAAAGCAGCAAAATAAATTTATATAAAATTCTGTGAATAAGGCTGCTTATAGCTCCATAAAAGTATCTTTGGAAGCAGCCTTCAGTTATATTGTTGCTTTGACAACATAAGTTTTATAGCTGATGTCTTGTTACCTACAAAAACTTTTTATATATACTTTTTAAAGTATACATATCTAAGTTACATCCAGTTTTAGAGAAAAAGAACTGCAGACTGTTTCACCTCTGTCTTTCTTTTTATAATTGGATTTGGAAAAAAGTTCCAAATCCAAACCTTGCACTTTGTGACAAATTGTAAAATTGGGTTAAGTGTTATAATAAGCATTAAGATAATATAATATGACATGCATCTTTAATGTTAGTGTAACATTAATATTATATTACATTAATATTAAAAACGCATAGCCTGTTTAGATATAACACTAAATTTATAACTTAGATTTGATTTGTTCTATAATAATCATGCACATATTTTTTTTCACTTTTAGAAACTAAATATATTTCTGAAAATATACAGACTAAGCTAGTTCATCATAATGATGATGATACAGATAGAACATATATTCCAGAGCATTTGCTTTTTAAACTGCTACAACAGGGATCCCCAATCTCTGGGCCGCAGACCACTACTGGGCTGTGACCTATTCGCAACTGTTGGGCCACTAAGCCGCAAAGGTTAGAGATCACTCTGCTACAGCCTGGGCTCAGTAGTGGTTTGCAAGATTAAGATGAATTGCCATAATTTTGACAGATGGACTAAATGGACTTCATTAGATTTATCTTGAAATAGACTCAGATTTATTTGGAAACTCTTCAGAATTGGCAAGAAATTGGTTACACTAACAAAGCAGAGGGTGAGAAGTTTTATAAACTTTTATTTCCTTGAATAGTAGTACATAATTATGAATGTCATAGTGCAGACATAATTTTTCTTTCTTTGGCTTTCTTTTTCCACTACCCTTTCCTCCCCCTGACCAGCACTCAAAGGCACCTTCTCTCTTATCCTGACTCCCAGCTCTAAGCTGGCACCCTCTGCCAAGCTTTTGTTGTTTGCAGTTTTCGCTGATGGTGAAGTGGCAGCTGATGTTGATGTGTTCACAATAAACATGTGCTTCGAACATAAGGTTTGTGAGAAAGTAAGAGGGGCAGAGCAAAGAATGTGCACTCACACATCACACAAAGTCATAGGATATTAAAGCATGTGTGCTGCCATTTGTCCCCATTATACTTTCCTCATTGTGCATAAAGTGAAGTAGGTAGGAGAGAAAACGGGAGTGATAACATGTGCTTGTTATCCACAACTTTTACCTTAGAAATATAGTATATCACAGGCAGCTCAGAAACAAACCCAATGAAAACAGTAAAACAATCATCTTGCTTCCTTCCATCAAGGCAATTCTATCTTCCTAATTTATTGTTTTTTTTTTGTCCCCAACCACTTTGAACTTGGTTTCATTCACCCATTATTTTATCTTCTAAAATATACGGCTAGATAGTAAAGCCTAGCTTTTTACTTGGCAGAATTCCAGCTTCCAAATTAAAATGCAGTTATTTTAAATGAAGTTGGAAACTACAGGAAACTTGTAAGGCAAGGGTCTTCAAACTTGGCAAGTTTAAAACTTGTGGACTTCAACTCCCAGAATTCCTGAGCTAACATGACTGGAGGAGGAATTCTGGGAGTTGAAGTCCACAGGTCTTCAAGCTGTCAAGTTTGAAGACCCCTGCTGTAAGGGATCAGATAGAGTGTCTATATGCTTGTTAGTAGATACAGACTTCCTTCTGGGAACCATAGGCAACATTGAACACGGTTATCGTGTCCAATATTTATGATCTTTTTTTTCCTTCCCCATGATTGTTCATGTTTCTATAGTATACTTTCTTTAGTCTACTCTCCACTGTCAACATGGATCTCCCTTGTAATAAAAATCTCCCTCTCTTCTTTCTTCATCAAAGGTGAAGTTGGGGTTCTCATCAGAGGAAGAGCTTCCAGGGTCAAAGGTCAATCTGCAGATAGAAGCTGCCCCTGGTGCATTCTGCTCTGTCCAGGCTGTGGACAAGAGTGTCCTCTTGAAGAGGAACTTAACTCTGACACCATTAACAGTAAGGAAAAATGTCCTTCTAAAGGATAAGTTATACTTTTTTTCCTCATGCTCTGTTACTAACTTGTTATCTTTTATGGCTGGTAGATGATGGATTTCATAATTTATCTGTTTGCTCCATTTAAAAAAATAGCAATATCACTGCAAAATAATCTTGATTAATGTGTTTTATAGTATCTGAGTACTTAAACTTTTTTTAAGATTATGATTTTATTAGGATACATAAAGTATACTATACTCTAGTAGAGTATAAAAATTCTTTACACTAACTCTATATGATTCTACTTTATTACTACTGAATATACCGTGTTTCTCAGAAAATAAGGCCAGGCCTTATTTTCTTTTGACTCCCCCAAAAACGGCTAGGTTGTCTTTTCGGGGGTGACTTAATTTCTCCCTCCCCCCGCACCCTCACCTAGAGCGCCCCATGGGCAACTACGCCTCGCCACCAGCTGCTCCTAACGGCCGATCATGGTGGAGCATGGAGAGCTCCCTATCCCCGCCAAGCGCCTTTGCTGCAGACCCGGGTAAGGTGCTGGGTGCAGGCTGGGTCAGCGGGCAGGTGGTGGCGGTGGCGTGGATGTCAGCCTCGGTGGCGGTGGGGCACTTTGTATCGCGCCTGCCAATGTTACTTTCCCTTCTGCCCATGCGCTGCTGCGTTTGGAGTGCTGCACATTCCTCCACTGGCAGTGTTTCAGCGGCTTCTCGGGCAGGGAAGCTGTAGCTTCCATGGTTCACGCCGGCGCTGGCGCCTCTCTCGCCAGCGCCATCTCCAACAACAGTAGCAGTGGTGAGACAGACCCTGCTGCCGACGAGAATCGCCTGCCCTCCCGTAGGGGCATCACTTTGATTGACGGCAGCTGCGTCGACAAGGTCCTGCAAGTCGGTGAGTCTTTCAGGGTTGGGTGGGTGGAAGCGGCGGCAGGAGGGTGATGCCATCGTTTCTCTCCCCCCCACGCCTCGCTTTGCTTCCTGCCCCAGAGCTTTGGGTCATGGTCTTGTCCTTTGTATGGTCAGGCGCTCTCCTCTTGCTCCAGTCACACAAAACCCCACTGTGGACCTTTCCCCCCCTCTTTAAGTTTTCTTTACTCTCATTCCCTCCGTCAGTTCCCTAAGAATACAGACTGGCCGGGCAGCTTCCTCCCCACCCCTCCCGGTAGTTTTAACAAGGGAACCATCTATCCACTTTGCCCTTCGAACAGAGGCAAACCTTCCAATCCAAACAGAAGAGAAAGGGAATCATCCTACAGACCCTTAGCACCAAGCTTCTCAGAGGATTCTCCCAAAAGATCCACCCTAAAGGAGGATTCACCTCTATTGAGGTAATTCCCTGTTAGGAGAATGAGCGCATACAGGGAGATGTATTTGAGAGAAGTGTTTGAATAATACACACACAGTACACAGATACACTGTACAGTAAATGTAGGTTTTTACTTCCAGAAAGTTTAAGCAAAGTTCAAGATAAGCAGTCCAAAAGTCATTCACAGTCAGTTTTTCAATCTAGGGATAATCCAATAACAAATTCCAGTGTCAAAAACAGTTCAGTATCAGACTTACATCAAATCCAGAAATAGCAGTCGATTAGGAAAAATGGAAGAATGGCAATACTTTCCAACAGAAGGAAACAGAGACTTACTCACACTCTCTTCTGAGACTCAGACTAAAACTCAGACAACCCAGGTTTCTGGCTCCATCTTATGGCCGTTTGAGTAACCACACCCAATTGCAGTTTTTAGTATGCTCTTAAAGAGACAGTATTAAAATGTCTACCCTGGTTTATATATTTCCATCCCAAATAGCTGTTAGGTTACTTACATTCCTAACAACCCCCTTAAATGCACTCCCCTCCTTTGAGGTGAATCCTCTGATGAATCCTCCTTTGGGTTCTCCCCCAAAGGAGGACTCATCAGAGGATTCACCCCAAAGGAGGGGAGTGCATGTAAGGGGGTGAATACTCCTTTGGGGTGGATCCTTTGGGAGAACTCTAAAGGAGGATTCATCAGAGGATTCCCCCCAAAGGACAACACCATGACCTGAAGCTCTGGGGTGGAAAGCAAAGCGAGGCGTGGGGGGGAGAGAAACGATGGCATCACCCTCCTGCCGCCGCTTCCACCCACCCAACCCCAAAAGACTCACCAACTTGCAGGACCTTGTTGATGCAGCTGCTGTCAATCAAAGTGATGCTCCTACAGGAGGGCAGGCGGTTCTCGTCGGCAGCGGTGTCTGTCTCACCGCTGCTGCTGTTGGAGACAGCGCTCGCGCCTCTCTGGAACTGTGGAAGCTACAGCTTCCCCCGCCCAAGAAGCCGCTGAAGCGCTGCCGGTGGAAGAATATGCAGCACTCCAAATGTGGCAGTGCACAGGTAGAAGGGAAAGCAACAGCAGCAGGCACAATGCAAAGTGCCCCACCGCCACCCGCCCGCTAACCCGGTCTGCACCCAGCACCATACCCGGGTCGGCAGCAAAGGCGCTTGGGGATAGGGAGCTCTCCGCGCTCTGCCATGATCAGCCGTTAGGAGTGGCTGGTGGCAAGGCGTAGCTGCCCGCGGGGTGCTCCTAACGGCCTGTTCCTCCCCCCAATTTCTCATGTTTTAAACTAGGCCTAAATTTGGGGGGAGGGGCTTAATTTCTCCTTATGCCTAGAAAACATGCTGGGTCTTCCTATTGCGAGGGGCTGTATTGTTGGAGGAACACGGTAGTTGTATTATTATTCATTGCAGCCATTTTTTGTCCCTAGGTATACACTGCTTCTTTAACCTATTGGCTTGATTTAATAGTAGAAGGATTTCACTATCGCATGGAAGATTTTGAACCTTATCCTTGCTTGCCCCCTCCGGATCTTAAACAAGGGAAAAATCAGCCTTCCAGGGTAGCTCCCTGGTATCAAAGAGAAGCTGATGTTTATAGCCTGTTCAAGGTGCGTAACCTCTTCTCTTGAACCCAATGAACAAGAAAACTGTGTTACTCATTTCCATGAGCTATTAGCATCGGCAAATGTTCCAAACTTCAGTGACAAAAAAAATGACAAAGTGATTTCATGATGCAAAGTCTGGTAAGTCTCAATATTAGAAACAGGTATGAAACTCATAGAGCTTGTGTTGTAAAATAGCAGTACACATTTTAACATTCATCCCTACCTCTTTTCAAGTGACTAGGGCTACTGGAGAAGCTATACAATTTATTAATAACTACCCATACAGTATGCATTTTTCTACCTTTTCCCTACGTTTCTGGATAAAATCAAATACTTTTGGTTTCCTATTTTTTCATTTATAAGCATCTTCAAGATAGTTTAACAACAAAGATTCAAATTATTACCTTGTGTGCTTATATTATGATCTAGAAATATTTTAAATATGTGGCATTTGTTTTTGTTTTTTTGTTTGTTTCAATTTGGTGTTTTCCTTTGAGTTCTTTAAAGGTAAAGGAGAGAAAGAAAAGAGGCTTAACAACAACATGAAATTAATTTCATTAATTTAATTTTATAGTTTAATTACAGCCTAAAACTTATAGTGCTCATTTTTATGTACCCTTATACTCTTGGTTTTATTAAGGAAAAGATGTCCAGTCAAGCTCAGTTCTTGGGGGGTTGTATCCATGCTTTGTTTCTTGATAATGCTAGAGAACCTTGGTCCCCATTCTTTGCAGCTTGGTGGCCCGGCTTGGGGGAGAGGGGACCTGGGCCATTTGAGTGGCAGGCCTGTGCACACACACACACACAGCTCTTGCACAAGTGGTGGACCAGCATGCAGCTCAACTTGCATGAGTGGCAGGCCGGCGCACCATGAGTGCCTGCTAGCTTGCTGCTTACACAAGTTGAGTTGCGCATGTGCATGCTCCAGCCAGCCACTCACACACAGCCCAATTCCAAATAGGCCATGGCTTGGTAGTGGGCTGCAGCCTAGGGGTTGGGGACCCATACTATAGAAGTAGTTTATTGTTGCCTTTTCCTTTTTGACTTCCCCTGGAACTAACCATCTGGAATTTCAAAGGGATCTCCCATTCAAATTCTTCTGAGGCTAGCTGTGTTAATTATACAGGTGAAACTCGAAAAATTAGAATATCGTGCAAAAGTTCATTTGTTTCAGTAATGCAACTTAAAAGGTGAAACTAATAAATGAGATAGACTCATTACATGCAAAGCAAGATAGTTCAAGCCATGATGTGTCATAATTGTGATGATTATGGCTTACAGCTCATGAAAACCCCAAATCCACAATCTCAGAAAATTAGAATATTACATGCAATCAATAAAACAAGGATTGTACATAGAGAACAATATCGGACCTCTGAAAAGTATAAGTATGCATATGTACTCAGTACTTGGTTTGGGCCCCTTTTGCAGCAATTACTGCCTCAATGCGGCGTGACATGGAAGTTATCAGCCTATGGCACTGCTGAGGTGTTATGGAAGACCAGGATGCTTCAATAGCGGCCTTCAGCTCTTCTGCATTGTTCGGTCTCATGTCTCTCATCTTTCTCTTGGCAATGCCCCATAGATTCTCTATGGGGTTCAGGTCAGGCGAGTTTGCTGGCCAATGAAGCACAGTAATCCCACGATCATTGAACCAGGTTTTGGTGCTTTTGGCAGTGTGGGCAGGTACCAAGTCATGCTGGAAAATGAAGTCAGCATCCCCATAAAGCTCATCTGTGGAAGGAAGCATGAAGTGCTCCAAAATCTCCTGGTAGATGGCTGCGTTGACCCT
Organism: Notechis scutatus; assembly: GCF_049901735.1. Lineage (NCBI taxonomy): Eukaryota > Metazoa > Chordata > Lepidosauria > Squamata > Elapidae > Notechis > Notechis scutatus. The sequence continues at coordinate 162,056,519 of NC_142010.1, read as the reverse complement.
GGACTTAATGAAGCACAGTGGACCAACACCAGCAGATGACATGGCTCCCCAAATCAACAAGATGGGAAACTTCACACTGGACTTCAAGCATCTTGCAGTGTGTGTCTCTCCATTCTTCCTCCAGACTCTGGGTCCTTGGTTTCCAAATGAGATGCAAAAGTTGCTCTCATCAGAAAAGAGGACTTTGGACCACTGAGCAACAGACCAGTTCTGTTTTTCAGATGCTTCTGACGTTGCTTGACAAGAGGAATACGACATTTGAAGCCCTTGTCCAGGATCTGTCTGTGTGTGGTGGCTTTTGATGCACTGACTCCAGCCTCAGTCCACTCCTTGTGAAAATCCCCAACACTTTTGAATGGCCTTTTCCTGACAATCCTCTCCAGGCTGCTGTTATCCCTGCTGCTTGTGCACCTTTTTCTTCCACACTTTTCCCTTCCACATACCTTTCTATTAATGTGCTTTGATACAGCACTTTGGGAACATCTAACTTCTTTTGCAATTACCTTTTGAGGCTTTCCCTCCTTATGGAAGGTGTCAATGATGGTTTTCTGCACAACTGTCAGGTCAGCAGTCTTTCCCAGGATTGTGATTTCTACTGAACCAGACTGAGAGACCATTTAAAGGCTCAGGAACCCTTTGCAGGTGTTATGGCTTAATTAGCTGATTAGAGTGGGACACTTTGAGCCTAGAATATTGAACTTTTTCACAATATTCTAATTTGCTGAGATTGTGGATTTGGGGTTTTCATGAGCTGTACGCCATAATCATCTCAATTAAGACAGATCTTTGCATGTAATGAGTCTATCTCATATATTAGTTTCACCTTTTAAGTTGCATTACTGAAATAAATGAACGTTTGCATGATATTCTAATTTTTCGAGTTTCACCTGTACAAACAGGTGTATTACTTACAACTGCTCATTTAGTGATTGTTCCAAGTTACAGTGGCATTGGAAAAAGTGACTTTTTTCACACTTAACACCTGTTGCAGCATCCCCATGGTTGTGTGATCAAAATTCAGACGTTTCGCAATTGACTCATATTTATGATGGTTGCAGTGCCCCAAGGACATGTGATTACCTTTTGTAACCTTCTGACATGCAGTTAATGGGGAAGCCAGATTCACCTAAAACTGGGTTACAAACCTACCAACTGCACTGATTCACTTAACAACTATGGCAAGAAAGGTTGTAAAATGGGGCAAAATTCACTTAACAACTATCTTGCTTAGTAACACAAATTTTGGACTCAATTGTGGTTGTACATCAAGTACTACCTGTAATATATCAACAACCTATCTGTTTTCAAGACTGATATATCCTAGGCATAATGATCTGCATAATTCTCTATCTTATTTGCAATACTTTTATTTGTAAAAATTGAGCTTGGGCATGTTGTGAGGATGGCTAATGGGAGGATTCTAAAAGACCTCCTGTATGGAGAATTAGTGCAAGGAAAGTATGTTAGAGGGAGACCACAGCTGTGATATAAGGATATCTGCAAGAGAGATCTAAAGGCCTTGGGAATGGACATTAGCATCTAGGAAACCTTGACCTCTGATTGTTTAGCTTGGAGGCTAAAGATGCAGCATGGCCTTCTCCAATTCGAAGAGACACTTGTTCGGCAGGTTGAGGCAAAGAGGCAGCCCCGGAACCAACGAAATCTGGGGGTTGGACAGGGGACAGACTGTATCTGTCCTCAGTGTAGAAGGGATTGCCACTCTCGGATTGGCCTTTTTAGCCACACTAGATGCTGTTTTAGAACCTCTATTCAGAGCATGATACCATAGTCTTTTGAGACTGAAAGATGCCAATATTTATGAAAATGCTTAGGCTGCCATACTATTCTGTGACTCAACAGCATCCTTTTCAAAGCATTTCAGATTAATGCAAGTGGTCCTTGCCTGTTGGGATTTTAGATGTTGTCTAGTCTTTGTAGAACCTCAGAACCATGGCAGAATTTTGAGTTGTGTAGCACTATAAACACTTTTTTGCACCTGGCCTTCCTTCTCTTTGGTCTGGCAGCTCTTATAGGGGGATTACACAGAGGCTTTGATTTTTCTTCCTTAAGCATTCACCTGAAGAGCCATTTTAAACTTTAAGGGAGTGGGATTGGAGGGCTTGTGCAAGCCCTTGGCATGCCTGCTCCACATTTCACCTGGGTGATAAATGATCCCAATTGAGCCTTCTCTTCCTATCCAATTGGCAGATGGAGAGTCTCAGTTGTGCGCCTATGCGGAGTCTAGACTGACAACTGGAAAACAATCCACTCATCTCTGCTGTGAAATCTAAATCTCTGTATCTCCCATCACCTATCCATAGAAATCAGTAAAAGCCTGCAACTTCTTTGTGAAAAAGAGCATTAAAAGGAATGTTCAGGAATAGTTATGCTTTATGAGGGAAGTGAGTAGTACTAAAAAATCAGGTAAGCTGGTGTATATACAACTTAGGTAGGTAAGCAGGTGGACAGGCTGACAGACAGGACTAACCAGGGGTCATTAAATTTTGAAGTTTTCAAATGCCATTTTTAATTTCTTTGCAGAGTTGGACAATGCTGGACAACAGAGTTTGAGGATCAAGACCATAAAGTTTCAGCCAGGTTTACTTTTAGTGAGAATTTCTATAGATTTAGGCTGCTTTGTCACATCTATGTGAACATATCCAATTTGATTCATGTTTGACTGAAAAAGAGGTGCATCCTTGTGAGTTCTGTCTGGCACTTCAGGGGCAAGGCTAGAGAATGAGTGAACAAGGGGGGACTAGAAGCCAGCAAAAGGACTGAAGTAAGGAACAGTGTTGTCCCTGCTGCCTGATTTTCCTTCCTAAATATTATGAGTATTATTTCTGCTCACTCCTCACTTTCCTGCTCTTTCTCACAGCAATCGAGATTGAAAATTTTAACAAACACAAAAGTGAAAAAGCCTGTTTCCTGTGACCTTCCACCTCCAGACAGAATTGTTTTCAAAAGTGGCAGGGCAAAAGGTAAGAATCATGGTTGATTAGATGTTTTGTTGCTGGAAATTTTTGAAAGGGTCTTTTTCTTTTTCTTGCTTCATTTTGCAGGTCTCTATGAATCTTAACTGTTTTTATTCCTCGTGATATTAGTGTTTCTTACAATAATCTAATCCTCAACCAAATGAAACTTGTTCATATCACCACCTGTCACCTGAACCAGATTGCTAGATGTTATGAATTATTAGATTAGATTTTTATGCCATCTTTACAGTATCACTTTATAAATAAATCAAGGTGGCAAACATACATAATACTCCCTCCTATTTTCCCCACAACAACCTTTTGAAGTGGGTTGGGTTTAGAGAGAGTAATTGGCCCAAATTCACCCAGCTGGCTTAGCTTTCAGGAAGGCTATAATTGTTCCGCCATGTCTCTCAGACGCCCTGTTCATCTTCTAGGTACTTCAGTTGCTGAGCATCTTGAAAATATATCTCAAGATATTGCTGCCACAAAACCAAGACAGGATACAAAAACCAAACCTAGGACACGCTTTCCAGAAAACTGGATTTGGGATTTAGTACCTGTTGAGTAAGTAAATTCCAATCTTTGCTCAGGAGGAAAATAAACATTCTCATACAGGTATTCCTTATTTGATGTCCATTCAGTGACCATTTGAAGTTACAATGCCACTGAGTGAATGGTACTTGTATTGAGTCCTTATAGTTGTGGCCATCACAGTACCCCTGCGGTCACATTATTACAATTCAGTTGCTTGACAACAAGCTTACAATTATGTGGCAATGTCACACAGTCATATGATTGCCATTTGTAACCCACACTGTCAGTTTCTTACAAAGGTCAGCAGCTTGCAAATGGAGATCATGTGACTGGGATGCTGCAACCTCACTGGATTCACTTAGCAACAGCAGCTGGGCTTGCTGGAACTGCCATTGTAAATTAATACTGTACCTTAGGACTGCATCACTTAGTGATGGAATTCTCAGTTCCAGTTATTGATGACGTATGCGGACTACCTATAATAGTAGTGACCTAACTTGCCTTGTTTTTCAGTGACAAGAGTTAATTACTGTTGGCATTCTGCAATTTAAGAACCAAACAATTTCTCAGGTGTCCCAGTTTTGTTTCTGACAACATAAAAATTATAGAATTATTTGTAGAAATGATTATAAACCTCTTGTTTTTTTGCTGAAAATAAGAGGATAATTGGAAGAGGGACAGAAATCTAAATATAATAAAAAAAACAGGCCTCCAAATATAGTTCTGATAGGAATATGTTTTTATCTTCATTGCCTTTTTATCCTTCATTTATTTCACTGAGATATTTTAAATGATTATCTCTATAAATCTTTCAGTTGTTGATAAGTTGAGAGACATTATAGTTTTCCATCTTTGTAAAACTCCTCAGTTATAGCTACATGTAATTTCTAAAAATATAACTTATTTATTGCCCCTTCCTTTTTTCAGTTCTTGTTGGGTTATTCTGTAATTAACAATGCTTTTGTGGAAAAGGTTAAAAACCCAGGAAAATTACAAAGTACAATAAACTATCCAATAAAGAAAAAATATTTTACCAAAAAACACATTACAGGTCCTTGACTTATGACCAGAATTGAGCCAAAAATTTATGTTGCTAAGTGAAACATTTGTTAGGGGAATTTTACTTCATTTTATGACCTTTCTTGCCACAATGGTTAAGTGAATCATTACAGTTTAGTAACATGGTTGTTAAGTGAATCTGGTTTCCCCATTGATTTTGTTTGTCAGAAGGTTGCAGAAGCTGAAGGCCCCTTCTGCAAGCATTGTAAATATGAATCAGTAGCCAAACATCTGAATTTTGATCATGTGGCCACAGGGTTGTTACAATGGTCATAAGTGTGAAAATGGTCATAAGTCCATTTTTTTCAGGGCCGTTGTAATTTTGAATAGTCATTAAACGAACTGTATGTCGAAAGCTACCTGTAAGTCCTTGAAATAATCTTGAGTATTTGGCAACAAAATTTAAAAGAGAGCATTTTAGTTGCAAAAAACAATGAATGACACCCTTGTTCCTAATTTTTTTTTAACCTCAAGGACAAACAAATAGGTGGATGCTGACTGCTACTGCTCAACTAACTTGCAGAAAGATAGGTAAAAGGATTTTTTTTAAAATAGAAAGCATAATTGAAAACTTAGTTTCAGGTACTAACTGTTCACAAAAAGAACAGAACTCTCTCATCAACATTCATTCTTCAATTAGCAATAATCATCAGTCCAGCCAACCATTGCATTTTCATTGCTGCCGTGTGGTTATTTTAAAAATATTTCCCAACATTGAATCTATTTGTTAACATAAGAATAGCAAAACATTTTATGTTACTTATACATATCAGTGCATGAACAGTGTGGTACCTGTGTATCATACATTTAGTACAGATAAATGTAATGTTGTAACTCATATTTATTACATTTCATTTTCAATGTTTCATATTATTTAAACATATCTATTACTACCACCATTCAATTTCTAGACCTCCTGCTTGTTATTGCATAGATCTTGTTATATTAAAATATGTATATTGTTGTTCCCCTATTATTTCTATTTTTATTCTTTTCTTATTTTTCCATTGGTTCATTTAAGCGCACGTAACATTTCTTTTCACCATGATTTATTATCCCTTATCTTATATTTGATATTTTAAAAATTACACATTTTTCCACCATCCTTTCAATATCCCAAATATCCAATTAGTAGGATATCCAAATATCCTACTAATCAGTCCAGATATTAACGCTGAATAATATTCAATCGATCCGGGATTACATCTCCAACTCCCCAAAATTTCTAATCCTTAAAAGTTTGAAATTCACAATATATTTTAACACATTGTTAATATTAATAGTACAATTAAATTCCCATATCCTACACTTCCATCATCTACCCTTAACTTATTTTAAAACAAAGTAAATTCTATTTTTCTATTAGCATATATGCTACTGTTTTCCTTATTTATATAAGTAATATAAAATAAAAAACTTGATATAAAAAAAGAATAGCAAAACAAAAGAAGCATCATTCCCCTATTGCTAGTATTTAGCCAGGCTCGGCATATAAGTCAACATTTAAATCACTAATAGTTTTGTATGTGCCCCTTGACACATACAAGGAGCATGTACACATACAAGGAGCATGTATCAACAGGAGCATGTACAGACTTTATATATAAATATTCAGAAAACCAACCAACTAAACAGAATTTTGTTTATATGTTTAAATTAACTTGGAAAGTTTCATATGACCATATACAAGAGCATACATACTTTTTTTTTTAAACAAACTTTATTAATTTTTTTAACACACACAAACAAAACATAGGATGTAGTAACATAAAATATCTTTTCTAGAAGAAACAAATAAACCATCTTATTTGAAAAGAAGATAATTCCAAATTATCACACTTCTATATATATATTTATCTTATCTAATCAACTTCATATCTTTTCAAAACTTTTCTTTATTACTCCCTTTCCTTCTATTTAATCATATTTCTTCTGCCTTAAAAATATATATTGAATATATTTTCATTAGTATTCTTCCACATCCTGTCAGACTTAAACAAACATTACACAAAACATAAATACATAAAACTTCTTTTTGGAAGGTGGCTTACCCCGAGTTAACTCTTTTTATACAGACATCAATCAAAATTTATACTCACTTAATATACTATCTCATATCTTATTTAGCATTCTCTAATTTTCCATATATTTTCTCTCTCCTACTCATTCTTTTAATTCTGTTTTATTTATTCCATCTCAATTAAATAATTATATTTGCATCTTTGGTCCATTTTCTTTCAATCACCTACTTATCCTTTCTATCTAATACAATATTTCTCCTGTAAACCCAAATTGAAGTATGACAACTTTTTATCTTCCCCCTAAATAACACTTAAAATAAAACATATTTTCCGTGCTGATTCTGCTCCGTACATTCAAAGTATTACATTTCAAAATAATAAAACAAACAAATAATATTGAGTTTGATAAATAATAATAAAACTAAAAACAAGTAAAAAAGAAATATTAAATTTATAATATAATAAAAACAATGTTTCATAGGAAATTAAATTCTATTATTAATTCTTAAACAATAAAGATAATATTTCATAAGAAATTAAACTCTATAATTAAATCATGGCTTCCCTTTAATACATTTTTAAATCATATAATATTCTAATTTTCTAACTCAGCTTCAAATACTAATATCTACAATGCATTCTTATGTACTTTTGCAGAATCATTTTTAAAAATTATCTCACCCCTTATCTCTGAAAAAAAAATCGTTTTTTAGTATCTTGTTTAAAGCCTTTATGACTTCTCTTTATCCCCCTTTTCCCCTTTCTTTCTTCTCCATTCTAACTTTTTGACCCCCCCATCTCTCCAATTTCACTCTCTTAGTCTTCCCTCTCTGTTGTATTTCTCTTTTCTGTTGCTTTCTGACATCATATCGCTTTTTCATCTCATTTTTCTTTTTCTTGGTTGCTTTTTAAGTTCTAAGTTCATCTTTTCCTTGCCCCCTTCCGCTTTTCTTCCTCCACTAAGTGCGTTTGTCCATTAAAGATGGCTTCTTCTCCTTCATCCCAGTCTTCCTGTCGTCGTATTTCTTGATAGGTAGAAATCGCCATTTCCAAAAAATGAAAGATAGATCCAGAAGAGCCCTTATCTTCTTTTTCACTCTTTGAAATTCCATTTGTAATCCTTCAAAAGATAATGCCATTTTTCTTTTCTTTCTTTTTTAACGCAACCCTAATGTCTTTAATCCCTTTTTTTTAACAAGCTTTCACAGAAATCTCAAAGTCACAAAGCAAACCAAATCAGAGCAAACAGTTTCATTTAGCACTTTCTTCTTTCTATCTTTTCACCTCCTTTTATCTTCCTCACTGATGCAAACTCGATAGTATGTTTCTGAGGTCTAATTTGGTGAAGACTTTCCCTTTCCCCTTCATGAGTGAGAGGGGATATAGGTTGTGTACACACAGTCCATTGATGGCCCTAAAGTCAATGCACAATCTAATGGTACCAACTTTTTTTTCTTTGAACAGGACTGGGGCTGCGACCCGTGGTTGGTCGGTTCAATGAAACCCCTTTTTAAGTTTTTGTCTATATAGTTGCACATTTCTTGCATTTCATGGGGCGTCATGGCATACATTTTGGGCTTTGGTAACTGTCATGCCCCTGGTGAAGACTGACTCTGAAGAAGAGGAGGAACAGCCAACAGGGAGTGGAAGTGTGGCTCCAGAGGTGGTGGAGGAGGCTGGGGAAGGGCAGAGGCTGGCTGAGCAGTCAGAGGAGGACCCCGTTCCATCCCCTATCCATCCTAGGGCACACAGGGAGGAGAGGATCAGGGTAAAACATGGTCTACTTGGGAGGAGAGAGCCATGATCCTGTTCATGGGTTGCAGGTGTGAGATTTGCATAAGAGTTTGGACCTGCGTGCTAACAGATGCTGGAGACAAATTAGTGTTTTATTCCTAAAGAAGGTTTATCTTGGTTGGCGTTCTTCTAATGGACTGTACCTGGTTATCTTCCTGAAGTTGGCAATTATCTATCCTGGTCTGTCGTGGAACTTTATTCAGTGTGGTTTGTTTTTGGTTTTTGCTTCGTTATCGGCTCTTTGAATTTGAACTGTGTTTCTTTCCTTTGAAATGTTATTTTGAAAATAGTTTACTCCTCCACTGTGAAGAATTAAACAGTTAAGCCAAGTTGAAGGCATTAAAGGATTTTTATTTACGTTTTGGTTTTTTGTTATATTTCTGATATATTCTGATAACATTGCCCCGGGGATGATTTCTATGGCTCAATCTGTTTCACAGTGGGGGTGGTAGGATGTCACACTCTGTCTTGCTGAATACTTCAGTAAGGTCTTGATATTCTCTGGGGATCTGTCCGACCTCTGGGGTTCTGTCGGAGGTAGCTGCCAGTTGTTCTGGTGAACTATCAGAGGGGGCTCCCTGCATTGTTGGTGCCTCCATTTGATGGTGAGGAAGGGGTTGGTATCCCTTTGCTATCCTCAACCTGCGGCTGCCCTCTTGCCACCAGATGGTCGGGCCCCACTTGTTTAGCCAGGAAAGCCCCAGTGTGACTGCATTTGTCATTTTGGGAGCTAATACGAATCGAATTGTCTCCCAGTGCTCCACTAAGTTTAGTCTCACTGGTTCGGTTAAGTGACTGGCGTAGGCTTCTCCCAGTAGGGAGCCATCTACTTGTTCGAACCGAATTGGGTGGGCTAGCTTTTTTGCTCTGATCCCCAGTTTTAGGACTGTGGTCAGATTGATCAGGCATCTGGTGCAGCCTGAATCTATTAAGTCTTGGAAAACTTCCTTATTCCCTGTCTTTGGGGCCGTAACCCATATTGAGAAAACAAAAGGGGGGAATCGGTCCACTCACCATTGGTCGTCTTCCCCCTCGTCCTTGTTGTCGTAAGGATCTGGCGACTGGTCATCGTTGTCCAGAATTCCTCCCCCTTCAGCTGGCTGGAGAGGGACTTCTGCAGCCTGAAGAACCCTCTGAGATGCATTGGTGGCACATCTGGGGCCTTGTTCAGGTCACGCCCTGGGTGGTGGTTTCAGCTTCAGTCTCGAATCTGGGGTTGTGCACACTGCTGCGATGTGCCCTATTCCTCCACATCAGTAGCATTTAATTGGGCTTCATGAGAGAGTTTGTCTTGGGGCAGATCGTGGTATGCCATCCCATTGGTTAAGTGGCCTCTGGTCTGGTTGCCCTCTGTTTTTGATCTCCGGTGACTTCCTCATATTGCTAGCGCGTAATGCCCTGCTGACTTTTATGGCTACCCGGAACCACTCAGAGAGTCTGTTGGCGATGTCACAATAGGCAGTTACTTTGCTAATTTGCTGGTCCAGGCTGGTTCTGAAAAATGAACCAGCATCCATTCAGGCATAAGGGGTAGCTTCCCACTAATTCCCCTGAATTCACAGATGTGTTCCTTGATGGGTTGCCCTCCCTGCTTTAAGTTGCTGAGTTCATCTTCTGCAAACGGGTCATACTCTGCCTCCTCAAATCTGGCCTCTAGCAGTCATAGGAAGTCATCTGCGTCATGCAGTTGGGGGGGCCCTTCTCTTGTGGAGGGTTGCTAGCCATCCTCTTACTTCTCCCTCCAGCCCCTCAGAAATGGCATTCACCATGGCTCTAGAGGAGGGTAGAGATGTCTATAACATTCTAGGTGGATCTCAGCTGAGTCAAGGAATAGAGCTAGCTGGTCTGGGTCCCCATCAAATTTCCCCCTGAACCGGGGCAGTTCACAGAGCTCTGCTCTGGCCTCTTCCTGTCACCCTCTATAAATCTGTGCTTGAGGTGGCTGACTTTCCTCCCTGGCTCTAGTTTACACAGAAGGAGGAAGGAGATACCTGCTGCCTGGAGGAGGTACTGGCTGCTGCTATGGGCTCTTTCTTTTTCTGCTGGGTAGAGGAGGGCTGTAATTTTGCCTGCTTCTCCTCATATCAGAAGGCTCTGTGGGAGGTCCCTTCTGTATTGGGCGGCATGACGGGCCCTCCTCTCCAATGGCAGCCTGGTCAAATTCCTCCCTCCACTGCTCTATGGATCTCCCCAGGGATCCCGACAGGAGCTTTGGGGCTCTGGCTTGTTCCCAGTCCCACATCCATTCCACTCTTGTCAGCTCACTCAGGGCCCTTCCTCCCTTTTTAAGCTGGGGGATCTCACCTTCCAAAGCTGTGGGAGATTTCATTTCCTTCATTTGCTGAGGCATCTCAGCTTCGCCTGTGATTACATTTTCAGCTTCTGTTAGTAGCTGGACTGCCTCTAAAAGGCTTTCTTCTGAGAGCCCCCCACCTCTGCTATTTTAACCTGACTTTCTCTCCATGCATTCCAGATGTCAGGAAGCGATTGAAGAGGCTGGGGGTCAAGTATCCTGGAATGTTAAATTTTTGGCTGTCAGGGCTCCAACAACTCTCACTCATTCAAAGCAAAAGTCTCTAGCTGCATCTCAGAAAAAACAAATTGGTTTATTAGAACTTGCCATGTTGGTGTGTTGCTGGGTGCAGCCGGTACTAAATCACATCATACATTTCCTCCTTGACCCTGGTCTTTCCCCCATCCCCTGGATGTGACTTCTCCAATAGGACACATCAGTCTCCACCCACCTGCTGGCTGACCAGGCCAGGCTGGCCTGGAAGAGGCGTGTCCGCCGGGAGAAGGAAGAAAATGTGCTCCCGGAGGACGGGCAGGCGGGCGGATGTCCCGGGGGTTCTGCACATGTGCACTGCATGTGTAGCAGCTGCACACGCAGTGCGCATGTGCAGCAGCCCTGGGACATCCGCTCAAGCTTACACCACAGCCACCACGTGGTAGGGAAAGACGGATCCTGGACATGGGCTTCAAATGTCGTATTCCTCTTGTCAAGCCACTCCTGAACAACAAACAATGTCAGAAGCGTCTTACCTGGGCTAAAGAAAAACAGAACTGGTCTGTTGCTCAGTGGTCCACAGTCCTCTTTTCTGATGAGAGCAACTTTTGCATCTCATTTGGAAACCAAGGACCCAGATTCTGGAGGAAGAATGGAGAGGCACACACTGCAAGATGCTTGAAGTCCAGTGTGATGTTTCCACAGTCTGTGTTGATGATGTCATCTGCTGGTGTTGGTCCACTGTGCTTCATTAAGTCCAAGGTCAACACAGCCGTCTACCAGGAGATTTTGGAGCCCTTCATGCTTCCTTTCACAGACGAGCTTTATGGGGCTGCTGACTTCATTTTCCAGCATGACTTGGCACCTGCCCACACTGCCAAAAGCACCAAAACCTGGTTCAATGACCGTGGGATTACTGTGCTTGATTGGCCAGCAAACTCGCCTGACCTGAACCCCATAGAGAATCTATGGGGCATTGAGAGACATGAGACCGAACAATGCAGAAGAGCTGAAGGCTGCTATTGAAGCATCCTGGTCTTCCATAACACCTCAGCAGTGCCACAGGCTGATAGCTTCCATGCCACACCGCATTGAGGCAGTAATTGCTGTAAAAGGGGCCCAAACCAAGTACCGAGTACATAAGCATGCTTATACTTGTCAGAGGTCCGATATTGTTCTCTATGTACAATCCTTGTTTTATTGTTTGCATGTAATATTCTAATTTTCTGAGATTGTGGATTTGGGGTTTTCATGAGCTGTAAGCCATAATCATCACAATTATGACACAGCACAGCTTGAACTATCTTGCTTTGCATCTAATGAATCTATCTCATATATTAGTTTCACCTTTTAAGTTGCATTACTGAAATAAATGAACTTTTGCATGATATTCTAATTTTTTGAGTTTCACCTATAGTTTCCTGTAAAAGTCCTGGATAATATTTTTTCCCCTCACTTTGGTAACATAGTGTTCCATGTTTGTCTTGCAATTTACTTATCCATTTCTCTTTCTCCTTTTTCAATTTGTAAGAGCTAACCATCTCCCTGGTTGGTTTGCATTCTCAAAAAAGTTTTGTTTCATTCTTTTTATATGTTGCACTAGGCCTTTTACAAGGTTACTCAATTTATGTTTAGTTGGCTCCATTTGCTGTTTTAAATTTATTTTTTGTGGTTCCTTTTGTAACTCTGCTTCAAGTCTTTTATATTCTTCTTCTAGAGTTCTTTTTTGTTGCTTCTTCCTTTTATTTTTCTTCACTATGAATGTTATAGCAACTCCTCTCATGTATGCTTTCGCTGTGTCCCATAGGTTTTGTAATGAAGTGTCTTCTTTCCTGTTTTCCTAAAGAAAAATCCCATTTGTTTTTCCAACATCTGCCTACATTCTATATCTTTTAATATTGATCAGTTCAGAGTCCATCTTGTACTTTTCTTTTGTCCTTTCCAGCTGATTCTCATTGGATTATGATCTGCCCATAGATTTGTATCTATTTCTACCTCATATACATTAGTATTTAATTCTGTCGACATCCATATCATATCTATTCTAGACCAGGATTGGTGTCTATTAGAATAGAATGTGCATTGGTTCCCCTCCCCCCCGGGTTCCTCTCTCTCCATACATCTTGTATGTTTAACTCTTCTGCCATTTTAAAGAAGGTTCTAGGTAGAATCCTTCTTACTCCTTTCCTTATTCTGTTATTTTTATATTCCAATTTTTGTCTATTATTGTATTGAAGTCTCCTAGGAGACAAATACAGTATTATCATACTCCATATCATGTATAGTATTATGTAATTTTTTTATAAAATTGTTCTTGTCCACTATTTGGTGTGTAGATTGCAACTAAGAGTACCTGCTTTTGATTTACTTCCACAGTCAGGATCCTTCCTTCTTCATCATTATATATTTGGTTAGTCTGAATTGTTTCTTTAACATATAACACCACTCCTCTCTTCTTTTGTTGTGATAATGACACAAATAATTCCCCAATTTAGAATATTCCCCAATTTAGAATATTCCAGAAATCCCTCATTGATTTCTTCACAAATCTTATGTGCACCTCCTTTGGTAGTTTGTGTCTCCTTGTATAGTTCGTATGTATTCTATATGCTTCATCAATTTCTATCAGCATCTCTACTTCCTCTGTCCCTAATACTTTTGCAAGTCACTCTGCCATAACATCCAGTAAGTCTTCCCTTTTCTCCTCTTCCATATTCTGAAATCTCAAATAATGTGCTGCTGTTCTGTCTCTAGCAATATTACTGTGGTTTCTAACTCTTTATTTGCCTGAGTCAGGCTATCATTTATTTCATCTACTCTTTTTATTTCTTTCTCCATCCTCTCCTCTATTTCCTATATTTTCTGTTTGTTTTTTGTAATCAATTGCTGGAAATTTTCAAAAGTTTCATCCATCTTTTGTATCTTTTCTTTTAATTCTCCCGTATAATTTCTCACTTCTCCTATTTCCCTCTTCAATCCATTGTGGTTTTTTGTCATGGTCTCCTGCATCAATTGGAGCATAGCCTGCAATTCCTTAAATTAATTTAATATCTCCATTTGTAACATATCTTCTATTGACCTCTGATTAGATGGACTTGAGGTGGCCGATGATGGCGTGGAGGTATGTTTCCTCCCTATCCCTATCTTTGTTAGGTTTATAGTGCTTATCATGATCAACAATTTTACCTAGATTTTTTTAGTATCCAACACCTCCAATCACCTTTTAACACATATATAACCCTCCAGCATCCCAAATCTTGCTTAACTGATAGGTATAGAAAAAGAAGAAAAACGTCATTCAGATCCAATCCCACTTCAATCCTCCCTTTAGACCATTTTTTTTGTAATCTATAATGTCTGATATGCAACTAGAAGATAATAATAATAATAATAATAATAATAATAATAATAATAATAATAATTAATAATAATAAGGTAAGAAGAAGAAATTTGTAATCCAAGAGGGACCACTGTACTTGTCCTTAACGTTCTGCTTTATCTGTCCAATAATATTATGAGTTCATTGAGAGTGTTTATAATCCACAGGGCTTGTTAAATTGCCAATCTCCAGTACATCAGTATTCCAAAGAGACGGAGACAGGCAGCACTTAACCTTTAATCCACCACAGGTCAGCCGAAGCGATAAGATATTCAGGAAAAGAGAAGAGAGAGAAAAAGGGGGGTATTCATCACTTCCACAGTCCTTCAGTTTTATACCCTCTTTGCTTAGTTCTTCTCTTCTCATAGTACTTCATATGTCAATGCAGGGAGGGGAAGACAATTTACTTTCTCTATTTTAACCCAAAATCCAGGAAAGTGGCTCAATATAATTGCAAATTGTCTCTATCCAAAATTACCTCTGTTCAAATCTTCTTTTATAAAGTCCAATCCAGTTTCTCTGATTTGATTTTATTATTATTATTTTAACAACAACTTTCCCTTCACTCCTTCCTTATTATTATGGATCTGTAACTTCTCTGCATTTTTTCCTCACCGCTTCAAAGGTAGAGGGAGGGAGAAAAAATTCCCTTCTTCTCTCTGGAGTACCCTTTTCTTCTTAAATCAGCATAGGGATCACTTTGGTGGAAGTTGAAAAAAACTTTATCCAGATCCAATCCACTGCTTTCTTCCGCTTTCTCAACACTTGCTCCAACCAGCTACCACTGCTTCGGTTTGGCCACTAATGACCATCTTCTTTTTCACCTTCTTTCAGGAAGGATTATTCCTGACTAGCAAAATGGACCACTGTCCATTCGTGATCAAGAGCCCTTCCTCTCCTGTCACCCCTACAGGGTGACTCCGGCTCCAAGGAGCCCCCCGGGTGGACAGAAACTGTCTGTGCTCCATGGAGATCCCACTCACACACCCGTTCATGATGATACCATCTGGCTCCTCCCCCCAGTAATTTTTTAAAATCACATCTTTATGACATTGTTTTTCTCTCATGCCCAATCCATAGGAGGTAATTTAAAGCTGTAATTGTACCAATTTTAATGTAAAGTTTTCTCTATCCTGGAAGTTTTTGTCATAACATATCAGCAGTTGCTGGCCTGGATCTACCCAGCTTCTTTTGGTCATTTTTTGGCTGTTCTAGAATTGCCCTTTGCCCTCAAGGCACTGAGCACTGTACTTCATGGCCATTTTGGCATGGACTGCAGGAAGGATTGGAAGCTGCTTCTCTAGAAGCATCTGCTCATGCCATGCTTGATACTTATTTGAGCTTTCTCAAATGCTCCTGAAATTTTATACAAGCTTAGGAATAAATTTTATGTTCACTATGCAAGAAAGACTGCCCAGGTATGTTTCAAAAAAAGAGAAATAGCTTCTCTTGCAAGTATGTTAATTCTGTGTTGAACAGACATTAATTTAAAGCAGGAGAGGGAGAGAATCTGTTCCTGCCAGCTGCATTGCCTGTTCCATTCTGGCTGCTTGTCTACTTCCAGCCACAAGGATTCACTGGCAGCATTTTCATTTTTTTATAACATCAATCAAGGATGAAACTTGCTCATTTACTGGTTTTTTTCTCTTGCTTCCCTCTGCCTCCAATTCTTGCATGTGATTGTTTTTGAATGTTAATCTAGCTCTCTTTAGAAGAGCATTAAATCTAAAACATAAAAAAATGTTTTATGTTTTGTGTTTTGGTTAGCTATGTTTTGATTGTGAATTAATAAAACCTTGGAGGAATAAAACTAAAGGGAGAGAAATTTGGAAAAGACATGTATAAATGATAATTAAGGAGGTTTTATCTTTTTATGTCTTGTTTTATGTTTTGTATTTTGTGTGTTTATGCTTGATTGAGAATTAATAAAACCTTGATAGAAAGAAATATAATTGAATAAAAGTGAAGGGAGAAACAATGAGAAATTTGGAAAAGATATATATGTGCTTAAATGGAAATGTGATAATGTGGAACTATGCCTTAAAAAATAATGTTTTATTTGCCTTGTTAAAACTTATAAGTAGTTTTTAGAAAGGAGGTTTTATACTTTTTTGTCCTATGTTTTGTTTGTCTTTAAAAAATCAATAAAACTTTTTTTTTTAAAAAAAGAAGAGCATTAAATCTGTATTTAAAATCACAAATAAAATAAATAATATAAATAATAAATAATTGTGCCTATAACTTATTAATTGGCTATAAAAGCCTATACAAGTCCAACACTCTGGGTTAGGAAGAGTGATTTTCCCTCACTGGTAGATGATGTTTAGTGGGAGGGGAAAAGCCAGGGTAATGTACCAAACAATTTCTTCAATTTCATCTACATTACCCCTATAAGGACAGCACCAGGAGCTGGCCTCCTCACTGTGTCAGAACATCTCAGCAATTAGGGTATGTTAGCATACATTTCTGCTAGCTTAAGAACCCATGAATAGTACTGTTGACCACAGTTATAATGGAGAAAAATGCTCCCTAAAAGCCAAAACAGACAGAATATTAACTATTCATATCAGTAATAATGTATAACAACTATTCGAAAAGTGGGGAAGAGATCTGCATTCACACTGCTGGCTAAGAATGAGAAATTCATCTTCCTCTCCATCTAGTCTTGCATAGAATCTGTTCCTCATCAGCTGCAGTTGGCATTGGAAGGGAACTCACTGCTAAAGAGCACAGAGGACAATTGCACAAATATAAAGGCAAAAAATTCTTTACAAAAGAAATTTCTAGTTAAGCCATTCTGGCTGAAATTGCAGTAGAATTAATAATTTGGAGAAAAACATGTTTCTTGCATTGTCCCTCTGACCAATTGCTGTTATACTCTGATTCAGCTGGACAACAGCTGATTTTGCTGACACAGCCTCCTGCTTTGGTATGACCTGGTCACTAAAATTATCTTCCTGTTTTGCAGCGAGGAAGGGAAAGCAGTTCACTCAGTCACTGTTCCGGACACAATCACGGAGTGGAACGCAAATGCATTCTGTCTGGCAGATATAGGCTTTGGCCTGTCTCAATTAACCACAATCAGGGTTTTCCAGCCCTTCTTCACTGATCTGACTCTGCCATATTCTGTGATTCGTGGAGAGACTTTCCAGATAAAGGTCACAGTCTTTAACTTCCTCAAGGACTGTATCCAGGTGAGAGCCCATTTAGGACAAGTCAGAAATCTTACAAAATTTAGGAGGAGGAAATTCACAATGAGCTTGAGACATGGAGACCAAGACTGCAAAGAGAAGCATTGTATTCCTTTCTGTGCCTGACAGAGGATAAATTCCTAGCAGCCCCAATTTCTTCCCCACAAACCATTGGGGGGGGGGGGATGAAGTTGATGAAGTACTTTCAGAGGTTTGCAAAGCAAAATTCTCCAGAGAGTTCCTGCCAATTTGAGCTGGCAAAAAGTAGTTTTCTGGAAGTTCTACTGGACATAACCATATTATTCCATCCTGCATATGTAAGCTCAGCAGGACAGGCACTGGCACTGCCACTCTCACTGGTCAGCTGGTATTCCTTCACGTGCCCACATTGTGCCTTCCCCTGAATAGTTGCCCTTCGCTAGGCCCAGATGCATAGTTCATCTTGTGTCTCATCCTTCGTGTCTCATTCAGGTGAGAACAACCCTGCTAGACTCTGAGGAAGTGGAGGTGAAGCCCTGTCCTGACTGCCTGTTCACCACCTGCTTGTGTGCTGAGGAAGCCAAGGTCTTCTCCTGGAATGTGACAGCTACCCAGCTGGGTAAGACTGTGTTGAATTGGCATCCTTTTAGTTCTTAAGATCAGGAGCACTCAGCAGAAGTTACAGTGAAACTTTGGCGGGACAGGTGGGTGGGTCAGCTTTCTAACTTTCTAACTAACATTTTGTCACGTTGAAACATCTGTTAATGTTGAAGTGGAACCAGGACTGAGGACAGATTCATGAACATAGCCCATATCTCTGTCTGTTCAAGAGTCATTCAGCCCCTCTGCACTCAGATCTGTATCCAACTCCATTGATGGGCAGATGCAGAGGTGACCTTGGCATTGTATTTGCAGCATCTATTAATGGTGGTGGTAAATTGTAGAATGGGTTTTGGACGAAAAGGAAGCAGCCATTGTTGTTCACACTAAACTGATGGCTGAAAGTCTGGAACTAGTTGTTCTGTATTGCTTTTGTCTTCTTGTAGGGCATGTGAACATCTCAGTAAGAAGTGAGGCTGAGGAGACCCAAGCATTGTGTGGCAACAAGATCTCTGTCACTCCCACGCATGGCCAGTCAGACACAGTTATCAAATCTTTACTTGTCAAGGTCAGTGAAGACATCAATCAAACTCTAGTTCAAGCACCAATCAATATCACAAAGGTGGGGATAAAAGATGAGAACCATACGTGAAGTTCCAATTAAACTTATTCATTACTAACATGCCTATGCTCAGTAATCAACTTAATGCTTAGCATTATCTTTGTGTAAGTTAAGAGTCAGCAGAATTCAAGAAAGGTTAGACTTAAATCGTTTTGTGGCTATGTAAAGACTCTTGGCCAGGATGGGCAATTAACTTGGGACTGTTGTGGAGGGCCAAACCAATAGCTCCAGACTATGGTCTACCCATTCACCCACAAAGTTCTGCTTCAACTGAGGTGATGGTGGGTGGCCAAGCCGAGGTCCCCTCACATGTTATTCAGATTAACAGAGTTGGAAGGGACCTTTAGGTCATCTAGTCCAACCTCCCCCTCAACCAAGCAGGAGATCCTACACCATTTCTGACAGATGACAGTCCAATCTCTTCTTGAAAGTCTCAAATGATGAAGCTCTCACAACTTCCAAAGGCAAACTATTCCATTGGCTGATTGTTCTCACTGTCAGAAAATTTATCCTTATTTCCAGGTTAAATCTCTCCTTGTTCAGTTTCCATCCATTATCCAACATATGATTGCATTGACTTTTTGGCTGCCGCTGCACACTGCTGGCTCATATTTAGCTGGTTGTCCACTAAGACTCCAAGATCCCTCTCGTAGTTACTGTTATTAAGCCTGGTTTCACCCAGTCTATATGTGTACTTTTGGTTTTTCTTGCCTAAGTGTAGGACTTCACTTTTCTCTACATTGAATTTCATTTTGTTAGATAGGGCCCAGTGTTCAAGTCTGTCAAGATCCATCTGGATCATGAGACTATCTTCTAGGCATTAGCTATTCCTTCCAGCTTAGTATCATCTGCAAATTTGGTATTCCCTCATCTAAGTCATTTATGAAGATTTGCCATTTTAAGATTTTAACATACCAACAATGGGATTAAAGGTGGGAAATGAGTGCATTCCCCTTCTATTCCCTCATCTAAGTTGTTTATGAAGATATTGAAGAGTACCGGGCCTAAGACAGGCTGCTCCAGGTGAGGGGTGAGCACTGCACAGATGAAGAAAAGTATTTTCTCTTCTTGTCCTCCCATGGCCACCAGCTAACTGATAGAGCACACGGCGATTCTACAGAGCTGAACCAAACTAGAGGTTTTCTCTCACTCCCCGAACATTTACAGCTGTGGCCTGAAGCTGTAAATTACCCAGGTCTGCTCTAGGCTCTTCCTCTTGACTTCACTCCAGATTCTTCTTCTCTTTCTCCTATAAACCCAGAAATGATTTTATAAAAATGGGTGATTTTGTAAAAATGGGATTATTTTCTTCAGTGTCAATACTTTTGAATCTTGCAGTGTTTTCAAGGCTACATCCAGGTGAATGGCTGCTCTTCTTTGCCCAGTCACAGGCTTGGCATTAAGAAAGTTCTCCAAAAACACACCATCAAACAACCCATAATTCGTTTTTCTTTCCACAGCCAGAAGGTGTCCTTGAAGAAAAAGCCCAGAACACTTTCCTATGCTCTTCAGGTATGGCTGAGCTGCATCTCTTGTTTAGTGTTACTGTATTTGTGGTGAGTCCACAGCGAAGATCAGCCTGTTTCTCTGAGAACCAGCTCTGCTATAAGAAGGCAACACAATGATATGTCTACCTGATATAGGACAGATGGAAGGAGCTACGGGGGGAAAGGCAGTGTGTTCTTTAGCTGGGAGAACTTCAGAAATGTGTGTTCTTCCTGCTCCGGTCTTTATGCAGGCCAGCTATCAGTGCTACCTCTCATGCTCATGTTCCTATTGGAAAAATGAGATGATTCTGTCCTGCACAACCAACCACTTGTTTGATAGAAAAGAAATGTTCTGGGTACTTGCAAAATGTTGTATGCAGTGAAATTTATCACAACTACATTTTTGTAGCTATTCTAATTCTGCATTTTTATTCACACATGTACTCCCTCCAGGAGAACCAGCATCCGAAGAAGTTTTCCTAACAATGCCAGAAGCAGTTGTGCAGGATTCTGGGCGGGCCACTGTATCTGTCATTGGTGAGAAAGATGTCTTCTTTTGCAAAGAGAGAGCAGACATGGCAGCAGGCTTAGTGCTTGACCATCACATGTTTTGTAGATATTTGAAAGGAGAAGCATTGAAAACGGAATGCTGCGTGTGCATTGTACTCTCCTATGCAGGTGAAAGTTGGGCAGCCTTGATTGCCAGACAAAGACAGGTTTTAAAAGCATCCTAGCCATGCATCTGCCATGGGCTGGCTTACTGAGGAACAGCATCTCAGCAAGTGCTCCATGATGTCATGTATTGGGCCCATGCCTGCCTGGCCAATTGTTTTACAATTCAGTTTGCAAGAACTTTCCTGAATGTAGTGTTTCAGTTTCTAGGAGGAAGAGAAAAGTTTTCTGGATTTGAAGGAAGGCAGATCTTTCATATTTGCTCCCTCTATTTTGTTAATATTCAGGAGACATTATGGGAGCTGCGCTAGAAAATATAGGCCAACTGCTTCAGATGCCCTTTGGCTGTGGTGAGCAGAATATGGTCAAGTTTGTTCCCAACACCGTTGTACTCCAATACTTGGAAGAAACCAATCAGGTGACTCTGGAATTAAGGAATCAGGCAATAGAGCACATGAAGAGTGGTGAGTTGGGTCTGTCTCTTATTTGGAAGGTCTTCTGGGGGAGTCCAGGCTTTGCAAGTACCAGGTGGCATCTAAGGACCAGATTAAGTCAGGACCTAACCTGCCATCCCATGACCATCCCTCCTTATACCAGTCATTTTTAGTGAATGTTAAATGCTTTCTGCATTTTTATATTTGGGAAGTTATTTTTATGTCTGAAGATGATGCTTTTGGGTTGAAATTGAAGAGCGCCAGCAGAGTCACATAGGATCAAGATAGACCTGAGAGCGTTCTTTCCTCCTTATTCTGCAGGATATCAACGGCAGCTGCTTTATAAACACAATGATGGCTCCTATAGTGCCTTTGGAAAACGTGACGAAGAGGGAAACACTTGGTAAGGGACTTGAGCAGAACAGCCATTTTTCTCAGAATGTTCTCTCCCATAAATTCACCAAATGACAGGTGGAAATACTTTTGGAGTTGCCAGCAGGGCTACTATGCCTTCCTCAAACAGAAGCAGCACGATCCCCCCCAAAATATATATATATATATATATTATTAGGAGGACACTGTCTGGGCCTGCCCTTTCATCCATCTACTATCATTCATCTACTTTTCTCTGGCTATTTGTCATAACTCTCAGGTGACCAGATGGCAGCTGCAAGATCATGAGCAGGTAACTATGGAGAAGTTGAAGGTGCTGCTACTTCTTCAGTATTTTCTCCCCCCCTCTCTCTTTTCTGCTGCCCAGGCTGACTGCATTTGTGGCCAAGGCTTTTGGCCAGGCAAAGCGCTACATCTATGTGGATGAAAGGCATATTCAGAATGCTGTGGACTGGTTGAAGAAACACCAACTTCCCAGTGGCTGCTTTGAAAGTGTGGGGAGGCTCTTTAACAATGCCCTGAAGGTAGGAACCATGTGATCTGAGGTAGTAGTGTAGGACAGGGGTCACCAACCTTTTGGAACTCAGGGACCACCAAATTCATAATTTTAAATCCCGGGGACCACTAATATAAATTTTGTCTGATGGTGGCTTGCTGACATTGGTGGGAGAGAGAGAGAGAAATCTGATCTCACCTCCCTCCCTCTCTCTCTCTCTCGCTCTCTCTCTCTCTTTCTCCCACACACACACAGAGGCAGGGGTGGGATTCAAATTTCATAGCAACCGGTTCTGTGAGCGTGGCCTAATTTGTGGGTGTGGCTTGGTGGTCATGAGACTGGCTGGGCATGGCTTGGATTTAAATATTATATATATTTATATAAATAATGAATTTTTTATAAAAAAGAGCAATTTTTATCCAAAATCAGGCGAAGCCGGCAGGCAGATTGAGTTGCTCACAGAATCACAGATTCATTCAGAGATCTGTGAGATTTGCTTGCAGTGAATCTGCACTGAATAATAAAAGTTTCAGTCCAAAGGAAGGTTCGGCTCTGCTTAAAAGCAAAGCCAAAGATCTAAAGATTAGCTAGAAAGCAAGAAATCCAACGATTTCCTGCTTTCTAAATCTAAATTAGATTTCCAGCTAATCTAAATCGCCCAGCACAGCAGAACAGCTGATGGCCGGGGGAAAAAAAGAAAAATAGCAAATTAGCAGGCAAGTTTGCCAGGTAAGGAGTGAGTGGGCGGGGAGGCTTCCCGTGGGCCATGTGGGCAGCGCAGCCTTGTGTTCCTGCGCAGCCTGGATTAATTGCTTTGGGGGGTGCTCTGGGGGTGACATTTCTCTGTGGCCCACCAAAATTTTCTCATGGACCACCAGTGGGCCACGGCCCACTGGTTGGCAACTGCTGGCGTAGGAGATACCTCTGTGAATCAAGGTGAATCAGGTGAATCAAGGTGTCAGGAAAAGGGCCCTTGTGACTTCACTTGCTGGCTTCTGCTCTATGTCTGCAGGGTGGTGTGGATGATGAACTCTCTCTGACAGCCTATGTCACTGCTTCTTTGCTGGAGCTGCACCTAGAGAAGAATGTAAGTCTTTGGGGGCTTTAATTTTTGTGCAGATCTCTGAGACATTGAATGCGATCTTCAATTGCTCTCAATGTGTAATCCTTTATGGAGGGAAGCAAACAGTATAGTATCCCAAGATTCTGTCTTATACCCAGTATTCTTCAGCATCTTCATAAATGATTCAGATGAGGGGATGGAATGGGAACTCATCAGATTTGCAGATAACATCAACCTGAGGGGAATAGCCAAGACCATAGTAGATAGCCTCAAGGTCCAGAAGAACCTTAACAGATCTGGCCTATCCAAGAAAATGCAATTCAGTAATGAGAAAAGTTTGGTTTTACACTTGGGCAAAAATAAATGCACGGGTATAGAATAGATGCTTCCAGAAGCAACTACTGTAGATTTTTCAGGTAGGGAATCCATTTGTGATTCCAAAGACAGTGAATGTAAGAAAGAGGGGTTGGAAGTAATCCATTTATGAACTTTGGGGGGGTATGTGGTACAGAAGACCAGCCAACCTCAGGGATGGGATAAGAAGAATCCAAATGCTGACAGAGGTTTTCTGCCCAATCATTTAGCTCTGTGTTGATCACAGAGAATAGAATATCCATATAGATATTATCCTGCTTGAAGCCTTACTGGTTATTTTGGAATTGTAGAGGAGCCTGGTAGATGATGCCTTACTCTGCCTGAAGAGAAACCTGAACTCTATAAACAATACCTACTCCAAAGCTTTGCTGGCTTACGTGTTCACGTTGGCTGGGGACACAGAGACCCGGCAACAGCTCGTCAAAGAATTAGAAGAGGAAGTTTTCAAAACAGGTAGGAGGAGCTATGTAGTCTTTCCCATGCTTTGCTTGTGGAAATTCTTTTCTGTGAATCTTGATGCATTCTGTGAACCTGGTTTATCCATAAGTAGATAAACTGCTTTCTTCTGAGATCTGTCAGTAATTTCCATGTTGCTAATAGAAATATATGATAAACATGAATTATTCTTTGATAATACATGTCTGTTGGAGGTTTGATTCCAGTACTTTCCCCTGCCTGATTTTGTTCACTGTCTCTGGAAGTGAACAACAAATCTATGTGTACATGCAAATAATATGTCTGAATAAAATTACATTCTTGAATGCTGCTGTATAGTGTTACCTCTTATGGCTACCCTCCCCCAAACAATAATCAAACAACAACAACAAAAACAGTGAGGGAGGGGGAACCAATGGTTTCTGCTTCAAAAAATAGTTTGGAAGAATATTGTAGGACTTAAGTCTTCAGTAGTGGGCTTTTTTATTTAATTGCAGTCTTTATTTTGATGTTTGCAGAAGATGTTCCAAATATTGAAACAATGGCCTATGTGCTGTTGGCTCACCTTTCTATGATGGAAGTATCCACAGATGATATCAACTATGCCTCTCAGTTGGTAGTCAACCTCAATAAACAACGGAATACTTATGGAGGATTTAGTTCCACCCAGGTAACACTGATTCTCATAGTTCCCATTTGTAGAGAAACAAATTGGGGGAGCAAAAGCTTTGCAAAGAATTTAATCTGAATTATGTAGAATCTGAATACACTGAATCTAAAAATTAAGGAAAATGGACATATTTGGAAGTAAAATTGCCTCTTCTGCTCATGGGACTTGAGGCACACAAAAATGTCATCAGTTCAAAATTTGTCACATGAAACCCTGTAGTAGAATTAGGAAATATGGGATAAGAGTGTATGTTTCTGTTGTTGATTAAGAACAGCAGCAACTTACTTGCCTTAATGATTAAGAAGAGTGGTATTATGGCACAACAGGTTCCCAAAAATTGTGACTTTGTAGATATAAACCAAGCTTTGAAAATTATTAAAAACATAAGAGGAGAAACAATGTGTGTAAGGAGATTATTTTTCAAACCATAAGTTGCAACATTGTCTTTGACAGTTTGGTTTTGCTGGCTAGACAAAAGAAGTTGGAATTCACAATACTGAGAGAGTTACCTATTGTCCAATCAGAATTAGTTGCATTCATTGACAAGATCCTTGATCTTCATAGAAGTTTACTGCTATGTCCAGCGCTCTCACTCCAGTCCACGTTTCTAGAGGGCGCTATGCTGCGTCCTGATTGGTTAGCCATCTGACAGCTGAGTATATAAAGAGCTGTCAGATGGGAGTCCAGCTGTTGCCTTTAGCTGGACAGCCATTGTTGTTAGCTGCCTTGTTGGCAATGGGTGGGATTCAACTGGTGTTAGTACTGGTTCGGTGTGAGTGTGTTTTGCACACGCTGCATGCACATGTGCAACATTAGGGTGGGATTCAAATTTCTTAACAACTGGGTCTGTGGGCGTGGCTTAATTTGTGGGTGTGGCTTGGTGGTGGCTGGGTGTGGCTTGGTCACAAGACTGGCTGGGCATGGCTTGGTGGTCATGTGACTATGTGGGTGTAACCAACTCAATGTTACTCATGTCAAGGGGTGACACGCCTGACTCCTCCTCTCCCTGCCATTCCTTGTCACACCCAGCCTCAACTTATCTATAGTTCTGTAAAAATGTTGTTCACCTTTTTTTGACTTTATTATCTACATACTATAGATGTACTTTCATGGACAACTGAAAAGAGAAAATGGCTCACATGCTTTGCCCAAGAGTGTGATAGGCAACAGGGTTTTAAGGAGCTGCCAGAAAGATTGGGGGGCGGGGGGCGGCAATGTATTTTCCAAAGCACCAGAAGGAAAACAAGAAGCAATGGATAGAAACTGAACAAAGAGAGAAGCAAGCTAAGACTAAGGAGAAACTTCTTGACAGTAAAAACAATTAACCAGTGGAACTGCTTGCCACCAGAAGTTCTGGGTGCTCCGACACTGGAGGTTTTTAAGAAAAGACTGGACAGACATTTCTCTGAAATGGTATATAGGGTTCCCCCCAAGGTCCTTTCTAAGTGTTATTCTGATATTCTGACACCTTTCCCAGGACCTCTACTCAGAGTTTGGCATCCTCAGTTTCGTGCCTGAGCAGGGGGTTGGACTAGGAGACCTCCAAAGTCCCTTTCAGCTCTGTTAAACACACATGTATTTATGCTCTGTACTATAGACATTGAATGCATGTATTGTAAACCCTGAAAAATACCTCGGTTTTGCCAGTAAAATCACTCTAGGTGTAGGTACAGTATAAAATATTAATATACAATAAATAATGGAACAATTAAAAATAATACCAGAGTTTTATCCCGCCCTTTCCTTCCTATTTTTTCTTTCTTTCTTTCTTTCTTTCTTTCTTTCTTTCTTTCTTTCTTTCTTTCTTTCTTTCTTTCTTTCTTTCTTTCTTCCTATTTCTTTTTCTTTCTTCCTATTTCTTTTTCTTTCTTTCTTCCTTTCTCTTTCTCTCCCTCTTTCTTTCTTGCTCTTTCTTCCTCTCCCTTTTTCTTTCTTGCTCTTTCTTTCTTGCTTGCTTGCTTGCTTGCTTTCTCTCTCTCCCTTCCTCTTTCTTTCTTTCTTTCTTTCTTTCTTTCTTTCTTTCTTTCTTTTTCTTTCTTTCTTTCTTTCTTTCTTTCTTTCTTTCTTTCTTTCTTTCTTTCTTTCTTTCTTTCTTTCTTTCTTTCTTTCTCTATCTCTCTTTCTTTCTCTCCCTTCCTCTTTCTTTCTTGCTCTTTCTTTCTCCCCCACCCCACCCTCTCTCTCTCTCTCTCTCTCTCTCTCTCTCTCTCACACACACACACACACACACACACACACACACACACACCTGGTCTGGGACAAACTGAATGATCTGGTGAGCTCCAGTCAGCAGCGGGTGGCAGGAAAAGGAAGAAAGGAGGGGTTGGCGTGTGGGTGCAGCAAGGCCTTGAGCACCCCCCACCCCTCCCAAAGCACCTTCGCGTGCATTGATGATGGCGGCTGCAGTGAAGCCTTGAGCACACACACCCCACCCCAGTCCTCCCTAAGGCAAAGCATCTCTGCGTGTGGCGGCAGCTGCAGCAGGGCCTTGAGCATCCCCCCACCCTGGTCCTCCCAAAGGCAAAGCACCTCTGCATGTGACGGCGATGGCTGCAGTGGGACCTTGAGCACCCCCCCCCCCAGCCCCCCCCAAAACACCTCCGCTGGTAGCAGAGGTGGCAGAAGCAAGCAAGCATGGGAAAGGGCTCCAGTCATTGCCGCGATCTCCTGTTTGCTTCCCAATCAGGCCTGGCCTGCAAGGGAAGCGAGTGGGAGATCATGGCACCGGAGCCCTTCCCCATGCTTGCTTCTCAAGCCAAAGTTTCTCTGCGTGCATAAGCGCTTAGGGGGAGTGCATAAGCGCACCAACGTGCCTACCTTCCCTGTCCTATTGATTCTTTTTATTTTTCTTATATGTATTTATTTCATGTATTTATAAAAATGTTTATACTTATCCCTATTATCTTGTAAGCGATTGACAAATCAAATAAATAAATAAAATAAATACATAAATTTCCCCGGCCCTCCCAAAGTACTTCCACGTGCACTGGCGGTGGCAGCCCTGGCTACCTCCCGTAAGCAGCACCGTCACCACAGCACCTCCACCTGCTTCCTTTCGTTTTGCCCCCAGGAGAAGTGGGCAGAGGCAGCTGAGGCACTGTGGTGATGGCCCTGCTTACGGGAAGCAGCTGGGTCCGCCGCCCTATTGGTCAGAGCACTGCCGCCACAGCTCGCTGTGCCGCAGCCTCCACGTGGTAGGGAGAGCTGGGAGAGCACCATGTGGTGGCTTAGCCGGCCAACTAAGCCTGGGGATGGGGGGGCAGGTAGGTAGGCCCCAGCCAGTGCCACCAGCGGGATGGGGCCGCACCGGTGGGAAAGTCAGCCAGCCAAGCCCAGGGATGGAGGGGCATGTAGGTAGGCTGGGTGAGGCCCAGGGAGCTCTGTAGATGGCTGGGCAAGGCACAGGGAGCCCCGGAGATGGCTGGGGGAGACCTGGAGAGCCCCAGAGATAACTGAGGGAGGCTTGAGGAGGACCAGGGACAGTGGGGGAAGGGCTAGCACAACTCACAGGCTTGAGCAGGCAGATCAGGGCTACTCAGTTGGAGTTAGGGTTAGCCTAACTCAGCTGGAAGGAACAATGAAGAGGCTCGTGTCAGCTCCAGGCTGCTTCTCTCACCTGCTCTTGCTGGAAGAGCCTCTCCTGGCAGAGCAAAAAGCTTGCAAGTCCCCCTCCCTTCAGGAAACAGCTCCTGGGCAGCAGAGAGAAACAGGATTCAATCGGGCTGCTTCTCTGCTGCCCAGGAGCTGTTTCCTGAAAGGAGGGGGACTTGCAAGCTTTTCGCTCTGCCACAGCAAAAGGCAGGCAGCAATGGCTGGCCTGGCGGGTGGGCAATAGCAGGCTGCAGGCATGTCACGCATGCGCACAATGTTGCACATGTGCGATAGGGACTGGACTGGGCAGGAAGCGGAGAAGCGGGTGGAGAGGGGCGATTTACCGGTTCTCCGAACTACTGGGAACCGTAACAACCGGTTCTATCGAACCGGTGTGAACCGGTAGAATTCCACCCCTGCTGACAAGTGCTGCGCATGGGTGCACATCATTTGAAAGTGCTCTTCTTTCCTGCTTTTTCAACCTCAGCTGTGCTAGGCAAAGCAGCTGAAGTTGAAAAAGCAGGAAAGAAAGGACAGCCAAGAGCCCAGGCAGGCGGGTGGGCCAAACAGACGACCAGAAGGTCGTCGCAGCGAACCAGTTTGCTGTCAGCTACACTTCAGAGCTACCAATTCTATAGAACTTGGCTGAACCGGTAGCATCCCACCCCTGGTTTGCAACCGTTGTTAGAAATACATTGTTAGCCTACTGTTTCTGTCTTGCCTCAAGTCATTCTCCCTCCAGTTCTCCATATAGAATACTGGTGACGAAGGTGGGATTATTTGATTGAGGCGACTGAATGAGCGTTTCGGGAGGCATTACTAAATACCTTGAGCTGAAGGCACTCTAAGAGCCGTTCACTAAATACTTGAGTTGAGCTCTGATGACAAGAGGTTGTAAGCAAATTTCCACAGATGCACTTGCCAGTTGTCACGATTCTGACAGGAATGGCTGCGCTAACCACTTTTGCGGTTTTTAACTCAGCCGCGGAAACGTGTGACTCTTACATTGCACATTTTGAGTGTTTCCTTGAGGCCAATGATTATGTTAGACTCTCTAGCAATCAGAAAAAGGCCTATTTTTTAAAGTTTTTGTGGGTCTGAAATGTTTGAGACCGCTCGGGCTCTCCTCACACCACAGAAAGTGCACTTGGTACTCTGGGAAGCACTACTGGCTAAACTAAAAAGCCTCTATGTGCCAATGCCATCTCGAATTGCCCGCCATCATGCCTTCCACCACAGGAACCAGGAGGAAGGTGAGAATATTAATCAATTTGTGGCAGCCCTGAGATCGGCAGCATTCTATTGTGATTTTAGAGACCTAGATGATGTCCTTCTGGATTGAGTGGTCTGCAGAGTCTGAGACCTCCGACTACAGCGCCACTTCCTGGCAAAGACTGATCTAACACTTCAAACCACGCTAGATAAAGCCTGCACTGCCGAAATGTTAATCCTTAATCGAGCTCTCCAGCAGAGGACATATCCTGTTCCGGTGGTTCAGCACCAAATTAGATCTGGCCAGGCATATCAGCAGCTCCCTGTTGACAATGCCACTGCTGAGGCCCAGACAATAGTGACGCACAGGGTACTTTTAAGAGTCGCCGTCTCCAGTTTGGAGTCAGCATGACATCTGGCATTTTTCAACGTCTGATGGAGCAGCTGCTCCAGGGCATAGTCCCTTATTTTGATGATATCCTTGTCTCAGCAGCAACCCCCCTGACCTCCTATTATGTCGCCTGTGAATGATACTGCACAGATTCCAAGAAGTAGGACTTAGATTAAGTAAAGACAAGTGAAAATTGGTGTACCACAGATGGAGTTCCTAGGCTGTTTAATAACGCCGGTGGGCTATATCCAACTGCCACTAAAGTGCAAGCAATACAGAAGGCACCTACCCCTACCCATAAGACGATGGTCACCCAGAGATAGGATGAAAGCCCTGGGCTGCAGTTATATTTGGTGGCTCAATTTGGATCTGGACATTGCTAATTGGGTAAACAAATGCAAGCCTTGCCAAGAGGCAAAGGCAGCATCACCCAAGGCACCTATTCAGCAATGGGAAACCTCCTGTGTACCTTGGTCTAGATTACATGTAGATTGGTCTAGATTACATGTAGATTTTGCTGGTCCATTCAAGGGGAAAACTTTCCTAATAGTGGTGGCTGGAAGTCATTCTTATGTCGTCTACCACATCTGAGGCTGTGATTAGGTTTTTCCAAAAATTATTCACGACCCATGGACTCCCATATCTAGTGGTATTTGATAATGGGCTGCAGTTTATTTCAGGACCAATCGGGGTATTCCTGGCAGGACAGGGTATCCATCATGCATTAATCACCCCTTTTTACCCCTCGAGCAATGGGCAAGCGGAACAGATTGTACGCTCCACTAAGGAGGCTTTGGGAAAAATGGCCTCTTGGGACTGGCAAGCGAAAGTGGCAAAATACCTATTAGTACAGCTTGCAACACCATGCCCCTTGACTAATTGCAGCCCAGCCGAACTTTTAATGGGCCAACAGTTGAGGACTACCCTCAACTGACTACACCCAGATTATGCCCCAGAAAAACCCCTAGATTCAACTGGGAAAATACAGTTATTTAACCCAGGGGCCTATGTATCAGAGGTGGTATTCAACAGGTTCTGACCAGTTCGGAGAACCGGTAGCAGAAATTTTGAGTAGTTCAGAGAACCGGCAAATACCACCTCTGACTGGAGATTTTACAGTATCCTTCCACTGCCATGCCCACCAAGCCACACCCACAGAACCGGTAGTAAAAAAAATTTGAATCCCACCACTGCTACGTATATGCCAGAAATTATGCAGGAAACCCCCTGTGGTTATCGGGACAAATTGTGGCTGTTACGAGACTCTATTCCTACAGGGTAGAATTAGAGGACGGCAAACTATGGAGGTGTCATACTGATCAGTTAAGGGGGCGGGGAAATGCTAAACCTTTAGAATGGGCCCAGGCAGGGAACCCTGAAAATTCAATGCCAAATCAACCCACTGCTGTGAACACACCCACCAGCACTGAAACATCGACCGAGAGGCAAACTAACCGGCAGTTCTAGACCAAGGTCTGGCAGAATTGTTGTTGGCTGAAGCTGTGGCACAATATCCAAGAAACTCAGGAGCTACGGAAAATTGTCCTCAAGCTCCAACCGCCAAGTCTGAACAAAGACGATCAAGGCGGATCAGGTGCTGACCAGCTTATCTCGACGAATACACATGTGCCATGCTAGGTGGAAAGTAGTGCTGTGTCCAGCACTTTCACTCCGGTCCTTTCTAGAGGGTGCTACACTGCATCCTGATTGGTTAGCCATCTGACAGCTGAGTATGTAAAGAACTGTCAGATGGGAGTCTGGACATTGCCGTTAGGTGGACAGGCATTGTTGTTAGCTGCCTCGTTGGCAACCATTGTTAGAAATAAACTTATTAGCCTGCCATTTCTGTCTCACCTCAAGTCATTCTCCCTCCAGTTCTCCATATAGAATATTTACCAGAGGTGGTATTCAGCCAGTTCGCAATGTTTCTGGAAACCTGGTAGCAAGAATTTGATGTGGTTCGTGGAACTGGTAGCGACTTCTGGCTGGCCACGCCCCTGAACCAGTTCCCTGGTCCCTGGTTGCTCAGTTGCCCCACCCACCTGATGCTCGCTCGCTTGCTCGCACAGCTCACCCGCCCGGCGCTTGCTCCACCCAGTCACTCCTCCCTTCCTATGTGGCACACTGGGCCCTTCATGGCTTGCCTAACCTGACTTCCCCACATGGTGCCTGCACCCCAGTTGAGCAGCCTGATCTACCTGCCCTGCTCACAGGTAAGCCTGCATTGTGCTAGGCCCTCGTCCACCCTCCAGGGCTTTTCCAGGTCTCCCTCCCCACTGTGTGGGGCCTTTCTGGGTGTGAGAAGGCCAAGGTGGGGCATCTTTTTCAGGCCAGTCCAGAGGGAGGGGGGACAGCGGTGGCCAAAGCGCGGCTATGGGAAGCAGCCCCAGGATTCCAGGATTCCCTTTCGGGGCATCCCCACCCACCCCTCTCAGCCCCATCCCTAACGCGGCAGAGAATGCAAGCGGGAAACCTTTCCATTTGCTTTCTACCTGCCTTTCAGGGCGCCCCTGCCCACCGCCCCCCCTCAGCCCATGTGCTTCAAAAGGGAGGGCGGATGGATGTTCCAGCGCTGCTGCTTTCTTCATTATCCCGCCGCTCGCTGTTCTGGAGTTTGCCCAATAAGTTCTTTCCAGAAAAGGTGTGTGTGTGTGAGAGTCAAGGAAGGAAGGGAAGAAAGGAAGAAAGGGAGGAAGGGAGGAAGGGCAAGAAGGAAAGAGCAAGAAAGGAAGAGGAAGGGAGAGAAAGAAATAAAGAGGAAAAAAGAAAGAGAAAGAAAGAAAAATAGGAAGAAAGGAAAGAAAGAAAGAAAGAAAAAGAAAGAAAGAAAGAAAGAAAGAAAGAAAGAAAGAAAGAAAGAAAGAAAGAAAGAAAGAAAGAAAAGAAAGAGGAAGGGAGAGAAAGAGAGAGAAAGAAAAAAGAAGAAGGAAGAGGGGGAGAGAGAAAACTCAGTGCTATTATTTTTAATTGTTCCATTATTTATCATATATTAATATTTTACACTGTCCCTATACCTAGAGTGATTTTATTGCCTTTCTTTTGCCCAGGTATTTTTCAGGGTTTACAATACATGCATTCAATGTCTATAGTCCAGAGCATAAATACATGTGAGTTGAAAGGGACCTTGGAGGTATTCTAGTCCAACCCCCTGTTCTGCCAGGAAAACTGAGCGTGCCAAATTCTGAGTTGAAGTCCTGGGAAAAGTGTCAGAATAACAGAATAGCACTTAGAAGGGACCTTGGAGGGAACCGTATACCATTTCAGAGAAATGGCTATCCAGTCTTTTGTTAAAAACTTCCAGTGTTGGAGCACCCAGAACATTTGGTGGCAAGCAATTCCACTGGTTAATTGTTCTCAGTGTCAGGAAGTTTCTCCTTTCTCTTAGGTTGCTTCTCTCTGTGTTCAGTTTCCATCCTGCTTTGAACAAACATTGTTTGCCTTCTGGTGCTTTGGAAAATACATTGCCGCCCCTTTCTTTCTGGCAGCTCTCTAAAAGCCTGTTGCCTATCACCCTCTTGGGCAAAGCATGTGAGCCATTTTCTCTTTTCAGTTGTCCATGAAAGTACATCTATAGTATGTAGATAATAAAGTCAAAAAAAGGTGAACCACATTTTTACAGAACTATAAATATGTTGAGGCTGGGTGTGACAAGGAATGGCTGGGGGGGGGCAGGCGAGGCACCCCTTGACATGAGTGACATTGAGTTGGCCACACCCACCCAGTCACATGATCACCAAGCCACGCCCACACAGTCATGACCACCCCAGTCACATGGCCACCAAGCCACGCCTACCCAGTCATGTGACCCTAAGCCACGCCTGCAGGACCGGTAGTAAAAAATTTTGAATCCCACTGATATTTACCATGTAATTCCAAAGATACATTGTCTTCTAATCCATCAAAACTGTTTTCTTGATACCAGGATACTGTGATTGGCCTGCAGAGCTTAGCCAGATATGCAGCCTTGACATATGTTGAGATAGAAAATCTAAACTTGATAATGAAATCCGGCAAAGGCTTCCAGCATGAATTCCATCTGAACAAGCAAAATCAGCTGGTGCTCCAGCAGGCCTCTCTTCCAGAGATCCCTGGTCAATACAAGATGGAGCTCTCAGGGCATGGCTGTGTTTATGTGCAGGTGAGCCTGGGGATAGCTTTAGCTTTTGCTCCTGGAAACAGCATAAGATGTTCAGTCCATGACCATTTTATAGACAGTCATGCACACAGGATATTAGGTGTGCTTTTAAAAACTTTGTGGAGTCCTGAGAAACAAATGGGTGGTCTTGTCTAACAACAGATCCTCAGCTAATAACTAATTAAATGTACTGGCTGTAGCAATTTTTTTAAAAAGTAACACTAATTCTTTTTGTGATAAAGCATATCATATTTTTGGTATGACAAAACAACCATAACTTTAAATAAATAAAGGGTAATTGTTCAGGAGTCTCCAAGATGAAAAAGAGTTCTAGTATTGGTGTTGAATGAACACAATATATTGCTCTGTTATCTGATTAACTCCATTCATTCATTCACATTCGAACTCAAAACTTGCTGTGATGCTGGAAAGATAAAGACTTCATTGAATCTTGATCTTAACTCTTGATGACTACCTGGACACATATATATTGGGGTCATAGCAACAACACAGAGGTAGTTTGCTGTTACTTTCTTCTTCAACAAATGCATTTTTAACTTTCCAATCTGATCTACATTCCTGGAATTTCTTAATGAGCAATTGATAATTGGGGTGGACTTGGGAAGAGGGATGATTCTGCAAGTGGTATGAACTGGGCCACTTTCTTGTAACATGTTTTAGATACCATTTTTGATTTGGGCATAATCAATACATTTGATAAATTTCAGTACCTTGGCTCCAGAAGATGACATAGGCTGTGCTTGCCTATATTGTATGCAGTAGTTTTATGGAACTTGGAGCAGGTGTTTCAAGATATGTAATCAAATGATGGGAGAGGATTAAGTAGTTTGGACAACATAGTATTACTTTGCACTTTCCAGTTTGGGAATAGCTATTGTTTTAATGCAGCAACTTAGAACATAATAGCATGCTTCTCTCCCTTAGACTAATCTTCGATATAACAGGATGCCTCCAGAGTCTGATGCTTTTGCTTTGAGAGTGGAAACATCACCAAACAAATGCACCCAGAGTTCCAGGAAATCTTTTGAGATCCGACTTGAAGTGAGGTACTGTGCTTTTCATAAACCCCCAGTTCCTGGTGAATCACAGTAGAAGTTTCTATTAGACAGTATGAAATAATGGTCATGATGATACTATGACATTGTTTTTCACAGTATAAGCCTCTGAGAACTAGAGTTCTCTTATTAGATGCAAGATTGTCAGTGGCATTGATAGACATTAGTTGTAGCTGAATTAAAGATTTAGATGATAGAAGGGGAATTTTTCAAATTTGAAGACGACAGCAAAGGGGAACACTTTAGAAGATAGGCTCAAGATTCAGAAGTCTTGTACACTGGGCCCTATCCAACAAAATGCAGTTCAGTGGTGAGAAAAGTAAGGTTTTACACTTAGGAAAGAAAAATCAAATGCACAGATATAGAATATGTGGTACTAGGCTCAATAGAAGAATCTGAGTCCTAGCAGACAACCACTTAAATATGAGCCAGCAGTGTGTTGCAACTGCCAAAAAATTCAATGCAATTCTCGGCTGCATCAGAATCAGAATCCCTGATTCTGAGGGACAGAATCAGGATGCTTTGATGAGACCTCACTTGGAATACTGCATCCAGTTTTGATCACCACAATACAAAAAGATGTTGACAGTCTATAAAGAGTTAAGAAATGAGTAACAAAGTTGATTAGGGTATTGGAAGCTAAAATTTGAAGAATGATTGCGGGAACTGGGTATGTCTCATCTAACAAAGAGAAGGATTAGATAGCAAGAAGAAGGGGTCAATCAACCTATTCTCCACCTAAAAGCAGGACAAGAAGTAATTGAAACTTATCAATGAGATATCCAACCTAGAACTAAGGAGAAATTTCTTGACAATGATAACAATCAGGGTCTCCTGATGGAGCAGGGGATTGGACTAGAAAACCTCCAAAGTCCCTTCAAACTCTGTTATTCTGTTACTCAAGAGCTCATTAGCATTTGTTTTATAGCTTTGTGCTCCCTTTAATTCTTCCTACTTTCTCCAACAGTTTTCCCCCCATACCCCAGCTATATGATTTCCTCCATTCATGAGGTGGGAAGAGCACATTGCTTTGAGAGGTAGTTGTCCTCACTGTGGCATTCTTGCTGCCCCTCTAAGATGAGGCCAAAGTTGGGGTGAGGTTACAACTGTTGAAGTCTGCTTTAGGAGAATCATAGAGCTACTGTGTTTGCTGGAGAGAAAAATAACAACTTTTTCTCCACCATGGCAAAGCTCTGTATTTGCTGCAGAGGAGAAAAATCATATGATGAAGGTTACTGATGGGAATAGCAACCTGGTGGAATATCCTCCATATGGGTGCTTTTTTTCCTGAAAGCCAAAAAAAAAAAAAAAAAGGTTGCTGTTATCTTTAATAGCCAAAGCAGAAATGGCTTTAGAGGAAACAGAGCCCCAGGGCTAGATGGAAAGAGGAAGTCCTGTAT
Organism: Notechis scutatus; assembly: GCF_049901735.1. NCBI lineage: Eukaryota > Metazoa > Chordata > Lepidosauria > Squamata > Elapidae > Notechis > Notechis scutatus. The sequence goes on along the minus strand of NC_142010.1, from coordinate 162,020,026 downwards.
TGGTCCTTTTAGTCCTGTATAGGCCCTAGGCTCTTTCTGTTTTTTAAATGTCTATTTATTAAAAGTTTTATATAAAGTAAAATATAAATCTAAAGAAAAAGAACAAGAAAAAGAAGCAAATTCAAGTTATGGAATATAATGACTTCGGATCTTCTGTATAATAGTTGTTTACAATCTTGTTATCTTCTGCCCCTCTTAAATATTATGCAAAACCCTTACTTAATTTGTATCTTTTAAACCTGAAAGCCATAAATCATATTCTTTTTTCAACATATAAAAGTTCATATAAGATTTCCAGTTTTTCAAAAAAAAAATCCTTGTTGATTTTTTCTCTCAAATGAAACAAGTCATCTTATCCATCTCCCACATTTTCACAATCCATTCCTCCACTATGGGAGTTTGATCATTCTTCCATTTTTGAACACATAATATTCTTGCTGCAATTACCATATGCAAAAATCAGTCTATCCTGAATGTTTTCTAAGTAATTATCCAGAGGTCCCAATAAAAAAAGTGATTTCTTTGTAACATACTGTAGCCCTCAGTCTATTTCTCCTTGTGAATCAGAATATTCTATAGGAGATTGTATTGCCTTTCCTGATGGAAAACACTACTTTGATCCATCTCCAACCCATCTTAGCAGCAGATTGGTGCCAAATGGAGGATCTGTCCTCACTAAACAGTTAGCAAACCATCTTCTTGTCAAGATGAGGCCTAAAAATCTACAGTGGAAGAGAACATAGAAGAGAACTCTGAGCTCTCCACATTTTCTACTCACAAACTCATTTGGAAACTACTTCTGTAAATCGTCCCTGCCTATATATATTAAAAGATAGGTATTCTATGTCCAATCAGGTGTTTGTTATAAGAAAATATTCCTATACACCTTTGTGCTGATAATGGTAGTTCTGATTATGACAAAAAAGAGGAAGAAGCTGCCAACCATTTAGAAAATACCCCAGCCTGTCTTCTCTTAGTATAATTCATGTATACCAGGCTTAGGAATCCTGATCATCCATACACTGCTAGATTAAGTTCCTGACTTTTTTCAGTTTTGGATTGCTGACTGAATCTTCTGAGGTGTGTGTTTTTATAACATCTTCCACAACATGTTTTTTTTTTTTTTTTTGCATATTAACCTTAGTTGACCACGAATTTGGTTATAAAGATCTTGTTGCAAGTAGCAACTTCTCCCATATTAAAAAAATGCGGATATCTAAATTTCTATAGACACAGAAATATATTTTATTGTTCTGGAATGTTGAGAAATAGAGATGCTCAGCAGAGATACAAAATACCTTTATACTGTATGTATTCACAGCTGTGGCCAGGGGAGGGTGGGAAGAAAGAGATATATGAGTTAGGTGAGTCAAATATATCACAAGCTAAAAATGAAATTCAACTGATAGTCACAATAGGCTTTGGCAAGTTTTTTTTTGCAACACGTTATTATGCAGTCTACATCAAATGGAAAAAATGGCAACTTGACATGAAATCAGACTCACATCTCAATGCCGTTAAGCTGTCTTGCAAGAAAATTTGCAGCAAACAAATCTGGCTGGCATGCTTATGAAGATATTAATTCCAAAGTAATTATCCACAGTACAATATGTACGGGGGCTATCCACAAAATAGATTACATTTTCGTCTATAGCAAGAAGGGGCGGAGCTAGCGTGGCCATCTTTGGTCTGTGCGTCCGCCGCTCAGTCTGCATCTAGTCGTGCTAGTGGGAGGTTCGTATCGTTGCCGTTATTTCACAGCAAACATTTGAAATGTGTGCTGCAATTGAAAAATCCCGCAAGTTGTGAGGTGCGATCAGTGATAAGGTTTTTGTTGGCAAAAAACCATAAACCGATTGAAATTTTAATTGAAAAAATTGAAAAACTAAGAAAAGCAATTCAGAACAAGCGTAGAGGAAAGTTAAGCTCAAAAATTTTGTTCCAAGCCAGGTCTTCATCCTCGGAAACAAGTGGTAGTTGCTTGGTGCAAGATCGGGGCTGTAGGGCGGATGAGGAAAAATCTCCCACTTGAAAGCATTCAGGACTTCTCGAATGCGATTTGCTGTGTGTGGTCGGGCATTGTCATGCAAAAACAAAATTTTTGAGCTTAACTTTCCTCTACGCTTGTTCTGAATTGCTTTTCTTAGTTTTTCAATTTTTCAATTAAAATTTCAGTCGGTTTATGGTTTTTTGCCAACAAAAACCTTATCACTGATCGCACCTCACAACTCGCGGGATTTTCAATTGCAGCACAGATTTCAAACGTTTGCTGTGAAATAACGGGCAATGATACAAACCTCCCACTAGCACGACTAGATGCAGACTGAGCAGCGGACGCACAGACCAAAGATGGCCACGCTTAGCTCCGCCCCTTCTTGCTACAGACAAAAACGTAATCTATTTTGTGGATAGCCCTCGTACAAATACAAATAAACTGTAGTCCTCAAAGTGAAGCTAAATATGTGTTAATAAGCCAAGGTAATCTTACCAAATCCTTGTCTGAGAGTAAGACTAGTCAAAAATGATAGAAATTATATATTCTATTTATGTCTGAGAGGCCATTCAAACCTCAAGTGAGAAACCTCATTCATCCCTCAAAAAGAATGAAGCTAATGGGATTCATCTTTTACTATGTTATGACAATTCCTTGCTTCTTTAAACTCCCTTCCTTTTCCTCCACAGTTACACAGGTCAACGAGAGGCAAGCAATATGGTTCTATTGGATGTGAATATGATATCTGGGTATATTCCTGTAAAGAAATCTGTAACAAAGGTGAGATATTTAAACTTTTGACAATTTCATCTCATTACATTGTTATGTAGAATCTAAAGACAGACTTAAAATACTCAAGCAATGCATCTGAACATCTAGAAACAAGTAAAGCTATTACTAAAAGCCAACAAGGATTTGTCAAAAACAGATCATGCCAAACAAACATTATTGCATGCTTTGACAAAGTGACTAAATTAGTGGTACAGCAAAATGCTGTGGATGTAATATACTTGAACCTCTGTAAGGCATTTGACAAAGCTGACCATAACCTCTCATACTTCTTGATAAGATAGAACAATGTGGGATAGATAGCATCATGAACAGATAGATTCATAACTGGCTGACAAACTACATGTAGTTCTCAATGGAATTGCATCTACATGGAGGGATGCATGCATTGGGTACCCCAAGGTTGTATGTTAGGCCCAGTACTTCAATATTTTTATAAATAATTTAGTTGATGAGATAGAAGGAGAGCTCATAAGATTTGCAGATGACACCAAACTGGTGGGAATAGCCAGCATTTTAGAAAACAGGCTAAATACAGACTTGAATACTGGGCCCTATCTAATAAAATGTATTCAGTGATGAAAAAAGAAAGGTTTTATACTTTGCCAAGAAAAGAACCGCACAGATGTAGAATAGGTGATACCTGGCTCAACAGCAATAACTGAGAGGGATCTATGAATCCTAGTGCAGGGGTCGCCAACCTTTTGGACCTCAGGGAACACACACACACACACACACACACACACACACACACACGGTATTCAGCTTTGTTCGGGTATTTTCCCACGTCATTATAGTTGTGCTTTTAAAGTTGTAGCAACGTTTCGGCAGAATCTCATCTGCCATCATCAGGCTTCTGTATTGTGTTCGTCTGTGAGTCAGACTTTCACAGCCGTTTCAATTTTACATTTGGGGCTAGCCTACTGCTGTGCCAGAATGGTTTTAGAATGGTGTGTGATTGGAGCTGCCATCTCTCTATAACTACTGGTGGTGGGGGCTGGTGTGCTGGGCTGGTTGGCTGCACTGCTGCCTCTTGATTGGTTGATGGAGTTGATGTTGGTATAATGGGCTGTGTGATGGCCTTGTGAGTTTTGTTGTGGAGATATCCTGGATCTTGTGCTGTAATCTCCTGGATCGTTTGTTTTGTAGTGATCTTTTTTCCATTAGCCTCTCGTGTTTTAACGGCTTGGGTAATGGGTTGTGTGATGGGCTTGCGAGTTCTTTTGTTGTGGTATCCTGGGTGCTGCATTGTAATCTCCTGGGTCGTTTGTGTTTTGATCTCTTTTCCATTAGCCTCCTGTGTAGTAACGGCTTGGGTAATGGGTTGTGTGATGACCTTGTGAGATTTATTGCTGTGGTATCCTTGGTCTTGTGCTGTGATATCTTGGGTCATTTGCTGTGTTGCAACTTCTTGAGTTCTTGTGGTGTAATTTCCTGAGTTTTCTGATGTGATGTCCTGAGCGGGTGGCTGTGATGTAGCATTCTGGGTTTTAGTCTGGCTTCAAGTTTGGGGTCTGGGTCTGTGTTCTTGGTGTGTGTCAGATTGTTTGGTTTTGGGGACGGGGGGTGCGACAGCTGGCGCAGCAGCCGTGGTCTGTTTTCTGGATGGTGGTTGTCCTTCGCTTATACTATAGGATGGGCTTGGGCCTGGGTCTGATGAGGGGGATTGGTGGTGGTGTCCCGTGTTGTTTTGGGTCTGGTGTTGGTTTTTGTGGCTGGGACTCATTTATTGGTGAGGGCTAGCTTCCAGATGTCTGGTAGGTGGGAGGTATCGTTCCGTCTATTCATGTTATGGGGGTGTTTCTCTATCTCGATGGCTTCCCTGATTATTCTCTTCCTGGACCCAGGCTCAAGCCCATCCTATAAACGAAGGACAGAAGGGGTGGGAGGGGAATTAACATACTGGTTTTTGTTTCTCTAAACACACATCAAGATAAGGGGAGGGGTTCTAAACTCCCTTATGTATCCCTGTATGCCTGAGGGACCTCAGACTCTGCTTTGAACTCCTACATGAATTGTCTCATCTCAATAAAGGATTCCTTTTGATACGTTTGGTTCTCAGAAGTTCCTTCTTGCTAATTGAATGGGAAAAAGTTCTGTAGCCTGAAAGGTGTTATGGAAGACCAGGATGCTTCAATAGCAGCCTTCAGCTCTTCTGCATTGTTCGGTCTCATATCTCTCATCTTTCTCTTGGCAATGCCCCATAGATTCTCTATGGGGTTCAGGTCACGCGAGTTTGTTGGCCAATCAAGCACAGTAATCCCACAGTCGTTGAACCAGGTTTTGGCGCTTTTAGCAGTGTGGGCAGGTGCCAAGTCCTGCTGGAAAATGAAGTCAGCATCCCCATAAAGCTCGTCTGTGGAAGGAAGCATGAAGTGCTCCAAAATCTCCTGGTAGATGCCTGCGTTGACCCTGGACTTAATGAAGCACAGTGGACCAACACCAGCAGATGACATGGCTCCCCAAATCAACACAGACTCTGAAAATTTCACACTGGACTTCAAGCATCTTGCAGTGTGTGCCTCTCCTTTCTTCCTCCAGACTGTGGGTCCTTGGTTTCCAAATGAGATGCAAAAGTTGCTCTCATCAGAAAGGAGGACTTTGGACCACTGAGCAACAGACCAGTTCTGTTTTTCAGATGCTTCTGACATTGCTTGACAAGAGGAATACGGCATTTGAAGCCCATGTCCAGGATCCGTCTGTGTGCGGTAGCTCTTGATGCACTGACTCCAGCCTCAGTCCATTCCTTGTGAAAGTCCCTAACATTTTGGATGGCCTTTTCCTGGCAATCTTCTCCAGGCTGCAGTCATCCCTGCTGCTTGTGCAGCTTTTTCTTCCACACTTTTCCCTTCCACATAACTTTCTATTAATGTACTTTGATACAGCACTTTGGGAACATCCAACTTCATTTGCAATTACCTTTTGAGGCTTTCCCTCCTTATGGAGGGTGTCAATGATGGTTTTCTGCACAACTGTCAGGTCAGCAGTCTTTCCCATGATTGTGATTCCTACTGAACCTGACTGAGAGACCATTTAAAGGCTCAGGAACCCTTTGCAGGTGTTATGGCTTAATTAGCTGATTAGAGTGGGACACTTTGAGCCTAGAATATTGAACCTTTTCACAATATTCTAATTTTCTGAGATTGTGGATTTGGGGTTTTCATGAGCTGTAAGCCATCATCATCACAATTATGACACATCACGGCTTGAACTATCTTGCTTTGGATGTAATGAGTCTACCTCATATATTAGTTTCACCTTTTAAGTTGCATTACTGAAATAAATGAACTTTTGCATGATATTCTAATTTTTTGAGTTTCACCTGTACATATTACATATTGTTGGAAGAAATATATTTCTGGGATCAATTCCAAGTGGGGAAAAAAGACACTGGATTCATGGAAGTTGCTTGGAAAGGTTTAATGGTGGGCAGGACCACCATTAGGACCAGGACCAGGCCTTGGAGCTCCTGGGCAAAAAGGGAAGAGATGCTGAGAATCCTTGGTTTTATACCCTCTGTTGGGCCCCACCTTTGTGTTTCCTGTTCCTGTGTAAGAATTGTATCCCATTGGCTGTCACACTCCCAGGGGCAGGGGTCTTAGCTAACTTTGTAGGCTTTGTCTGGACCAGATGGCTTCACCTGAGTGCTGACTGATGCAATCTTCCCAGGTCAGGTGGTGATATGGGTAGAGGGCTTTGTTATGCAGAATACTCTGGCCGAGGCCTTAATGGCCCATTAACAAAGGTGGGAGGCTGAGTTTCTGCCTCTCTGCATTTCTACTTTCTTTTTAGGGAAAATATTCTGCCTTTTTAGTATATCCTAAAATATTTCATTTTCCTAGGAGGGGTGGGTTTTAACTCCCAACAATAGTATAGTGTGTGTAAAGGCAGACAACAAGATACATTATCTACTATATATACTGTATGTGTATGTACACACACACACAGCTCTTCCAAAACTATACACATTCAACCTCACTATGTTTGGAAAAACACACCCATAGTCCACTTTCTGCCACATATTTAACTGTAACTTCTGTACATTAGAACACTCCTTCAGATTTACTTCCCTATCCTGCACATGACCCTTAGACCCAGGAGATATCATGGATTGAGTAAAATGTGCTGAAACTCACTTAACAACTCTCTTGCTTAGCAACCAAAATTTTGGGTTCAATTGTGGTCATAAGTGAAGGACTATCTCTGCCTTCCTCTGCATGGCAGCCTTGTCCTAGTAAACTCCTCTGCCAATTTTCCTCTCTGTTAGAGGCACCAAAATAATCCAGATTCCAGATGATATAAGGTCTCCTGCTGGAGCAGGGGGTTGGACTAGATGGCCTCCAAGGTTCCTTCTAACTCTGCTGTTCTATGATTCTGTAAGGATCTCCTGCTGGAGCAGGGGGTTGGACTAGAACAGGGGTCTTCAAACTTGACAGCTTTAAGACTTGTGGACTTCCAACTCCCAGAATTCCTCCTCCAGTCATGTTAGCTCAGGAATTCTGGGAGTTGAAGTCCACAAGTCTTAAACTTGCCAAGTTTGAAGACCCTTGGACTAGAAGATGACATCCGAGATCCTTTCCAGCCCTAGATTGCTGCGCTGTTTCAAAGAGTCTTCTGAAGCCAGGGTTTGTGTCCTTCCTTCCTCTCCTGTTTTCTCTCTCTCCCTCCCTCCCTCCTTCCATGTATCTATCTATCCATCTATTCATTCATATATCTCATTCACTTTCTCCTCCCTCCCTCCCTTTCTTTCCCTCCCTTCCCTCCCGTCTTTCTTTGTCTATCCCTTTCTTCCTTTTTCTCTTTTCTTTCTTTCCCTTTTCTCTTTCTTTTCTTTCTTTTCTCTTCTCTTTTCTCTCCCTCTTTCTCTTTCTCTCTCTTTCCCTCTCTTTCTCTCTCTCTCTTTTCCCCTCTTTCTGCTTCTCAACCAAAATTTTCTATCCCTTCCCTTCCTCCTTCCCGCTCATAAGTGAAGGACTATCTCTGCCTTCCTCTGCAGGCAGCCTTGTCCTAGTAAACTCCTCTGCCAATTTTCCTCTCTGTTAGAGGCACCAAAATAATCCAGATTCCAGATGATATAAGGTCTCCTGCTGGAGCAGGGGTTGGACACACATGGCAAGGTTCCTTCTAACTCTGCTGTTCTATGATTCTGCCTAAGCTCCTGCTGCGAGCAGTGGGTTGGACTAGAACAGGGGTCTTCAAACTTGAGCTTTAAGACTTCTTGGACCTCCAACTCCCAGAATTCCTCCTCCAGTCATGTTAGCTCAGGAATTCTGGGAGTTGAAGTCCACAAGTCTTAAACTTGCCAAGTTTGAAGACCCTTGGACTAGAAGATGACATCCGAGATCCTTTCCAGCCCTAGATTGCTGTGCTGTTTCAAAGAGTCTTCTGAAGCCAGGGTTTGTGTCCTTCCTTCCTCTCCTTTTTTTCTCTCTCTCCCTCCCTCCCTCCTTCCATGTATCTATCTATCCATCTATTCATTCATATATCTCATTCACTTTCTCCTCCCTCCCTCCCTTTCTTTCCCTCCCTTCCCTCCCGTCTTTCTTTGTCTATCCCTTTCTTCCTTTTTCTCTTTTTCTTTCTTTCCCTTTTCTCTTTCTTTTCTTTCTTTTCTCTTCTCTTCTCTCCCCCTCTCTCTTTCTCTCTGTCTCTCTCTTTCCCTCTTTTTCTCTCTCTCTCTTTTCCCCTCTTTCTGTTTCCCTCTTTCTCTCTCTTTCTATCCCTTCCCTTCCTCCTTCCCGCTCTCCTTCTAAAGTTAGGAGAGGAGACCCACCTGAAACAAACACACACACACACACACACACACGCTTCCAAGCGCCTGCTTCCAAGCGCGGCAGTGTCACTTATTACGAGGGTTCTTCCTGGCCAGTCTCCGGTCCCACATTGCCCAAAAAAGCTGGCAGGCAAGGCATCCGGGTCCAATAAAGGGGCTGTGGGCGGGACTTCCTCCCCTCCCGCTTTTGGGGCTGGGAAACTCAAGCGAGGGTTGTGCTGCAGCCTGCCTCCCCCACCAGCAGCTCTGGGCTAGGCACCTTGGGTTTGGCTTTTCCGACTGCCTGAAACCTTACCTTCCTCCCACACTGAAAAAAAGATGCAGCGGCTATAGGCTTCTTGCAGCGGCTTTGCTCCACTTCTCCAATGCGCTGCCGCAGCTGAATTCTAGACACCGGCCACACAGGTCCACTCCATTGAGCCCTCTGTACTGGATGGACTTGCCCAAGCACGTCTGAGCGGAGTGGTGCAGCACTCCGAAAGAGGTGGCTGGAGACCGAAAGAGTTGCCTCCAGCTGCCCTCTTTTCAGCGTAACTGGCTGGCTGCTCTCCTCCTTCTCTGCCTGTTTGTTCTGTATGGCCAAGGAGAGGAGAGAAGCTGGCTGGTTGTGGGAGGCTTCTTGCATTGAAAAGGGGCGGCTGGACATGTGGCCACCTACTGGCTGGCAGGGCCAGGCTGGGCTGGAAGAGGAGCATCCACTGGGAGAAGGAAGAAAGCATGCTCCGGGAGGGCGGGCAGGTGGGCTTATGTCCTGGGGCTGCTGCACATACGCACTGCATGTGTAACGGCTGCACATGCAGTACGCATGTGCAGCAGCTGCAGGACATCTGACCGAGCTGCACTGTGGCCGCCACGTGGTAGGAAAAGCTAGGAGAGCGACCGGGGCAAGTGAGCAACCGGGCGACTGGGTCGGGGCATGGCCAGCCAGTGGTCGCCACCAGTTCGGTGACCCACACCAAATCACCGCTACCGGTTCGCCCAAATCGGTTAAAAATTAATTCAAGTGATTGAATCAAATCACTATTAGCTTTGTCCTCACCTACCGAATTCTTTGCCTTGGTCCTGTTCACCTGTCGCCCACTCAAAAACCAAAAGTGGTTCTTGGCCTGAAAATATTACATATCCTGAATTGAGGCTGTCTCAGTGTTCATTAACAGCAATATTTTTTTCTTTACTATATTCTGATAGCTGCTAGAGAAACCATTGGTTAAAAAGGTGGAATTTGATCCTGAGAAGATCAGCATTTACCTGGATCAGGTGAGAACTAAAGTTGATAAACAACTAATTCCCACAACACTATCAAACTATCTAGAAAGACGGTAGTGCCATCATTATTCTCATCTTCCCTATTACCTATCTTCATATGACTATAACTTTGTTGCTTGTATCCTACCATTTATATTTTTTACTTAGTATCCTAGTATGATTTATGTTGATTGCTTATTTAGTATCCATGACTATCACTAAGTTTGTATCTAATGTTTTATGATGAATGTATTTTTACAATGACTATGACAATGATCTGTCACTATTATTGTATGTACACAGAGAGCTTATGCACCGGAGACATATGTATGTCTAATCACATTTGGCCAATAAAGAATTCTAATCCTATGATTAGAAATGGAGAAATGGAGAAAGCATTCTGGAGTATTCATTCAAGTGATAGCCCATGTGGGAATGAAGGAAAGCTAGCATGGATCTAGGATACTATGTGTAGAAATAATGGCTAAGGAGCAGCTGAATTTAATTGGAGTCCCCTTCCTCATTTTTACTTACTATTTTACTAGAATTAGAACTTTGTGGAGCTCAGACCTTGTCTGCTATGTTTAATGTTTCTAATGCAAACATTATGTTACTAATACATTGTTTTTATTCCCTAGTGGATCAACATAATTTTTTCATTGTTTTCTCCTTTTCTATTTCAGTTGGATAATAATGTTCAAAAGTATAGCTTTGTTGTGGAGCAGGAAACAAATGTGTGGGATCTGAAGGCAGCCATAGTGAAAGTTTATGATTACTATTATCCAGGTAAGTGTTTCAGTGGTAAAAGAAATGGGTTTAATTTATCAACAAAGGTTGATGAACAGTGCCACAATTCTGATTATGACCCAGATTGTATTCCAGTCCTTTTGTACCTCTCCTTACTGACTATGTGAACACTGTATTCTGATGAACACTTATCAATGTGTGTAAACCATGTATTAACATTTATCACAATAAATTATCCATCCCCTTCTGAATTAATTTGATTTAACAGTAATGAGACCCAATTGGCATCCTTTCAGCAAAGGAACTACTGAAAGAAGCATAGTGGAAACCATAGTTTTTATACAGCTAGAAAGGACTAAAAATGGAAAAATGGAGACTCTTCTGTAAGTGAATAGCAGGCTCTACAAATGTTTTGACAAAATAACATTTCTGAGATAATGATTTAAGTGACCTAAGTGATGGCCTACTCATAAGGACTATTACAAAATAATTTAAATATTTAATAATATAAATGTAAGCCAAGGCATACTAATATGATTAAGAGAAGTTTAAGTCATGTCTGTTAAGCATGACCCTTCCAAGCATTGTGTAATTTCTGATACTGTACTGGTAATTTTCCCTTCAGAGACTGTAGGAAAACAAAGTAGGAATCAGATCTCTTTAACTTGTAGGGAAAATATTGGGTAAAGTGGATATATAATAAGAATTGTAATTTTCCCTAAAGATGGGAAGAGAGACACATCACCAAAAGCAATTAAAAGCTAATAGACTGCATATCTGGTGCAATATTTCTACAGCAAAAGGGGAGTTGCAATAGGATAGGCTATGGGAAAAATGAAAAGGGCTTTAAAATAAGAAACGCTACATTAATCACTGGTCTATTGAGAGCAATGTTTAAACAAACAGTCACGTTGGGCAATTCCTATTTTATCTTAGGCTTCTCAGAAATTCATTAGGCGACTGTGATGAATGAAGTTGAAAGACAGGATAAAAGCTTGAGACTGATAGGAATCTCCTCAGGAATATCTGTTTGTTCTGAATGAGTTTTGGTCCTCAGAATCTGATAAAATATATCTGTAGGAAAGAAAGGAATTTGCTGATGATCCTTTATGTGATATCTTTGAGGAATCTGGGATGAATAAAATGCTGGTTAGAATCAAAGATTTGGCTGGGCCACTTGGATACTTAAGCCCAACCACTGCTCAGTGTGGGGATCCAAATTAAAGGCAGACTTAATTGTTGCTGGTATCTGCAATATTTGAGAATGTACTTGAATGTGTGACCCACCAAGTACTAAAGAACTTCAAACCCCATGGAGATTTGGGGAGGGTGATTTGGGAGCTCATTCACTTATTATTTTCTCTTTTCTTTCACATGAACATAGGAGACAAATTGATTACTGAATACAATGCTCCTTGCAGTGCAGGTAAGGATGTAGGTAATACAGTTGTTCTTGGGCCCTTTTTTACACAGCATAAGAAGAATTGAACTTATAACAATAACTAAAATATATTATTATGTCAGACTTTGCAGCAATCCAAGAAGCACACAAGTAAATAATTCAGCAGGATTCATTTTTAGAAGAAACACAGAAGCTATATAACCACAGAGGCAATATTGCAAGGACAAAGCAACTCTTATACACAGATCAGTCAAGCTAAGCCATGCCCAGGCTCTGAGCTGTCTGGGTCACCAAACAGTCCCCATTAGCTGACTTGTTACCATGTCTATTCAAATTCATGAATTCTTATACACTGACATATTAGCTAGTATACTTAGATTTCTTTCTAATTAGATGAGGGAATAGAAGGGAAACTCATCAAATTTGCAGATGACACTAGACAGGCAAGAATAGCCAACACTCCAGAAGACAAGCTCAGGATCCAAAAAGATCTTGACAAACTTGAACAATGGACCCTATCCAACAAAATGAATTTTAACATTTATGCAGGGTAAATCAAAGGTGTAAGTACAGATTAGGCGAGACCTGACTCAAAAACAGTAACTGTAAGAGGGACCTTGGAGTCCTAGTGGATGATCACTTGAACATGAGCAGCAGCAAAAAAAAAAAGCGAATACAATCCTGGGTTGTATAAATAGAGGTACGGAATCAAGATCACGTGAAGTACTAGTACCATTTTATAAAACCCTAGTAAGACCATACCTATAATACTGCAACCAATTTTGGTCACCATGCTACAAAAAAGATGTTGAGACTTAGGAAACAATTCAGAGAAAAGCAACTAAGATGATCAAAGGCCTGGAGACTAAAACCAGAGGTTGTATTTAGCAGATTCTGACCAGTTCTGGTGAACCGGTAGCGGAAATTTTGAGTAGTTCGGAGAACCGGCAAATACTACCTCTGACTGGAGATTTTACAGTCTCCTTCCCCTGCCAGGCCCATCAAGCCATGCCCACAGAACCAGTAGTAAAAAAATTTGAATCCCATCACTGACTAAAACATATGAAGAATGGCTGCAGGATTTAGGTTTGCTAGTCTAAAGAAAAGAAATATTAGAGGTGACATGATAGCAGTATTCCAATATTTGAGAGACTGCCACAAAAAAGAGGGGGTCAAATTATTCTCCAAAGCATCAGAGAGCAGGACAAGAAACACTGGTTGGAAACTAACTAGAGAGAGGCGCAACATGGAATTAAGGAGAAAGTTCCTAATAGTGAGGACAATTAACCAGTGGAATACTTTACCTTCAGAAATCATGGGCGCTCCATCACTAGGGGTTTTTAATAAGAAACTAGACAGCCATTTATCTGAAATAGCATAGGTTCTCCTGCTTGAGCAGAGGGGTGGACTAGAAGACCTCCAAAGTCCCTTCCAGCTCTATTCTGTTCTGTTCTATTCTATTCTAATTATTGGTTTTCTTGCTATATAATGAGAAATGTGGATAAGATGCAGTGCCATCTTTGTACTGCTACTACAGTATATTAGAAGTCCTTTCAATCTGTGTCTTATGTTTTTAATCATAAATGCAAGAGAGACTCCATAGAACAGGGATGCTTTTGGAAATGTTTACACCTGCATGAATGTCTCTCAGGTGTTGCTGCTCTGACAGATCTTGGGGTAACAATTTATATTTGTGAAAATATTTGCAGTGGGAGTCAATGACAATTGGCCATGACCAACATACCATAGGATAACTTGCTGCAGGACAAGAGTTACACTAATTAAAAAAATGGTGGAATAGAATAATTAAAAAAGGATGCAAAAGGAGGGACAGAATGAAATGTGAATAACATTTTTTTTAAAAAAATATTTATTTTAAATAATTAAATTGATAATTAAATTGCAGCAACTTGGCCATGGCAAGTTGTCCCATAGCAAGTTGCCCGTGGTGAGTTGGTGGTGGTGAGTTGGCCACAGTGAGTCGGCTACGGCAAGTTGTCCCATTCCCTTCAGCTGGGATTCAAGAACAAGGATGCCAGTAGTTCATCTTTAATTGTTCTTCTGTGTATCTGTTTGGTATAAAGGAACAGTTGTGATTAAAAAAGAGAGTATATGTATACTTTCTGATTGCTTGATTTGGCCCAAAGCTATTGCAGATATGAGAATAAGTATCTTTGGGGAGAGGATATCATTCTGCACAGTTATTGTGTCTTATTTTCTTTTTATATCTCACAGAGACAACAAAAGAAGATCACAACTAATGGTCTGTTAAGGGAACACTGGAAGTGCTGGAGTAGATCTTCCATCTTTGTAATTGTTGCTTTTGAAGTAAACATGTCAGATCCCTAAAGTGATACTGCCATTCAACTGGGGAAAGGGGGGGGGACCCCAAGTATATTTCTTTATTCTTACTTTTGACAACTGTTAGTTTATAATCTTTATCCTGGCACCTAAGTGCCTTGAGATTTTCTCATCTTTAGGGGAATGTATAAAGGGGGAGGGCCATGTGGGTTGTTTCACTCTGAAAGCCGGCAGAAGATGACCCTGAGAATGCTTGTTTATCTAGTTCTCAGGATGGCCGTTACAATAACATATTGTATTGCAACATGTAATATAACATATACTGTGGATTGGCTGAGTCTACATTGGGTTGAAGGGAGGGTTCTCTAATGCCTTAATTCTAACTGTATTGCCTAAGGGAATTCAGAGTCTGCTTTGCTTTTGTTCTGCTATCACTTTTGCTCAATAAAAGGTTCCTTTTGAATACCAAGTTTCAAGAGTTTTTACTTTCTTGAGTAAGGAGGAGAGACAGAGCCTTACATAAAGCAGACTCTGCAAAAGTGGTCAACCCAGAGAAGCAAACTTTCGCCCAACTGTGGGGATCCTGCAAATCATGTCTGAACAAAGCAGCAAGCAGGGAGAGGCTGAATGCTGTGGAGAAATGTCTACAACCACCCAGCCAGATGCCTGCTCTCTGTACCCCATTGGAGAGGTAAAAGCGACCCTGGAAGATCCCCAAAAGCCCCACTGGTCGATTGGAATCGGGAAGAAAGACAACTGGTACAGGAGAACCAGAGGTGTCACCCTCACCCGCAACAGGGTGGAAACTAGAACTGGAAGCCCTCTCCAACTAAGAGGAACTGGCCAAAGAACCACTGAGGGAAGATCATTTGAAGAGAGACATCACGCGATTGGTGATGGAAACCCTGGAGGACCTCAACATCTGAAGGGAGTTGGACTGGCAACAGAGGGGGGGGAGGCAAAATGGCAGCAGCAGCAGCTGCCAGAGCTGCCACCCCAGATTTGGGAACAGCCAACCAAGCTGACGCAACCGCGGCAGCAGCCAGAGGGCGAGCAAACCTCCCTCGCATGGCATGAGCACCGGCGAACATCCTGGGCCAGCCCCGAGCCCCACAGCTGGAGAGAAAGACCCTGTCAGTGTGTGCTCCCTTCAAGATCCAAGAAAGAAATACTCAGACTCCATGGGTTAGAGCAAAGTTATCCTTTTACTGGAAATTAAAGTGGAAGCTACAGATTTAATTCCGAAACTGAGGAATTGGCACGCAGATCACATATACAAAGGAATGGAATTGTTCCCACCCCCCAAAGTCCAAATGACTCTTCCAATTAAAAGTACTGAATACGATCATGTGGCCATCTTCAGGTGGTGATGAGGCTTCTGTCCGTTGACCTTGATATATTTTGATAAAAGTTCGCAGCTGCGCAAAGGGGATAGAAGCTAGCCAAGAAATGGAAAGTTAAAAACAGAAATTCATACCCCCCTCCCCTTGCTACCCACAGCAAAGGAATGCAAAACACCTCCAGCTTTCTTCCCCTCCAAGTTCCCCCCTCCCTCCGTTGCTAATGACAGCCGAAAGAAACAGTATAGCATAGCAGCAGAGAAGATGCAATAGTTAGGATGCAGAAGATATAAGAGAAGATATAAGATGTGGAAGATATCTTGAGGCTGACATTCGGACCCCCTAGAAGAAGGACATTAGTCCCTGTAAGAGAAAATAGCATAAACATATGTTAACGTTTGCATACACTTCTATGGTTTCTCAGGATATTTGGCATAAAAGTTATTGAGCAGTTCAGGAGCCCTAATGTCTTTCTCATTCACCCACTCAGCATAGGATGGAGGAAAATGTTTCCAAGCTACAAGATATTGGATACGACCCCTCCATTTCCTAGAGTCTAAAATCTCTTTAATCTCGAAATGTTGTTCACCCTCAATCAACAATGGTTCGGGGGGATCAGTCTGGGTCAGTCTCAATGTACAGGTATGTTCGGGTTTTAGCAAGCTGACATGGAAAACCGGATGAATACGACGAAGAGTTTTTGGCAGAGTCAACTGAACAGTCACAGGATTCACAATCCGCTCAATAGGGAAAGGCCCCACATACTTAGGACCCAACTTCTTCGATTTCTGGGTAGTCTGCAAATATTTGGTCGAGAGGAACACTTTGTCGCCCACTTGATAAGACTTCTGTCGGGCTCTCTTCCTGTCAGCAAATTTCTTATGAGACTGGTGCGCCTCGTCCAAAGCTTTACGAGCGACCGGCCAATTGAGTTGAAGTTGAGATATCCAGTCGTCCAACGACTGGACATTGGGTCTTTCACGAGGAAGTTCAGGTATGGGCACAAAATCTTGCCCCGTTGCCACTTTGAAGGGGGTAATTCCTCAGTTTCGGAATAATGTCAGTGTGTGCTCCCTTCAAGATCCAAGAAAGAAATACTCAGACTCCATGGGTTAGAGCAAAGTTATCCTTTTACTGGAAATTAAAGTGGAAGCTACAGATTTAATTCCGAAACTGAGGAATTGGCACGCAGATCACATATACAAAGGAATGGAATTGTTCCCACCCCCCAAAGTCCAAATGACTCTTCCAATTAAAAGTACTGAATACGATCATGTGGCCATCTTCAGGTGGTGATGAGGCTTCTGTCCGTTGACCTTGACATATTTTGATAAAAGTTCGCAGCTGTGCAAAGGGGATAGAAGCTAGCCAAGAAATGGAAAGTTAAAGACAGAAATTCATACCCCCCCTCCCCTTGCTACCCACAGCAAAGGAATGCAAAACACCTCTAGCTTTCTTCCCCTCCAAGTTCCCCCTCCCTCCGTTGCTAATGACAGCCGAAAGAAATAGTATAGCATAGCAGCAGAGAAGATGCAATAGTTAGGATGCAGAAGATATAAGAAGATATAAGATGTGGAAGATATCTTGAGGCTGACAGACCCCCTGCGTACTTGAGCCCCTGGGGGTGAAATTTGATGGAAACCTGCAACAATTGGGGTTCTTCATGGTGCACATGCTCATGTATATGCAGGAGTATGGGGTTAAGTTCCAGACCCAAGGGGCACGAGTTCAATCTGTTTTAAACAAGCTCCACTCAGCCAACCTCTAAATGCGAATTCCACCAGGAGAAAATAGACTACCTGGGGTATTGAATTTCACACCAAGGCATAGAAATGGATCCCAAAAAAGTTCAAGCTGTAATTGACTGGGCACTGCCTCGCACACTCAAGCAGTTACAAAGTTTCTTAGGATTCACCAACTTTTACCACCAGTTTATTCCCACCTTCACAAAAATCACCTTCCCCATAACCAACCTTTTGAAAACGAAAGGTGAAAGAAACCCAAACCCAAAACAACCTTTAAAATGGACAATGGAATGCCAAGCGGAATTTGAAAAACTTAAACAGTTATTTTCAGCGGAACCATTCTTAAAACACTAGGCCTAAAGAAACCATTTGTCATTCAGCCAGATGCCAGTGATGTGGCGGTAGGGGCAGGCGGTCCTGCTCCAAAAAAATGAACAGGACTAACTACAACCATGTGCCTACAGATCAAAAAATTAACTGAGACTGAATAAAGGTGGGCCATTTGGGAAAAAGAAGCATCCACTGGCCTCTCTTTACCTGGAGACACTTCCAGGAGGGAAGCAAAACCCCTTTTAAAGTTTGATGAAAAATATAATTTCCCAATTTTAGGCCATTCCAATAGTTTAGCGTATTCCTTTTTTATGAGCTTCTTGCAGGCAATATCTATTTTTAACTTTTGTAATCGTGTAAATTTTTTTTGCTTTTTATGGGAGAATTCAATCCATTTATATTTATTGATCACATTTCACTTTCTCTCTCCATCTCCTATATTTATATATAGGTTTCATTCTCCTAGTTGTTCTTATCTGTCTCTATTTCTTTACCCTTGCTCCTTCTTGTTCTGTCTTTTCTGTTTCACCTTCTCATCATATATTTCTCTCTCTTACTGTTGATTCCTCCTGTCCTTTATCTTCCGGTTTTCCTCTTGTTTCTTTTCCCTCAGTTGTAACAATATAGTTATAAAATTCTATTGCCTTATCTATTGAATCTAGTCTATATCTTTTGCCATCCCAATTGACAAAAATTCCCTCTGGGATCAGCCATCTGAAATTAACTTCTCTTTTAATTAGTTTAATAGTCAGGAATTGATATTGTTTCCGTATATCTGTAACTCTCCTAGGGATCTGTTTCAGAACCGTGATTTCTTTCCCCCTATATTGTAATGGATCGTCTCTTACCCTTCTCAGTATTTCATCTCATATTGATTTTTTTCGCAAATCTTATATGACTTCCCTAGGAAACTTGTGTCTCCTTGCATAGCTTGAGTTAATTCTAAATATTTCATCTATATCTCCCCCCCCCCCCAATCTCTTGTTTCCCTATCTCTAGGGCATCTGCTAGCAGTTCTATAATCAAACCTTTATCCTCATATACATTCTAAAATTTTAAGAAGCCTTTCCCATTTTGAGCATTATGACTGTATCGTCCAGGTCTTTATTTCCTTGTGTCAATTTTTGATCCTTCCATTTTTTGTTCTGTTTCTTCTGATTTGTCCTCTATTTTCTGGATTCTTTGTTCATTTTTTGTTATCATTTGCTGGACATTTAGTAATCTCACATCCATATTGTGGATCTGTTACTTCATCTCATCCCAATTGCCTTTCACCTCATTATGGTTTCTTCTTGTTTCCTCTTTGTGTGAGATGTGAGATTTAAAAACGTTCCAAACTTTATACTCACTAATTCAACAGACAACTCTGATGTAGAAACAAAGAAAGTTTATTGAAATGCGTTTGCAAAGGCAGGCCTTCATGACTCTTCCCAAAATGAATTGTGATCATAAAGAGTGCCTTAGGGCAGTGATCCCCAACCTTTCTTATGCCGCGGCCCGGTATCCCCAACCTTTTTTATGGCGCGGCCCGGTACCGGCATTAGCTGGGCGCCGCCATCTTTTTTTGATGAAAAAGTGCTTCCGGTGACCTCACCGGAAGCACTTTTTCATCAAAAGATGGCGGCGCTAGCTTTCGGTGAGCTTTTCCGGGTAGAAATGGCTTTCTGCCCAGAAAAGCTCACCGGGCACTATGCCCGCCATCTTTTTGATGAAAAGTGCTTCCGGTGAGCTTTCTACCCGGAAAAGCTCACCGGAAGCACTTTTTCATCAAAAAGATGGCGGCGCCAAGCAAACCAGCGGCCGGTAGGACTTGTTCCACGGACCGGTACCGGTCCGCGGACCGGTGGTTGGGGACCCCTGCCTTAGGGGGTTTCAACCAATACTTTTATACACTGCCACTCAATATAGACCATACCTGAGATCCCTCCCAGTTCCCTTTGCGTACTCGACAAACACATCCTGCATACATGACAAACACATCCTTGACAAACAAATAACACATCCTGCTTACATGACTAACATGACTAACATTGTCTGGTTACTACAGGATTTATCTTATCTTGTCTTCTACAGTTTGTTCAGAGCAAGGCCACACTTCCTTGCACATTCTGGTCAAGCTGACACACAATAGTTCTTCCTTTTCAGTTTGTGGCCTTGCTGCTGAATCTTGCAATAAGAGTCATTAGCATTTTATAATACAATTCAGTTTATTTTACAAAAGAGTAACTTTCAACCCATTCTCACAATCCCCCCTTTCTTTTTCTCACACTCTTTACTGTTTTATACCTTATATTTGAAGTAGCTCATAATTTAGTTTTCTCCCCTTGGCTTCTTCTGGTATTAAGCTTTTATATTCTGAGTCTCTTTCACCTTTCTCTGCTTTTCTATTTTCATCACCAACATTGTTTCCTTCTTTCCTGTATCAATTGATTTAGTAATTAACATTCATACTACCCATAGTTCTTTGAACCACCATTTATATGAGAGGGATCAAACACAGTAACATCATCAGGGCTAGGAATCCCAAGGTAGCAAATTTGGCTACTTCCTTCCAGTTTCCAATTTTTATATCACTTGATTGTACAGCTCTTTTTGCTCTGACATAATTAGCTAAATCATTATACACAGTTAGTCCCAACAGTTGTTTTTGCCTAATGGGGAGGAGGAAAAAGCTTGGCTTAATTATTCCCAATATACAAGATCCATACCATCCCTTAGGTAGATATTCATAGACATACTTTCCTCATATCCAATACATACCTTCTGGAGCTACCTAGTCCACGATGTCACTTTCGGGATCCTTCAAATAAGCCATTTCAGTTATTTCACTTAATACTGCCATTAAATACCTTTTGTCACCAAAGCTCTGCAGTTGTTTGCAGGTTTGAGGGGGTTGGGATTCTCAAATCTAAACCTAAGGAGCTCAATGAAAGCATGTCCTGGAGCTTGCTCATAGTGCAATTGAGCCACCTAATCAGAAGCATCCCCCTCATTCATTCCATCTGTTATTGCAGTGACCAGATCGCGATCTGTTGCATATTGGGCTCCAGACCAATCTATGTGGGACCAGATTCTAGTGAGGAAATAAGCAAAATGTTCTTGTCATCCATCAAAAGTTGCTTTAAAAGCCATCTGGTCTGGTCTAAGGGAGGGGGGGGGGAGGTGGTATCGCCATAGCAAATGTGGGTTGAGCTGGAATGAATGGAGCCTGATGAGGAACGTATGAACTTTGAAGGGGTATTCCGAGGCCTGGCTGGGTTGGGGTTCTCTGGAAGAAGGGCCTCTGCAGGATTGCTGGGGGGGGCTGACTGGGCCCTTGCTGTGAAGAGGCCATTTGTTGCCTTCCCCCCGTGATGGGAAGAGGGGGGTGGTTGCAGTCTGCTGCCTGTGCAGATCCCTTTGCTGAGAAGGGATTGCTGATTCTCTTTGGGGCCAGAGTGTTTCCGGACCATGTGGTGCAACGGGTGCTGGCATCCACTGGCATTGTACCCACCCTTGAAAATCCCCACCCTGGAGGAATACTCTCTGCAGGGAGTAATCTCCTTTCTGGTTGTGGAGGGGGAGGGCTTGGGGTTTGTAATGTACCCAATGTCGGCTGCATCTGCTGTTTCTCCCTTGAAACTTGAGCGTGCGGGGCTGGCCTGCTTCACCGGCCATCTCCAACCAATGCCAGAGTGATTCCCCCTTCCCTTCTCGGACTGGGGAAAGTAAAGGTGGGCTGCATTAAGATCCAGCTTGTCAGGAGAGGTTGTGGCTGTGAGACATAACTTTCCACCTTAAGCTGCTGGAGCTGTTCTGGGATTCCTGCCAATGACTGGCTTTGGGAGGGAGGCCACTGGCTCCTAATTTCCATCTCTCCTCTGCAGCTTCTAATGCCTGCATCACCTCTTCAGAAGGGGGGGGGGGGGCTCAATTAGTCTTCCGGTGTCCAGTCATAAAGCCCCTTGTCTCTTCTTCCCTCTTTGCACTGCTTCCCTCTTTGCACTGGAATCAGTTCTGGGGCTCAGCATCCCTGACAGCCCCCTTTTTTGGGGTGCTGGAGTTCGTTAGAGTTTTGAGATAATGTCAGCGTTCCAGCAAACCTCCATTCCAATCAATAACTCCGAGACAAGCATAATCTCAAACGTATCTTTATTAGAATAGCACTTGGTACATCTGTGGAATCTCGAAACTAAAGGTTTCCCAGACTTCCCACAATGTCCCAAATTACAATCCATCCCCTTGTTGCCATCATCACATCGCATGGACCAATCACGATCCGTTCCAGAGTAAGATCCTTTTTCCATCCTGTGCCACACTTAATAACCTTGAACTCACAAAAGAATTTTATTTTGTCTACTTAGAACTACTCAATTGAAATCACCTCCCTCCCACCTTCTCAGGCTATGTGGCAGCATGGAATATGGCTTCCAAAACTGACAGGCAGCTGGAGGAGACTTCTTGCACTGAAAAAGAGGCGGCTGGAGGCAACTCTTTTTCAGTGTGAGAAGCCTCCTCCAGCCGCCTCTTTCGGCACGAGAAGCCTCCTGCAACCTGGCTGCTTCTCTCCTCCTCCTCCTCGGCCATACAGAACAAACAGGCAGAGAAGGAGGAGAGCAGCCACCAGGTTGGGGGAGGCTTCTTGCGCTGAAAGAGACAGGTGGAAACTGAAAAAGAGTCACCTCCACCCACCTCTTTTTCAGCACAAGAAGCCTCCTCCAACCTGGTGGCTGCTCTTCTTCTTTGCCTCTTTGTTTTGTATGGCTGAGGAGGAGGAGAGAAGCAGCCAGGTTGTGGGAGGCTTCTCGTGCTGAAAGAGACAGCTAAAGGAAGCTTCTGGCATCGGAAAAACAGCCGCCTCCAGCCACCTCTTTTTCAGTGCAAGAAGCCTCCTCCAGCTGCCTCTTTCGGTGCAAGAAGACTCCCGTAAACTGGCTGCTTCTCTTCTCCTCCTTGGCCATACAGAACAAACAGGCAGAGAAGGAGGAGAGAAGCAGCCAGGTTGCAAGAAGCTTCTCACGCCAAAAAAGGTGGCTGGAGACCAAAAAAGAGTTGCCTCCAGCTGCCTCTTTTTCAGTGCAAGAAGTCTCCAGCCACCCATTTTTCAGTGTGAGAACCCTGTAGGTACCGCTCTGCTTCTCCAATGGGCTAGTGTATGTTGTGCTTTTTTCCGTGGAATTGGAGAACTTGTGGCAGTTGCAGGCTTCTTGCAGTGAAAATTACTGATCTCCGGCTTAGCTTCACTTCTCCAACAGTCCAGCACTGCCCTCTTCTATGCGCTGGCTGCTTGGACTTGCCGGGCCTGACACATAGAGCAGGGCATGCTTTTTTCAGTGGGGCTGGACTCCAGCTGCACTGAAAAAAGCATGCAGCAGCTGCAGGCATTTCACGACAAGGGTGAGAAGCCCCAGGACATCTAGACAGCTGGCTGGCCAGGCTGGGCAGGGCTGGAAGAGTTGCATCCGCCGAGAGAAGATAGATAGCAGGCTCCGGAAGGGAGGGTGCCAGGCAGGTGGGCGGATGTCCCGGGACCATTTAAAGGTCGACTTTAAGAGTGCCCCCATGGAAGAAGCCGAGAACTGAGATCAAAAGTAGTGGCAGCGGGGGTGACAGGGGCATGTGTGTCCCTCCACAAGGAGTGTGAAGGGAGGCATACTCCGCACCTCTGAGGAAAAGAGGAGGTACCAAAATCTTGGCTGTCACCTGGGAGGGGACCGTGGAGGGACACATCACACACCCGTCGCCCACAGAACTGGTAGTAAAAAAATTTGAATCCCACCACTGATATTACCATTTTTCTAACTGTCTTTATTCTGCTGTTTCAGTTTATAATAATTATCTTCTTTAATTGTTCCACATCTTGCTATCAACTGTATTCCTAAATATTTAACTTTCTTTACAAACTAAATATCTATACTCTTTGTCAGTTCTTTTTGTTTGTTTGTTTGTTTCTCTGTCATATTTTTCACCAATATCTTGGTTTTCCCTTTATTTATTTTTAATCCAGCCATTTTCACATAATTCTCTATTCTGTTTATCCACTTAGGTCCTGTTCCTAGAGATTCTTCTAAAATAAATACTAAATCATCTGCAAATGTCTGTAATTTATACACCTCTTTTCTTATTTCCATCCCTTTTATCTCCTTGTCTTTCCTAATTACTCTGTTTAATTCTTCTGAAGTTAATACAAATAACAGTGGTGATAAAGGACACCCTTGTCTTGTTCCTTTCTCAATATGATTTTTCTCCATCAATTCTCCATTAACCTTTGCACATTGTTTATAATGTATAGTCTTAATCATGTTAATAAATCTTTTCCTAAACTCCATTTCCTTAATTTGTGTCAGCATAAATTTCCAGTTCACATTGTCAAACGCCTTCTGTGCATCTAGAAATATTAATGCCATCTGCTTCTCTGGGTGTGCTTCATAGTATTCCAATGTATTTAAAATTGTTCTCATGTTATCTCTTATTTGTCTCTCCGGTAGGAATCCATTTTGATCTGGATGTATAAATTGACTTAAGTATCTCTTTAGTCTTTCAGCCATTATTGATGCAAATATTTTATAATCTGAGTTTAACAGCGATATTGGCCTATAATTCTTAATCTGTTGTAAATCAGTATCTTTTGGTATAAGAGTAATATATGCTTCCATCCATGAATTAGGTATTTTGGATTTAATCAAAATTTCATTTGCTTCTTCATTTGCTTCACAATTTGCTTCTTATATATCACTTATAGAGTCCTGTAGAGCTTTGTACATTTCTGCTGGAAGACCATCCAGCCCTGGCGCTTTCCCATTATTTTGTCTCCCAAATAAATTTGATGGGTGCAGTACTTTAACTGACTTGACTTCACATTAAAATACATCCCTGGAAGGAAGAATTTCCTAGCAGATGCCTGTCCTGAATCCCCCAGTACAAGAGCAAGCATGAAGAACTGTCAATGCTATCATTCCCCTCCCTCAGAAGGCAGCGCAACTCATCATGAGGCAACAGTCTCAGAGATAATCAAGGGAGTGGGGATGCGGATAATTAATCCAGAAATTCAGAGCCGAGCTTCAAAACAGTCCCTGTTTTAGGGACAGCAAACAACTCCTAACCTCCTGGGATGGGTTGGTATGGAAAGGTTTCAAATTATACATCCCCAGCACGCTCTGGGTCCAATTTCTGTAAAGGAGCCACAATGCCAAGCAAGCCAATCACTTTGTATTTCTAAAGACATGGCATCTACTACAAAGATAATTTTGGTGACCAGCAATGAAAAAGAACATTGAAAGCTATGTAAAGAGCTGCATGATATCTGCAGTGATGGAAAAAATGCCTGGAAAACCTCTGGGGCTGTTGCAAGTAGCCAAATCGTCACGATTCTGAGAGGAAATAGCAATGGACTTTATCATGGAACTCCCAGAAACACCGTAATTTGGACAGTGGTTGATCTTTTTTCCAAACAGGCTCACTTCATTGCCTGTTCCAGCCTCTCTTCAGCCCACAAAATGATGAAGCTGTTCCTGAAGCACACTTAAAAGGTGTAAAGTCCCTACTGTTATATACAGCATTGTTGTATGCCACCTCAGCAAAAGGCTGAGGTGGTCAGCCCAATTGGTTTGTTGATAATTAACATTGTACCTCAAGTACTGTTCTTTCATTGCATTAATTCAGTCACCCTATTGGTACTCAGATGAAAAGCCGAATTAAGCCCTGGGAAGTCCCAATTACCCTTATGAACTGCCTCCAGAATTTTGCTGTGAACTGGACTCTCAAATTAGATATGATTCTTTTTGGGACTCCATGAAGCCAGTAAATGTGCTTCAGGAACAGCTTCGCCAGTTTGTGGGCTGAAGGGAGGCAAGAACAGTTTCTCCTTAATTCCAGGTTGCTTCTCTCCTCAATCAGTTTCCATCCATTCCTGCCTTCAGGTGGTTTGGAGAATAAGTTGACCCTACTTCTTTGTGGCAGCCCCTCAAATTCTAGAATGTTGCCATCATGTCATCGCTTCTTTTCTCTAGACCAGTGCTGTCAAACTCAAGGCCTGCAAGCCAGATTCATCCCATAGGTGCTTAGATCTGGCCCATGGGGCCAGCTTAGAAACAGCAAAGGAACAGCCCATGGTGCCAGTGAAAATGCAGCTCAGGGGGACCGCATCCCATTTTCAGCCATGCCGGCCTCCTGCAGCTCTCTGCCAGCAAAAACAAAGCTTGGGGGGGCAATTGGGCCTTCTGCACTCCATTTTCAGCCACAATGGCCTCCTGCAGCCCTCTGCCAGCAAAAACAAAGCTTGGGGGCTTCTGCACTCCATTTTCAGCCACAATGGCCTGCAGCCCTCTGCCAGCAAAAACAAAGCTTGGGGGGTGCGTGGGGCCAACACACCCCATTTTCAGCTGTGATGGCCTCCTACAGCCCTCTGCTAGCAAAAGCATAGTTAGGAGGGCCATGCGGTTG
Organism: Notechis scutatus; assembly: GCF_049901735.1. Classification (NCBI taxonomy): domain Eukaryota; kingdom Metazoa; phylum Chordata; class Lepidosauria; order Squamata; family Elapidae; genus Notechis; species Notechis scutatus. The sequence continues at coordinate 161,993,940 of NC_142010.1, read as the reverse complement.
CACCATTTTCACTGGCAGAAGGCAGATGAAAAAAAGGTATGGGGGGCCCACACGTCCCTCTGAGGTCCATTTTCACTGGCATAGGGCTGCAGGAGGCCATTGCAACCAAAAGGCTGCAGGAGGCCATTGCAACCAAAAGGCGTGCAACCCCCTAGCCCTTTTTTGCTGGCAGAGGGCTACAGGAGACCATTGTGGCTGAAAACAGGGTGTGGGGCCCCTATGTGGCCCCCCTATGCTTCATTTTTGGTGGCAGAGGGCTGCAGGAGGATGTTGCAACCAAAGACAGGGTGTGGGGGCCTCTGCGTGGCCCCCTTGACCTCTGTTTTTGCTGGCAGAGGGCTGCAGGAAGACGTTGTGGACTCCTGCATAATGGCGTGCATAAGTGCACCATCGTGCCTCCCGTCCCTGTCCTATAGTCCCCATTTAATCGTACCTATTTTTTGTATTCTTACTCATGTTTATACTTAGACCTATTATTTTGTAAGCGATTAACAAATCAAATAAATAAATAAAATAAATAAATAAAATGAGGAGCAGGGGACCCTACACACCCCAAGCTCTGTTATCACTAGTAGAGAGCTGCATGAGGCGGTTACAGCTGAAAATGGGGTGTGGGGGGCCCTGCACAAAACCCTCGAGCTCCATTTTTGCTGGCAGACAACTAGCAAAAGAAACTAAAAAGAAAAGGAGAAATGTTTCCCCTTTTGCATTTGAGCATGCAAGAAGAGACAGGAAAGGAGAAGGGAAAAGAGGAAAGAGAAATAAAATGAAAGAAAGATGGGAAGAGAGCAAGGAAGGAAAAATAAGGAAAGAGGGAAAGGAAGAAAAAGAAAAGAAAGAAAAAAAGAAAAAGAAAAGGAAGGAAGGAATTATAATGAGTGAGGGAGGGTCTCAGGGAAGTCCTGAGACCACCACAGGTGCCCCTGACACAAGTGATGTCGAGCTGGCCATGCCCACCATGGCCATGTCCACCCGACCATGTCCACCCCAGCCCTCCAAAGTCAAACAGAACCCTGATGTGACCCTCAATGAAAATGAGCTTGATACCCGTGCTCTACACTATCCATACCCAATTCTTAGGTGGAAAACATTAGTTTGAGACACAGCAGAAAAGGACAGGAGAGGGCGGGTGGAGGATAATGTAGTACATGTCTGTTCTTAAGGAACAACTAGTAGCCCATGCCTGCACTGGGACACCCTTGTTGTCAGCCCCAAGAGTGAGAAAGGATAAAATGGCTCTTCTGCTTTCCAGCCCTGTAGTCATGTGATGAAATAAAAATCCCAATCAGAATATATTTAAAAAGGTTAAATCATAGCAACTGGACCAAAGTTTATTAAACTGACATGTTTTGTTGCTCATCCAAGTAACTTCTTAGTCAAAATGAATATTTTGGGTAGGCAGAGAGCAGTGGTGGGATTCAAATTTTTTTTACTACTGGTTCTGTGGGCGTGGCAGGGAAGGATACTGTAAAATATCCAATCAGAGGTGGTATTTGCCAGTTCTCCAAAGTACTCAAAATTTCCGCTATTGGTTCTCCAGAACTGGTCAGAACCTGCTGAATACCACCTCTGGCAGAGAGTCAAGGAGTCATTGGAATGAACCAACTCTTGCCATAGACTGCATAGGTTTTCTCCCCAAATGAAAAGCAACATATGAATGAAGAAGTAAAATCTCTCGGTTTTAATAAACTTTACTCCAGTTGCCATGTTTTAACCAGAGTTCTCCAACCTTTCTGGATTGGTGGCCTGGGGAGAGCGGGGGGGCTTTATGCACGCATGCGCATGTGTGAACGGGGCTGCGAGCATGCACAGATGATGCAAAGGGGCGGTGACGATAGCACTCATGCAGGACTCCTGGCTATGGTAGTCCCTGTGTGGGGCTTGCGGCGATGGTAGTCCCTGCATGGTGACAGTAGTGCTCACATTGGGCTCAAAGTGATGGTAGCGCCCATGCAGTTGGGGACCACTGATTTAATCTTTTTAGATACTTTTGGCCTGGATGTCTTCACTTACATCACAGAATAAAACAAGACAAGAACAATCATTTGCAGAAATTTTAATGTTTACAATTCAGATATGAAAATAAAGATTTCAGTGGATGTCTTTTTTGTATTTTTCTGTAAAAAGAAACAGAAATTTAAGATTACATAATATTCCATGATTTTTTTTGGGGGGCGGGGGAGACAAGGACTATTTTCAGAAAGATAGTTCTTAGCACTTACAAAATCAACACTTTCCTATTGTAAGTCAGGAATTGAGTTCTTCCCTTTTAGTGTGTCTTTCTCCCCATTTTTATGTACATCTTGCTTTAGAGAAGAAAAAGGTCGCCTATTTTATTCCTTCTTTCATTTATGATCAGATTGAACCTGTTATTTTTTTTAAAAAGCAAATTGCTTTCCTCAATTTATCTATCCTGTATGTTTTAATATTTTAACTCATCACAATCAAGAGATTCTTGGGATTACCATCTCAACAATAAAATAATCACAGTCCACATAATCACGAAGAATTTTATCTGAATTAAATTGGCTAAAGTAACAAAACAATCAATTAATGGAATAAAAATAACTATTTTTTATGGTCTCTTAAAATTACTTTTGCTGAGGTATTTTCTTTGCTGTCTTTTTAAATATTCCAGCATTAATTGCACTAACTACAACTTCTTTCACTCGCTTGCTTTTTTTCTTAAGGCTGATCCACACAACCAGTGTGTGCTAGCATAAGTATCTCTCTGTAACTAGTGCACTGGAAGACAATAGTCTTTCTGATTTGGGTGGGCTTGGTTCACTGTTCAGTCAACGCTGCACAGTTCTCTTGATGTACTTCATTTCATTGTAGGGAAATGCCTCCATTCCAAATGTTTAGTGTACTGCAGCAGGAGTGCCACCACTCCTTTGGTCACTTGTTGTTGCCCTCATGGACTTTTCACTGAGGGGTGCTGTTCTGGGATTGGCTGGACTTTCTTATTTTAATAGATTCACCAATGGACCAGTGAAAGGCTATGTTTTTCACCAGTGCATTTTTATTTAGTAAACCACATAAAGTAGACAGGAATGCCAGATTTCTGATTTGCCAGTGAAAGGAATAATAGTAAAACTCTGGCATTTTCTATCTTTTCCTTTGCTGTTTGCTTTCATGGTATGGATGGTATGAGTAAAGAAGAAGGGGAATCTTTCAATCTTTGCAGTCCAAACAAAACTCCAGGCTATCACAATGGCCAGAGTTCAGTTACAGGTAGAAACCCGGCAAGGAATTTATTTTCACCAGGTTTATGCCCTGGAGACAAACAGCTTGAAGCTGCAGAATGGAACCACGCTTCCCTGCACTGATCAGAATTATGTAACATGTTATGTACAGATAGTCCTCAACGTATGACCATAATTAAGCCCAAAATTTCTGTTGCTAAACAAGACAGTTATTAAGTGAATTTCCCCCCATTTTACGAATTTTCTTGCCACAGTTGTTAAATGAATCACTGCTGTTGTTAATAACACAATTATTAATGAATCTGGCTTCCCCTTTGACCTTGATTGTCAGAAAGTCTCAAAAGGGGATCATATGGCCTGGGACATTGCAACCATCTTAAATATGAGTCAATTGCCAAGACTCTGAATTTTTAATTACATGACCATGGGAATGCTGTAGCGGCGTAAGTGTGAAAAGTCGTCTTAAATCCCCTTTTTTCAGTGCTGTTGTAAATTTGAATGGTCACTAAATGAACTGTTGTAAGTTGAGGACTATCTATAATTAAAAATATAAGGTTTAAAAAGGAAGAGACTGTAGAAATGCAGGAAATGAATTTTGTAATATTTAAAACAATGTGTTTTTTTTTTTAAAAAAGCAAATATATACTGATCAACAACTTGAAACTATATTAAAGAAGAAAAAGGGAAGAGGAATTTTACTGTTCCTCCACCTATGATTATACCCAGTGGTGGGATTCAAATAATTTAACAATTGGTTTGCAATGGTCAACCTGACCCTCGATTACCCCCCCATCGAAGTTAAATTACACCCCCACCCCCTGCTATCAAAGTGGATACTGGATGCTGCACTAAGCGGCAATGGAGAAACTGGCAAAGTAGCGGCCAGCATGAGAGGAGGAGGAGCAGGGAGAAAAAGCGGCCTTCTCCTTTGCTCGTTCCCAGGATTCACTTTGATAGTGGGGGTGGGTGGGTAATTTAATTTAGTTTACTTGAACCAGTATGAACTGGCTGAATCCCACCTCTGACTATATCCCATCTATAGGTATAGGCCAGGAGTCTGCAACCTTAAACACTCAAGCAGCCATTTGGACCTGTTTTCCACAGAAAAGAAAACACTGGGAACCAATAATCTAACATCTGGTGTGACTGGGTAGGTGTGGTCAACTCAACATCACTCACTCCCATCCAGTCACATGACCCCCTGGGTAGCCACACCTACCCAGCCAGTCATTAGTACAGAGAACCGGTTGTTAAATTATTTGTCCCACCCAGCCCGCCTCACCTCACCTCTCCCCTCCCACCCACCTCTTGCCACACCTGGCCTCAGGTGTGTTGTTCACCTTTCTCTCTCTCTCTCTCTCTCTCTCTCTCTGTGTATGCATGTGTGTGTCTGTCTCTCTGTGTGTGCGCGCGTCTCTCTCTCTCTATGTATCTCTGTCTCTCTGATTCTGATTCTCCGGCACTTCATCTCTAACTGGGTCTTGCTGCCCGACAGACTGCAGCAGGAAATGGTGGGCAGCTATTTCCAGCCCTTGTTGGTGCTGGATGCACCTCAGTCATAAAAGAGCCACATGCAGCTCCAGAGCTGCGGGTTGCTGACCCCTGGTATAGGCAAAACAGGATGAGGCTACCCCCAAAATTCTGAAAATCTGGTAATGGCTAGATTCTAATCATATCTGCTTGCAGCTGTTATCAGGAGAGCAATGATGCCTGTAAAACACATCACAAAATAAATGCTGAGTGTGTAGTAGAACCACCCTGGAATACTGCAAACCTTTAAGGTCCCTGGATGGAAAGACTACAGGTGAAACTCGAAAAATTAGAATATTGTGCAAAAGTTCATTTATTTCAGTAATGCAACTTAAAAGGTTAAACTAATATGTGAGATAGACTCATTACATCCAAAGCAACATAGTTCAAGCCATGATGTGTCATAATTGAGATGATTATGGCTTCCAGCTCATGAAAACCCCAAATCCACAATCTCAGAAAATTAGAATATTGTGAAAAGGTTCAATATTCTAGGCTCAAAGTGTCCCACTCTAATCAGCTAATTAAGCCATAACACCTGCAAAGGGTTCCTGAGCCTTTAAATGGTCTCTCAGTCAGGTTCAGTAGGAATCACAATCATGGGAAAGACTGCTGACCTGACAGTTGTGCAGAAAACTATCATTGACACCCTCTATAAGGAGGGAAAGCCTCAAAAGATAATTGTAAATGAAGTTGGGTGTTCCCAAAGTGCCTTATCAAAGCACATTAATAGAAAGTTACGTGGAAGGGAAAAGTGTGGAAGAAAAAGGTGCACAAGCAACAGGGATGACTGCAACCTGGAGAGGATTGTCAGGAAAAGGCCATTCAAAAGTGTTGGGGACTTTCACGAGGAGTGGACTGAGGCTGGAGTCAGTGCATCAAAAGCCACCACACACAGATGGATCCTGGACGTGGGCTTCAAATATTGTATTCCTCTTGTCAAGCCGCTCCTGAACAAACAACATCAGAAGCGTCTTACCTGGGCTAAAGAAAAACAGACCTGGTCTGTTACTCAGTGGTCCAAAGTCCTCTTTCTGATGAGAGCAACTTTTGCATCTCATTTGGAAACCAAGGACCCACAGTCTGGAGGAAGAAAGGAGAGGCACACACTGCAAGTCCAGTGTGAAGTTTCCAGAGTCTGTGTTGATTTGGGGAGCCATGTCATCTGCTGGTGTTGGTCCACTATGCTTCATTAAGTCCAGTGTCAACGCAGGCGTCTACCAGGAGATTTTGGAGCACTTCATGCTTCCTTCCGTAGACGAGTTTTATGGGGATGCTGACTTCATTTTCCAGCAGGACTTGGCACCTGCCCACACTGCCAAAAGCACCAAAGCCTGGTTCAATGACCGTGGGATTACTGTGCTTGATTGGCCAGCAAACTCGCCTGACCTGAACCCCATAGAGAATCTATGGGGCATTGCCAAGAGAAAGATGAGAGACATGAGACCGGACAATGCAGAAGAGCTGAAGGCCGCTATTGAAGCATCCTGGTCTTCCATAACACCTCAGCAGTGCCACAGGCTGATAGCTTCCATGCCATGCTGCATTGAGGCAGTAATTACTGCAAAAAGGGCCCAAACCAAGTACTGAATACATATGCATGCTTATACTTGTCAGAGGTCCGATATTGTTCTCTGTACAATCCTTGTTTTATTGATTGCATGTAATATTCTAATTTTCTGAGATTGTGGATTTGGGGTTTTCATGAGCTGTAAGCCATCATCATCACAATTATGACAAATCACGGCTTGAATTATCTTGCTTTGCATGTGATAAGTCTATCTCTTATATTAGTTTCACCTTTTAAGTTGCATTACTGAAATAAATGAACTTTTGCACGATATTCTAATTTTTCGTGTTTCACCTGTATATGGCTGGAATTACAAAATGGCTATATTTCAGTTTGATGTCTCCAAACCTTTTTTCAAAGGAGTGCAGTCACAGCAGGAGTTACAACAGACTATAAATTGGACTTTAATCTGGGAAAGAACTCAATTAGGAAATCAATGATAGACAAAAAATTTAAAACATTCCTACATCGTCTTTACCTTCACTGCAAGGAGCATTATATTCAACAACAGTATTGTCATCTGAATAATAAAAAAAGGATAAAGGGTAAGGTCTTTATGTCATTTCTCAAACAAAAAAGCACCCAAGGTTATTTACAAGAGAAGTAATGCAATCATAAAATTTACATAAATCATATCATTTACAAGAACATATTTTTTGTAAAAGCAGAACACACTTCCCCTCATATTACGTGGTGCAAAAATGTACTCAAATTGAGAGGGAGCTGCAAGTTTTAATCAGCTAGTCCTCAAGACCAGTAGTTGCTATAGCATAGTGGAGAGAATCAGGAACCTTCACTTAGATTGTCATTGTGGAAACAACTGTTACTTTTTCCTTTTCAAAAGTAATGATTTAGCAGATTTCTATATACAATCATAATAACATGGCATGATTTAATAAGGAATTTAGGAATATTAGAACAAATGTATCATGCAGTATCATCATCTTCATCATCTTTGTATTTTAATATCCATAGAATATGTGAATATCCACATCACTTCATGTATAAGTAGCAAAACCATCACAGGTACAATCAAAAATATGGACTTGGATGTGATCTGCTTACCCACACGAGGCACACACATTTTTCAATACTAGTAGTTGACTTATGTTTTCAACTGAGCAACAATCTAATCATTCTCCCTTGTCCTTTCTCCAGCTTTATCTCATGTTAAGTAGAGTAACTGAAGGATGTTCCTCCACCAACTAGTGACTTTTAGTGAGAGGGGACAGCAAAGAATACCTGTCTTTTATATGTCAGATACATTATAAATAAGAACAGCATCTGTGACAGGATAGAAATCACCAGTATATCACTAGCAATGTTTCTGCTAGCATAGTTTTTAACCAATTCAATGACTGGTGAATAGCACTAGTTCAGCCCAGAGAAAGAATCTTAAGGATGCCAGCTGCTAATCTTGGCCCTCAGCCCAATGTTGGATGGAAACAAGATTAAAATATGTAGAAAAGATGGTGAAAACCTTGGCACAGTTCTTTGGACTAAAAAAAGAGGAGAATGGGGAGCAATTAGGGATACACTTACCTGGATGATAATAATCATAAACTTTAATTATTGCAGGCTTAAGATCTCTTATTTCATGTTCTTGTACCACATCAAAATTGTAGTTTTGAATTGTATTATCCAGCTGAAGAAAGACAAAGGTAGAGAAAAGTTTTGTTCTGAAGTCAAGTCTTGTGTCCACAGAAAATGGTCTTAATATTAATATTAATTCCATGTTTTTATTTTCCCAGAAAATGAATTATCTGGAATTAATTTCCACATCACCTTGACCCCCTTTAAACCCAGTTTCATATCAAATTGACAAGGATATTAAGAGGTCTTACCTGATCGAGATACATAGTGATTTTGTCTAGATCAAATTCAACTTTCTTTACATGGCCTTTGCCTTCCAGCTATTAGAATATAGAACAGTAAAGCAATAGTATGACTGATCATATGACCCATGTACTAATACATTACATATTAGACATATGCAAAACATGAAGTGAAATTATATGTGACATATAGGTTGTAGGATCGTTCTATGAATAAGTATACAGGATCTTTATATTAATGAGGATGGCCAGTCCACAGCCTGTGGATTGCATTCCACTCCAATTCCTCATAGGTCCTGCCTCTCTTTCTAGTTAGCTAGACTTGAATCTTTTATCACCAGTTGGGCTGCCTTTTTAAAAATGCTGGAATGCCAAGAATAGTTTTTCACAGGCCTGTGAGATGTTATGAGTAGTAATTGCTGTCAGAAGCTTTTTAGACTTTTTGATACTGTTTTTGGTTTAAACACTATAGCCCCAATACATGCAATTTGCAACTTTGAAAATTGGGTGGGCAGTCATATAAATTTGATTAATAAATAAATAAAATAACTTAACTTCTGACCTCTTTATCCCACAGCTTTTTAAACAGTTACAAATCCTAATATATGTGGTCCTTGTAATGACCACTCATTCAGCAACTATTCAAACTTATACTTATAATGATGGCATACTTATGATGGCACTAAGCAAGTGGTAGTTATAATTGAACTGCATATTTACAGCAGTCATAGCATGTCTGTAGTCATGGGATCATGTTTTGCAATGTGTCCTGCTGACTTCCCAGAAGCAATGGGGAAGCCAGCAGGAAGTCAGAAGTCACAATCATATGAGATTCTCACTCAATGACCTGCATGATCCTTGTTTAATGATGGCAATTAGGGTTGTAGGACTTGCTGTTGATTAGCAGTGTAGTTACATTGGGTTTTTTTTTTAAGTTATGATCATATTGCTTAACAATGGAGTTGCTGTCCCAATTTATGTTATTAAACTAGGACTATCCGTAGTACCATTAGTTTCTCCTTAGAAGTAGTGATAGTGTCTTGTAGTTGTTCTCATATCGCCAGGGCAGCCAACAAGATTCTGAAAACTGCAATAACAGCAGTTTGCTGAATTTCATAGTAAGAAGTATATACACTGTAATTCATAAGGGTAACTTTTACTGCACATCTAGAAATATTTCTTATTATATCTGAGGAACAGCAAAAGATGAAAGTTAAGATTTTCTTACCTTCTTCACAGATTTCTTCAGAGGAATGAATCCTGATACCATATTCACTTCTATTAGGGCCATATTACTTGTCTCTCGTTGACCTATGTAGCTACACAAAGAAAAAAAGGGAATTCTCAATCAAAATAGAAATGAAAGTTCTGGGAAAGGTTAAACCAGATGAGAAAAGATGACAGTGGATTTTCTCCAAGTTCAAAAGACACTTATAGACTCCTTTTTTTCCAATGATAATTCTCTGAGCCACAGTCTGTGACAAGAATAAGCATGATCAGCAGCTTCAGTTTATGAAGTTTGAAGCAATTTCTGTTTTTCAAAGAGCTAGCCCCTCTGCTTTGCTTTGGCCATTCACTAAGATTACCCCAAATACAAAGTTCTCCCTGAGCATTACACAGTCTTTTGGACTAGCTGAAGGAAAATGAGCAACTAAGGCAGAACAGTTATTGTGGTACCTAGCCATATGACTTGTTGGCCTGACAAACATGAAGAGGGGGACTTCTGAATGAGAATGAATATAGTATTCAGCTCTGTGCCATAATTGAAAGTGCTGGCCACTTAATTGGTGGTTTATCTGAATTGATGAATTATACATGGTAAATAAAAGGAAAATTTCTTTTGGAAAAATAATAATTGACTGGAGGCAGAAATTTGTTCATTCATTCACCACTGAATCTATCAAGGATTCCAAGTGGTTTGCAATCATAAATAAACATTTTTGCAGGAAAAGCAAACAGTTCTCATTAGATATGGGATGGACTTGATAATGAGAGTGTTCTAAGCTAGGAATCCACCATACCTCAATTCTAGCAGGATGACAAAATGCTTCCAGGAGTTGCACACATTTGGCAATATTTCCACATTCAAAGTAAAACTATTTGTCTTCTGTGGTGGTTGGTTATATCGAAGGACAGTCTAATTGGAAAAAAAATAGTTGTTATATTCAAGTTTGTGTTGTAATGTGGGACAATGCTGAATACAATAAATATATGAATAAGATGGTGTTTACTACTCTTGCTGCTTTCAAAGCAAATTACATAAAACCTCAGGGTTAAAAGCCAATTGAGAGGAAGGGTGTCTGTTAAATCAAAATTTATAATAATATATATAAATTATTAATTTATGTAGTTTATGGAAAATGTATGCAGGTTTTACAGAATTCACACATATTTTATGGGGATTGTATACATATAGAATAGTGGAATTGGAAGGGACCTTGGAGATCTTCTAATCCAACTCCCTACTCAAGCAGGAGACTCTTTCCATTTTGGACAAATGACTATCCAATCTGTTTCTGAAAACTTCTAATGATGGAGCGCCCACAACTTCTGCAGGTAAATTCTCACCGACACCCAGAGGTGGAATTCAGCTGGTTCAGACCAGTTCAAGCAAACTTGTTGTTAATATTTTGCACAGTTCAGAGAACCGGCTAATCACAGCACTGGCTGGCCCTGCCCTTACCCCACCCTGCCCTATCTTACCTCACCTGCCTTGGCCAGTGGCTAGAGCAGTGGTCACCAACCAATGGCCGTGGACCACTGGTGGTCCGTGAGAGCATTTTGGTGGCTGCAGAGAAATGTCCCCCCCAAAGCACCCCCCAAAGCAATTCAGACTGCATGGGAACACAAGGCTGTGTCACCCACATGGCTCGCCCACCCGCTGGTCCCCACCAAGTGCAAACCTGCAAAAAGCAGCACAGCCCTCGCTGGCCAGGACGAGGTAATGGTGCTGTTGTAGAAAAGAGGGGGCTGATGCACAGGTGGACTGAAGCGGCAATGGAGATGGCCGGAAGGTACAGGAGTGCCATACTACTTGCATTTGTGCAGCACTCCCACACCTTCCAGCTTGCCTCTCCTGGCCTGGGATCTTCCTTGATGGCCATGGGCTGTAGGGACGACCCAGGGCAGGAAAAGTACTGATTGGCGGTGTTGGGAGGAGACAAAGTGGGCAAGTCTGCACTCACCATCCAGTTCAGAGGTCCGAAATGGGGTGTTGGCATCAGTTTTCTCGTCCCTCTTGCACTTACTCTGTTCCCCCACCCATGGCCCCAGCCATTGCTGCCCAGGGAAAGCACAGGAAAAGTGAGCAGAAACATAGCTCTTGTTGGGGCGAAAGAGCTGGGATCAAGGAAGGCACAGGCAACAAGACGGGAGCTGCTGCCTTTGAAATAGTAGATAAAGTAAATATTTGAGTATTAGAATCTCGGCGAGATGTACAACACTCAAAAATTATAATTATAATCCATTAATTAAATGAATAGCAGAAGATTTGGAAAAATGGGACAAATTAAGATTATCCATTATGGGTAGGATAGCAACCGTAAAAATGAACATACTGCCTAAATTATTATTTCTCTTTCAGAATGCTCCCATAAAATTGGAAAAAAATTTTTTTTTGATGATCTGAATAAATTGATGTTGAGATTCATATGGCAAAAGAAAGAAAGTGAGAATTAAATTAAATTTGTTGCAAGATGCCACAGAAAGGGGTGGATTTGGCCCACCTGACTGGGAATTGTATTATAGAGCTGCAACTCTAACATGAGTTAAAGATTGGATAATTCACAATAAAAGAATATTAACACTAAAGGGTTACAATTTAAAAGCAGGATGGCATGCCTTTTTATGGCAGGATAAGCAAGCAGGCCATAGATACTTTCAAAGACACAAAATTAGGCAGACTTTGTTAATTATATGGAAGAAAACTAAAAGACAAATCAACGTAGAAACACCAATATGGCTATCTATATTGGAAGCTTTGATGTATCCACACTTACTCCAACAAGGGAAAATTATTACCTATGAGGATATTTTAAATGACAGAGGAGAACTAAGGTCGAGGCAAGACTTGAAGGACCAAGGAATAGACATAGAATGGTGGGCTTACTTACAACTCCAATTGAGACGTGGAAAAGATACGAAAGAGTGGGGAATTATTAGCAAGTGCAAAACAAAATTAGATGAAGTATTATTGGGAACTGATGAGAAATTGATAAAAAAATTATAAAGTTTTATTGGAATGTAAATTAGAGGAAGAAAAAGTAAAAGAAACAATGGTGGCATGGATGAAGAATTTTGGATATAGTATAAATTTAGATAATTGGCAAATTTTATGGGAACGAAACAAAAAAATGACTTTGGCCACACCGTTTAAAGAAAATGTATATAAATTATTTTATAGATGGCATATGCCGCCATCAAAATTGGCAAAAATGTATCCAAACCTTTCCCCTGTATGTTGGAAGTGTAGTAAGGAAAATGGAACGTATTATCATCTATGGTGGAATTGCAAAGAAGCCCAAAAGTTTTGGCAGAAAATTCAGAAATGGTTAGAAGAGATGTATAAGATTAAAATAGAATACAGACCTGAATTTTTCTTGTTAGGAATTAATGTGGGAAAATAACAAAGGTATTATATACCTAATAATTCATGGAATCACAGCTGCAACATTGGCCTATGCACAATGGTGGAAATGTAAAGAAACTCCAAGTGAAATAAAGATAATTAGGAAAATCTGGATGGGCGCAGAAATAGACAAATTAACAAAAGAACTAAAAAAATAAGGATGAATCAGATTATTACAAAGTATGGGATAAGTTTTATTGCTGGTTAGAAAAGAGGAAGGATCAAAAAAATGAGAAATTATTATATTATATACGATGTATATAGAATGTAAATATGGACTATTTTTTATATGACCTTGCAATGTAAGACAACTATGCGGGTTAGGATGATTGCACCATGTTCTTTGTTTTTTATTTTTTTTATTTCTTTTTTTGTGTTTGTTCAATAATTTTTTTTTAAAAAAAGTGCCTGTGCCTTTCTTGATCTCAGCTCTTTTGCCCAGCGAGAGCTCTGTTTCTGCTCGCTTTCTTTTCCTGGGAGGGGGGGGAAGGCAGCAGAGACCTCAGGGCTGCTCTCCCCCCTCAGCAAACCAGGCCTGGAGGAACACAAAGAATTGCGGGTGAATGCTGGAGAAATGTGTGTTGGAAATGCCAATACACATTTCCAGCGCACTCTCTTCTATCCCAAAGTAGGATTGAGTGGGGGGAAGCGAGCAGGGAGAAGGGTAGGAGGGAAGGAGAAGCCCAGCTGGCTTTCCTTTGGCATGGGGTGGGGGGGTGGGGAGATCAAAAATGCTCAGACCAAAAGAGTGCCGAGGAAGACAGGCTCCTAATAACCAGCCTGTTTGTGCAGGTGAGAGTTCAAGCTTTTCTGCGCTCGACACCACCCCCCCCTCAGCCTCCACACAGGGAGAGACCCTCCTCTGGGGGGTGTTGCCTGGTTATTAGGAGCTTGTCTTCCTCAGTGCTTCCAGCCGGGCCCTCCTTCCCTCCCCCAACTCCAGGCAGCCACACCTGGCAAAGGAGGGAGAGATTTCTTCTGACTTGGGGAAGATATGAGATGACAGGAGAGCAGATTTGGAGGAGGGCTCTGTTTTTATTCTGTTTGAGGGGGAGTCGGTTCATCCCCATCCAGATCTTCCCAGTCTCCATGCACCATGTGGCTTCTTTTGAATCCCAGCAGTATTAAATCCTCTCCCCCCAAAGGATGAGAGAGGCCCCTCCTTTCCCTTCTCTCTGCCCCACAGTTATGATTAAGCATTTATGATTTTGTTATAATTAAATAAGCATTTTTATATTTAACAAATATTTATTTAAATATTTTATATTAAAAATTATTTTTAATATTAAATTTATATTTAAAATAAAAAATTATTAAATATATTATCTTTTTAAAAAAATTCATATTAGTGGTCCTCGGGATTTAAAAGTATGAGTTTGATGGTCCCTGAAGTCCAAAAGGTTGGCGAACCCCTGGGCTAGAGTCATACCTGCGCCCAGCTACTCTCTGGATCCTTCGCTCACTTGCCCAGACCCAGTGGCTCAGCTGATCACCACGCCTGGCCCACTTGCCTGCCTTCGCTATGGCCTACCATGCTAGCCATGCAGCCCAGCTGATCTTTGTGCCTCACCTGCTCTGCTCACCGCAGCTGCCCATGAAGGTAAGGCACTTGGCTGAAAGGCTCACACGGTGAGGCTCACATGGTGAGGCTCGGCTGCCTTTTGGGCCTGGCTCTCGCCATCCTTCCACCCACATGCTGCCAGCTTGCCCTTCACCTCGGGTCAGGGGATGTGCCAGTCCCTGGCCCTGGCCTTCCCTGGTGCCTCTAGGCAGATACCACTCACTCGCCCTTTGCTTCGGGTTAGGGGATACGCTAGTCCGTGCCTTTCTAAAGGGACAACTCCCCCCTCACCATCTCGCTTGCTTCTGCATGTTTCCATCCTGGTCTCACCCTTTCCCGAATTGCCTCACTTACCTCTGCCCCATTTCCCCTTCTTCAAAGGCCCCTTACTCACTCTCCCTACTTCTTCCCCCACGACCACCTCTTTCTTTGTCCCATGACCTTACCTTCCTCCTACAGCTGGTGGCAAAGGCGAAGTCTAGCCTGCACTCTTTGACCGAGTGTGAGCCACCACTGTGAGAACTGTGTGAGCCCCATGGACTGGAAGGTAAGGCTGATGGTGGGGAAGGAAGATCCGCTCTGGGCTTGCTGCGCTCAGCTGAAGGGCTGCCTCAGTGTGTGTGTGGGACACAGCGAGGCTCAACTGCCTTTCGGGCCCAGTTTCGATTTCCACAAGGCCTCCAGGTCTGAGAGGCCTGAGAGAAAATGCCTATCCTAAGGGCCACCCACTCACCCATCCACCAACCGAGCTGGCCTGGAAGCAGCATGTCCCCTTGTCGTGGGCTGGATGTGGGGCCTGAGGTGGAGTGGAAGTTGAGCAGGTGGCAGCCCAGAGCAGGACCTGAAATGCAGCCAAGTCTCTCCATGTCCCCCCACCAAGGCGGCCCTTTGGCTGAGCACTGCAAGCCCGGAGTGGATCTTCCTTCCCTGCTATCAGCCTTACCTTCCAGCCCATGGGCTTGCACCATTCTCACAGTGGCAACCTGTACTTGACCGAAGTGCTCAGGCCCAGCAGGTGGGCAAGGAAGGAGTGGCTGGTAGAGGGACGATGTGGGTGGCGTAGCCTCATACTCCCTGGTCAACTCCAGCCCATGCCAGCTGGCAGGTGAGGCCCAGCAGCTGTGGAGAATCCAGGTGGGGGGTGAGATGCAGGCTGGCGGGGAGCCGAGCGGCGACGGCTCAACCCTGGCTCTACCACCAGCCATGGAAGGAAGGCAAGGGCATAGTTGCAGCCAGCTGGAAAAGTTGAATTGCTGTCCACCGAGTTGCCGGTGGGGGTGGGCGAGGCTGCAGCGGACTCCTGGCTTGAAGTTCCCAGCCCTTCGTTTGTAAATCTCCCCAAAAGAATGAGGGGAGGAAGTCCCACTCCGGCCCCTTTGTTGGTCCTGGAAGCCTTGCCTGCCAGCCTTTCTGGGCAACATGGGGCTGTCTGCAATCATCCCTTCATGCCTGGTCCCCAAGGGACTGGCCAGGAGCACCTGGAAGGCTTGGGCTAGGCTGGCAGATATGTGTTTAGCAACCAGACTCCTTATATCATCTTTGATGCTCTTCTCTGCACTCTTTCTAGGGTCTCAACATTTTTTGTATCTTCATGACCAACAATGGATATAATATTCGAAGTGTGGTTTCACTGGTGCAATATAAAACATTATCAGTTCTTGTAAGCTTAAAACTGCTATGTTGATGAAACTTAGGAGTGAATTAGCTTTGTTTGGCAGCTGTAGCACACTGTTGACTCATACTTAAGTGGTGGCCTACTATGACACTTAGATCCCGCTATTGAGCAAGATACAATCTATTCTATATCTGACCATTTGCTTTTTCTTGCCTATGTGTAGGATCTTACTTTGTCCATTAGATCCATCTCACAGTTATTGCTACAGTTACAGAAAGGCACCTAGATCCATCTCAGTTACTGCTATTGAGCCACCTATCACCTATTCTATATCTGTGTATGCCTAAATGTAAGACCATATTTTTCTCATTGCTGAATTGCATTTTGTAGGATAGGACCCAATTTTCAAATCTGTCAAGATCCTTCTGGATTTTAATCCTTTTATCTTCTAAAGAATTGGCTATTTACCCCAGCTGGTTGCCATCTGCAAATTTGATGAGTTCCCCTTCTATCTCCTCATCTAAATAAGTTATGAAGATGTTGAAGAGTACTGGGCCTAACTGCACAATGGGTATTCCACTGCATACCTCCCTCCTTGTAGAAGTAGTTTCATTAAGGACTATACATTGGGTGAAGTGGGGCTGCCAGTTATGAATCCATCTGGTGGTGATGCTGTTTATTCCCCATTTTTTTAATGTTACCAAGAAGTAGACTTCATGGCACACAATCTACCCTTCAAGCTCCTGATGCCCAAACCGGGCAAGTTGGAAGAGAGATTTACCATTGTGCTAGTGAGTACAGACCAAGTGGGCTTTTTGCTTCCCCCCCCCCACCTCCTCATCCTGATCCAGTGCGATGCAGACAGCTCAATGGAGGCAGAAAAAGGGGGTTTCCATCAACCCTTCTCTCTTTTTCCGCCTAGCCTCCTTTTGCCAGCATGCACCAGGCAGACTTGGCAGGCAGTCGTGATTTTTAGATGGGCTTTTATTTTGTCAGCCCAAGAGGGAGGGAAGGGGCTCAGAATGGTACATAGGAAATTGCTCTGTCTCTGCGGCATCCATTGTTTGTCAAAGGGCAGGCAATGATGATGAGGCAATGGTGGTGGCTGGGGCCGGCCAGTGTCTTGGAACGGAGAGCAGGTTGCTCCTCTGTTGAAAAAATCTTTTAAAAAACCCTGACTGTCGGGCAGCAAGACCCAGCAAGACATGAGGTGCAGGAGAATCAGCATTGGATGCTTGTCTCCACCACAGTGCTTCCCCGACACAGCTTACAGCTCCAAGTCACAAGCAGTGGGAGGCGAGGGCTGCCTTGAGTGCCAATGTACCATGATGAAGGCAGAATGCTGTTGTTGTGCAAGGCAGCAGGGAGCTGGGCCATGTGGGAGGCAGCAGAGATTGGCAAAGGAAGACTCAAAGGCAGGGAGGGATCTGTGCTACGTGGGAGACAGCAGAGATCAGCAAAGGCAGGCTCACCAGGCAGGTAGGAAGGTGGGCCACCTGGGAGGCAGCGGAGATCGGTGAAGGGAGGCTCACCAGGCAGGCAGGGAGCTGGGCCTCATGGGAGGCTGTGGCGAAGGCAGGTAAGCAGGCTAGGCCATGGGAGCCACGTGGTTGAGGCAAGTGAGTGAGGGAGCCAGAAAGCAGCAGCAGCTATGCTGCGTGCATGACTCTAGGCAGCGGGCAAGGTGAGATAAGGAGTGACTGGGACTCCTGGCAGGGACAGGGCAGGGTGGGGCCAGCCAGTGGTGGGATTAGCCAGTTCTCTGAACTGCACAAAAAGTTAACAACTGGTTTGCCTGAACTGCCAGTTCAGTTGCAAACTGCCAGAATCCCACCTCTGGATACAATCCATCTGATCCTGGTGATTTGAACTTGTATAGAGTAGATAGGTGTTTGTCTTACCATTTTCTTGCCTATTTTTCCTTGTATTCCTATTCTGTCTTGTAAGGTACCAAGATTTCACACTGACATTCTCTAAAGGTGAAATACGTCATGGGATGAGAATGGTATGTAATCTAAAATCATTTATATGGTAGCTAATTAATTATAATATCTTTTTGTCACTGCCCCTGCTAACAAATTGACTTGTATCTGTATCTCCCAATGTTAAGATATAGCATAATATGCACAGTCAATGCATTACAACAGATATTAGATTAGAAGTTTGTGGTTGTAGAGTAAGATCACACATATGGTTTTCATTTACTCAAGTTTAAAATATTGTGATGTCTGTGTATTAAGATGCTGCTCCTAGGGGATCAAAGGCCGAATCACACAAGCTTTTATTATTTGCTCCTCTAGGCTTACCTGCACATAAACACAGCCATGACCTGAGAGCTCCACCTTGTACTGACCAGGGATCTCTGGAAGGGAGGCCTGCTGGAGCACCAGCCGATTTTGCTTGTTCACATGGAATTCATCCTGGAAGCCTTTGCTGGATTTTACCACCACCTTTAGATTTTCTATCTCAACAAATGTCAAAGCTGCATACCTGGCTAAACCTTGCAGGGAAACCACAGTATCCTGGAAGAAAATAATAACCTGGTATAGTTTTTAAGTGCATATCGTTTGAAGTTATTAGGTTTCCTCTGTATGCCTCTGTATGCCTCTATTTAGTTTTTGGATTTTAGCAGATTGGAATTTTGTTCTTGTAGTTGTAAATCCACGATCAGACTCAATTTTTCAATGGTTGTTAAGCAAGTCACCATGGTCATTAAGTGAACCATGTGGTTGCTAAGTGAACAACATTGTCCTAAGCACAAATCCATTTTATGGAATGGCAGTTTATTAGGAATTTGTGGAACACCTGATGGACAAAGTCACTCAGATCCTTTCCCAGTTGGAATCCAAGTATAGAACAGGTGCTTTAGAGATGTCTTACCCATTTATCTGGAAACAGTTTGATCCTGATAGACAGGGTCCTCAAAGCTGTCAATTAAATACTTTTCACTCCTGGCTTGTGAAAGTCTTGAGCAGGGGTGTCAAACTCAATTTCATTGAGGGCCACATCCTTGGATGGCTGGTGGGGGCATCGCCATGGTGGGTGTGGCCATGATGGGTGAGACACAGGACCATACCTCTGCAGACATGGTTTTATAAACTTATAAAAATAGGGAGGTATACATTCCTGCGATTTTGTTTTTTTTAATACTTACTTGATCTACTTGATCACCTTATGACCAGATCAAGATACTGACTCCATAGGAACACTAGAACTACAAAATTGTTGACAGAATCCTGCAAGCCTGAAAGGTAAAGTATCTAGAGCACTCCAAGGCTCCGTTTGGGGGCTGGAAAGCCTCCTGGACCATTCTGGAGGCTCCGTTTGGGGCCTCCGGAGGCTAAAAGCGGTTGCGGAGGGGGGATGCCCTGCCCCATTTTTGCTAGCAGATGCACTGTGGGCTGGTCCTTTGCTATTTCCAGACAGGCCCTGCGGGCGGGATCTAAGCATCCTGTGGGCCAGATGCGGCCTGCGGGCCTTGAGTTTTACACTCCTGGTCTTGAGGATGGTGGCAGCTAAGTGGTTCAGGCAGTGACAAATTCATCACTGCCAAGAGGGGCCATTACCACAATCTTTTAAGGAGCCTGGGTCCTCTCTCTCCTTAAAAAAACATTCTTAGTTCCCTCCTGCTTGGTCAATTTTCATCAGTTTCTCAACTTCCCTTTCCAGTCCTTCAGTATTTAAAAATCTTTGTTATTTTTTTCTCTGACCAGAGTGGTCAACTTTGCCACTTCTGCAAGTTCAGTTAATTTTATAATCCAATCTTCCTCTGTATTTATTTCATTGCTTTTCTATGTTTTTATTTATCATAGTCTTGCCTCACCCAAGAACTTAATACCTGAGGAAAACGTATACACTTCATTTCTTCTCACCTATCAAATAAATACTTTCTCAGATAACTTCTTCTCACAAGCATATCTGATTTGAAGCAATCTGATTCTGGACTATGCTCTGTTCTCTCAGTGACAAACCTTGTTGTCTGCAATTTTTTCTATAACAAGATATTCAGGTAGCCTTTGAGTTATGATTACTCATTCAGTGACCATTCAAAGTTATGATGGTTCTGAACAAAGGAAACTTACCAATGGTCCTTGGAGTTGGTGGTCATGTGATTGCAATTTGGGTGCCTGGCTACTGGCTCAGAATTATGATGGTTGCAGCATCCTATGGACATATAATTGCCATTTGCAACCTCTTGCCAGTTTCACACAAGCAAAGAAAGCAGGTTGCAAGTTATTCCTGCTTTTGCTGCTTTTTTGCCCATTTGCAGCACCTATTTGTTTGCACTCTCTAGTGCCCACCTGGCAGCACCAGCTGCCTATAACTCTCACTAACTGACCTGTTTGCCTGAGACTCTTGCCTTTTCCCACGTCATGGTCACATGAGGTCCTCACTTAAATGACCCATAGTCCTAGGGTTACAAAATGGGTAATAAAAGTTTAACAGATTTTGCAGAGATTGAGGTTGTCCTTGGAATAATGGCAGAATACTTTACAATACCCTGGTATGGCTAAGAATGACTTATGGCTGTCTATGGTAGCTAGGGATGAGGTGAGGGCAAGTTATACAGATACAGCAGGGAAAGGTTAAATACACATGGGGAAAGTTGTTAGTATATCAATGATTCACTGGCAGAATTTTCATATTTGATTGATCAGCCATCCTAACACCAATATATGCTCTATTCCAATATTTCCAATCCCATAGTTTGACCTGTTACCTGTGTGGAGTAAAAGCCTCCATATGGATTTTGTAGTTTAACAAGGATTTGCACTATCTTGGAAGCATACTTAATATCATCTATGGATACCTCCAGGTTTGACAAGTAAGCCAAAAGAAAATAGGCAATGATCTCAGTCTGTGAGGATGATGTCTCTAAAAAAGAAAAAGAAAAGAAAGACATCTTGGAAGCTAAACTTCCATATGCATGGAATAACAAGCTCCACTTAGAACTTACTTAAACTTCTATAATAAGCTTTTTATTTTACCTTGTAAACTTATATTTCTTTAAAATTTTAAAATCATGGTAGGACTAAGCAGCTTGTGGTTCAGAAGCCCTCTTTTACACCTTGATATGTTCATAGAAAGTCACTGATTAGAATATAACATTTGGATTCAAATCCCTACTCAATTATTTACTTTCCGGATGCCTGTGAACAATTTTCATATTACTGCCAAAATGGGAATTGTAATGATGCTCTCTATAAGGCTGTTAAGAACATAACAAGGGGGAAACTACCAAGAAACTCCATATTGAAAAATGGTATCTTAATGATAGGCTAGCAAAAGGCCCATCAAGTAGCCAACCCAGAGCAATCTAAGTTCCTAGTCTCTGTGACTTTTTTCAATATTTGTTCCCAATGGCAATGTTTGTTGCTTTTTAAGCCAGTCCTTTGCCTCGGCAAACTTATATTTCTTGCACTGAAATAAGAAAAGCCAAAGAGAAAGTAATCCCACTGTTATTAGCAAACGTTAATAAGTTTAGACTGTCAAACCAGTTTACCCTAATGGACACATTCTTATTCTGAAGGCAACTGCAGAAGCACTCTTTTACCCTTGAAATTTTTTACCTTTTCCTTTCATTATAGTATTTGTTTTAGTTAATTAATATAACTTGCAGAGCTACATACAAAATAGGGTTTTAATAGGAAGCTCTAGCATATGAGTTTATTAAAAAAAGTTTTGAGAGGGAGGGTTCATGAAATTTAAGGGAGGAAATATGTGCTGTAAATATTTGTGATGCTTAAGTCATTCATTTTGCTCCCCAATTTCCCCAACCTACCAAAATCAAAAAGCCAACATTTTTAATCCCCACTAATTCTGGAAGGAGAACATGTTCTAACACCAACAATAAATTTGGAGCGACCTTTGACACTTATCTTCAACAATAGAAATATCAATTCTTCCCCACCTCTCTTATTTCCTGAAAGAAATTTATAGGAGAAAAATGTTCCCTCAGATATGATGAACAAAAGAATGGCTTTTATTGGAATGTCTAATTGCACTACTGAAGTCATTCTTTAAAAAATATGATGAATAAAAATGAAATGAGCACCTAAAATAATCTAGTAAGGCAAGTCTTAAAACTCACCCTCTTCACAGAAGAGTAGGTGGTCAAACAGAACACTCTTAAGCAGAACTGTACCTCCTACCTGTTTTGAGAATCTCCTCCTCTAAATCCCTGAGGAGCTGTTGCCGGATATCTGTGTCCCCAGCCAATGTGAAGATATAAGCCAGCAAAGCCTTGGAGTAGGTGCTGTTCATAAAGTTCAGGTTCCTCTTCAGACAGAGTAAGGCATCATCTACCATGCTCCCCTGTAATAACAAAATATCCAGTAAGGTTTCAAGTAGGAGAATAGCCTATGACAGGGATCTGCAACCTTAAACACTCAAAGAACCATTTGGACCCATTTCCCACAGAAAAGAAAACACTGGGAGCCAATAATTTAACAATTGGTGTGACTGGGTTAGGCGTGGCCAACTTGAAGTCACTCAATCCCACCCAGTCACATGACAACCCCCCAGCCACACCTACCCAGCCGGTCATTAGGGCAGAGAACTGGTTGTTAAATTATTTGCCCAGCCCTGCCTCACTACTCCCCTCCCAGCCACTTCTTGCCACACCCGGCCTCGGTTGTATTGTTCACCTTTTTCTCTCTGTCTCTCTCTCTCTGTGTCTCTGTGTCACTGTCTCTCTCTGTGTCTTTGTCTCTCTCTCCTCCTTTTCTCTCTCTCTCTCCCTTCTCTCTCCTCTTTCTCTTTCTCTCCTCTCTCTCCGTCCCTCCCTCTCTCCCTCCCTCCCTCCCTCTCTGTCTGTCTCTCTTTCTCTTACTCTCTCAGAAAGCCGGGGCTGGGCTGACCCAGAAAGATCTCTTTCAGGCTCTTCACTACTCCTTTTCATTCTTCTTGGCAACTTTTCAGAAAACTGGGTTGGCTGAGGAGTGGACATGAGCTGCGGTGGAGGCTTCCCCGAATATGACCCCTCCTCCTCCTCCTTACGCAGCCCCCTGGATGGCTGTGATGGGGCCGGGAGGGTGCGCACTAGCAGAGAGACCCTCCTCAAGCAAGCGGCCAGGCTCAGCCAAAGCACAGCAAAGGAGCGTGGGGTGCTCTGGCTTGCTCTGTGTCAGCTTTGGAAGCCATATTGAGATTCGATGCTGCCACAATTGAGCCTGAGAGGAATTCATTTGAGTATATCTAGTTAGACACAATAAAATTCTTTTGCTGGTTCAAGGTCACGGAGTGTGGCACATAATGAAATGGGAATCTTACTTTAGGATGGATGGTGATTGGACCATGTGAGGTGATAATTGCTAAGGAGGGATGGAGTTGTAGTTTTGACTTTTGCAAGGAAGCCCGAAACTTTCAGATTCAGGATTCCACAGATGTGCCAGTTACTATCCAAATAAAGGAACCTTTGAGAGATGTCTGTCTCAGTTATTGGTTGGAATGGAGGGTTGTTGGAACGCTGACATCACCCGAATCTCTAAACAAACTCCAGCACCCTGAAAGGGGGCTGTCAGTGGTGCTGAGCCCCAGTACTGACTCCAAAAATAGAGCAGTGCGAAGACTCAGTGAAGACGAAAGAAAGGAAAGAAGCTACAGAAGGGGCTGAGAACTAATTGAGGCCCCCTGCCTTCCTTCTGAAGAATTTTTGCAAGTGATAGAAGCTGCAGTGGAGAGATGGAGGTCAGGCAACCGGCCTCAGGAGATGGATTCATGGAGAATGAGATGAGAATGAGATGGATTCATGGAGAATGAGACAGAGCATGAGACCAGAGGAGAAGCTGCCTGAACACCTTTCCTACTCCAGCCCTCTGAGGATGGCCCACGAGACAGAGTGGAGAAGTGGGGGGACGTTGGAATCAGACAATTCCCAAGGCTGGAACCTGTTGCCTCCATCCCGAAGCCAGTTGTTGGCAGGGATCCCAGAGCAATTCCAGCAACTTAAGGTAGAAAGTTATGTCTCACAGCCACAAACTTCTCCAGACAAGCTGTGTTCTAACACAGCCCACCTTTACTTTCCCTAGTCCAAGAATTGAGAGTGAAACCAGCATGGAGCCAGTTGGAGGTGGCCTAAGGATCAGCCCAGCCCGCTGGGCCCAAACAGCAAGGGAGAAACAGCAGATACAGCTGACATTGACTATGTTACAAACCACAATTCCTCCCCCTCCACAACCACCAAGGAGATTACTCCCTGCAGAGAGTATTCCTCCAGGGTGGGGATTTTATCCTGGTCAGGGGTGGGTCCAATGCCAGTGGATGCCAGCACCCGTTGCACCACCTGATTCGGGAGCATCCTGGGCCCAAAGAGAAGCAGAGATCTCTTCTCAGTAAAGGGATCTCCGCAGGGAGCAGACTGGAACTACCCCCCCTCTTCCCAGAAAGCCCCTGTTCAGAAGGTTCCAATTCAGCCACCCCTTGGAGCAACTCTGCAGGGCCCCTTCTTCCAGTATGCCCCAGCCACTCGGCAGATCCCAGTTCAGCCGCCCCTTGGAGTACCCCTACAGGGCCCTTACATACCCCAGCTGGCTCAACACATTCCTGTTCAGCCCACAATTGCTATACTGATTCCCCCCCTCCCAGACCAGATCAATTGGCTTTTAAAGCAACATTTGACGGGAGGCGTGAACACTTTGCTTACTTCCTTACTCAGATCTGGTCTCACATAGATCAGTTTGGAAACCAATATGCAACAGATCGTAACTTGGTTTCCACAATCACAGATGGGATGAATGAGGGGGATGCTTCTGATTGGGTAGCTCAATTGCACTATGAGGAGGCACTGGAGCTACAGGATGTTGATGCCTTTATTGGACTTCTTAGAGCTAGGTTTGAGAATCCTGATAGAATTGGGGAAAGTGAAGACAAAATAATGGAAATGAAACAAGGCAAGCGACCCTTAAAAGACTTTGTATGGGACTTTGGAAGGGTTACAAGCAATCTCATGAACTGGCCTGACAGAATACTTTTGCACTACTTTAAGAATGCTATTGACCCAGAAGTTAAAAAAGCATGCAACATCAGAGGAATACCAGAGACTTTACAGGATTGGTATGCCATGTCCCTTAGGCTGGACAGAAAAATCAACCAATGCGGAAAAGCCCCCTCTGAGGGCCCTCCTAAGACAACGGTGGCCAGACGGCCTCTGACCAGACCTGCTGAAGCTGCTCTTACCCAACCCACAAGGATTCTAAAGTGCTATCGATAGTAGCCAGGCTCGTCATAGGACAGCTGACTGTCTGGCTCCTGTACCTGTTCCACAACTGAGGCCTAGTACAGCTTCCAGGGATCAAAGGATTCCACAGAAGCCTCCAGACACTAGCTGGTTTACTAAACATGCTGTAGAAGGTCTTCTCCACACAGAAGGGAGAAAGGAACTTCTGGCCCAAGAAATCCTCCCCGAAGAGGCAGATGAAGATGAGGACCCCATGGTGAATGCTGCCATTCCCCCTTTTACAGTTAAGGTGAAGATGGTGGTGCCTGAGATGGGGGAGGCAGGGGAGGTAGAAGCAGTAATAGATACTGGGTATTCCAGATGCCTTATTGGCCTCCCCCTCATTGAACAATTAGGAATAAAGTCTAAAGCCCTGAAATGCCCAATCAGGCTTGAACAAGTAGATGGAACTTTAATTGGAGGAGTCCGAGCCACCCAAATTACAGAGTTAATCAAACTAGAGATGGGCAGACACCGTGAGCTCATACATTTTGTAGTGGCTTCAAAAATGTCAGAATCTATAATATTGGGACTTGCTTTGCTGGATAAATAGGCCCCCTACCATCAAGTGGAAAGACGGATGCCGAAAAATCTTAATTGGGTTTGGCCTGCTGCCCCCCTTCCTCCCACACAGAAACTGCCACCCAACAGGAATCCACAACCAGAAGCAGCAGCCACTGCTTCAGTCTCTCCTCCAGGTGAGCCCCAAGTCCCTAAAGAATACAGGGACTTGGCTGAAGTTTTTAGTGAAGAGTGCAACATTTTAACCCCCACCCATCAAGCCACTAATTGTGCCATCGAGTTAGAACCCGGGGCAAAACTGCCAAAACCAAAGATGTATTCCATGACACCAGTCGAAATGACTGAGTTGAGAAAATACATTGATACCAATTTGGACAGGGGTTTCATTGAACCTGCCAAATCTGGCAGCCCCAGTACCGTTTAAAGTGGTTGTTGCCAACCGGTGGCCCATGGAAATTTTTTGGTGAGCCACAGAAGAAATGGCTCCCAAAAGCAATTAATCTGGGCCGTGCAGTTCTTGCACCTCCTGACTCTCCAAGTGACCCCAGAGTCAGGCCCCTGAGATGCACACGCCAACCAGCTCCTACACCCGGCAGCAGCGGCAACAGCAGTCCCCTCCCCCAGTGCCTGCTGTCAGCTCTTCCCCATTAGTTCTCTAGCTTTGAATTGCTCCCAGCTATCTCTCTTTCCTCCCCCCCCACCCACTTGCAGGCAGGAAAGGAAAGGGAGATGGAGCCGTGCACAGCTCTCCCTTTTTCCAGCCCTTGCTGCCTCTCCCAACATGGAAGCCTCGGAAACACAGGCAAAGCTGCCACAGCGGTAGTGTCCTAAGTTGCCTTAGCATGCTCGGTTAGTTAAGAATCGCTCTACCCAGAGAAGGAAATGGTGCTGGAGGAGGAGGCAGTAGTGGAGAACAAAGCAACTCAGGGCGCTACCGCTCTGGTGGCTTTGCCTGCGTTTCCAAGGCTTCAATGTTGGGAAGAGGCAGCAAGGGCTGGAAAAGGGGAGAGCTGTGCAGGGCTCCGTCTCCCTTTCCTTTCCTGTAGGCGGGCGAGGGAGGGAGGAAAGAGAGAAAGCCAGGAGCAATTCAAAGCTAGAAAACTAATGGGGAGAGCTGACAGTGGGCGCTGGGGGAGGGGACTGTTGTTGCCGCCGCTGCTGTGTGTGGGAGCATGCATCTCAGGGACCTGAGCCGGGAGGCACGGGAACTGCAAGTGGGAGCATTTGATGATTTTGAAGAACTCCTGGAACACGGTAGATTGGCGTTTTGTAGGTCTCTGTGAAAGAGTGAGCTTTGTTTCGTCTCCTTTCCTCCCTTGGTAATGCAAGAGATGCTTTCTCTCCACCACCACCCAAATCACTGGCTGTGGCTGGGTTTGACAGCAAAGTGCTAAAGCGAGCGAAGTGCCCCCAGGGACATCTTTCCTTGCCTGTCTCCAGATGACGCTGGAAGAGCCCCCCCAGCTTTTCCTTGGCTGCAGATCTGAGCCTCTCAATCCTCCCCCCGGGATCTGAAAGGAGTTCCCACTTTGTCCCCCTCCCCTCCCCCAATTAATCACCAAGAGTGGCAGTCCTTCTACAGGCAGATGCGGGCCCCCCAAAAAAATTTTATGATGTTCTAAACCACAACACACACTGCTAAGAAGCCCCTGAAGTAGCCAGGAGGGGCTGCCGCCGGAACGTTTGTTAATTGAGCATTTATTTTGTTTAATTAAATAAGCTGTGTGTGTGTGTATGTGTATAAAAATTTATATTTAACATAAAAAAATTATATTAAATATATTAGCTTTAAAAAAAATTCGTATTAGTGGTCCTTGGGATTTAAAAGTATGAGTTTGATGGTCCCTGAGATCCAAAAGGTTGGCAACCCCTGGTTTAAAGAAAAAAAAAGACGGCGGCTGTTAGGAATGATAGTCACCTAACAGTTGAGTTGGTAATATAAAGAAAAACCAGGATAGTCATTTAATACTGTTGTATCTTTAAGAGAATGCTGTAATTGTGATTGGCTAAGGTTCCTCCAACGGCCATAAGATGGAGCAAGAAACCTGGTTTGTTTCCCTTTTGCCTTTTGCCTGATCATCATTCTGCTTGAATTGCTGTGAGTCTTGCAACTGTTCGCAAACCCCGTTTATTGAACTTCGTTTATGATACTGGTAAAGAAAAGGACTTATCCCTGGACTGATTGTTTTGAATACTAACTGCTTTAACTGTGTATGATTTGGACTGTTTGTTGGACTTTGTTTACCCATTTACTGGAAGTAAAACTTACATTTTACTATTCTGTGTGCTGGTTGTGTGTTATTCATCACCATTCTCACTATGTTTCCCTGAGTGCACTCATTTTCCTAATGGGAAATACCTCAACAGCAACTTGAGATTATGTGTGGACTTTGGGGGCA
Organism: Notechis scutatus; assembly: GCF_049901735.1. Taxonomy (NCBI): domain Eukaryota; kingdom Metazoa; phylum Chordata; class Lepidosauria; order Squamata; family Elapidae; genus Notechis; species Notechis scutatus. Next base: position 161,965,858 of record NC_142010.1, on the reverse strand, counting down.
TGAACGGTGTGTGCATAAAAATCATGTACCACCTCCCCCTCAATGAAGGACTTATTAAGTCACCTGTCTAAAGGCAAGATATTTATCAAGCTAGATCTGAGAGAAGACTATTACCAAGTTCGCATAAAGGAGGAAGATGAATGGAAAACTGCTTTCAACTGCCCTCTGGGTAATTTCTAATTCCGAGTCATACCTTTTGGACTCCAGCCCCCCCCCCCCCGTGGTATTTATGCAACTAATCAATGAAGTGTTACATCCACACCTGTACAAAAGGGTCCTTGTCTACCTGAATGACATTCTTATATTCAGCGAAACCATTGGTCAGGCAAGTACTGAAATTTTTTTTAGCCCCCAAGTTATATGTAAAGCTGTCAAAATGACATAACATAAAGAGTCATTGGATTATCTGGGCTATCTAACCAGTGGATTGAGATGGACCCTGGAAAAGTGAAGGCGGTGCTAGACTGGCAACCCCCCCAAAACACATAAACAACTTCAAAGCTTCTGGGGTTTTGCAAATTTCTATAGATAATTTATTCCTTCATTTGCCGAGGTCGCCCTTCCTTTAGTAGAGTTACTGAAAACTGGGCCTTCCCCGACCAAACCAAAACCCAATCAACTTGGACAATGAACTGTCAGAAATCTTTTGAAACATTAAAACACCTATTTGCCGCTGAGCCTATCCTCCAGCATCTGGATCCGACCAAACCATTTAAGCTGATGCTAGTGTTGTGGCTGTCGCAGCAATTCTTCTCCAGAAGAACTCTCAAGACCAGCTAATCTTGTGCTTATATGTCCAAAAAGTTGACAGACACAGAGCATAGGTGGGCGGTTTGGGAAAAAGAGGTGTTTGCTGTGCGATGGGCTTTACTATCTTGGAGGCATTTCCTGGAAGGAGTGAAGAAGCCTTTCGAGGTGTGGACTGACCATAAGAACCTTGATGCTCTAAAAACACCTCAGAAGCTATCGCCTAAACAAGTCCGCTGAGCTCAATACTTCAAGAGATTCAACTTTAACATGAAATATATCTCAGGAGAGAAAAATATATTGGTGGATACACTGTTGAGAAAACTCCAATTTGACAGTCACTGGGAGGAGGTAGTGCAAACTATGACATCAGAAGCCCAACCTGCAGGCCAAGTAACCACCCAAGCCCAAGCCAAATGCAGCTCCAGATGCCTAGAAGACAAACTGACAGCCGAGTTGAAAGCAGCACTTTTAACCGATCCATGGTTTGTTCAACATCAACCCGATTTGACAATGAATGAAGGATTGGCTTGGAAAGGAACCAAGATTTATGTACCCAATATCCTAAGACTGATGGTACTGAAACGTAGCCATGACTTGTGGTTGGGGGGACACTTTGGGTTCTTAAAAACCCTACATTTAGTCAGAAGACAGTTCTGGTGGCCAAAAATGAAAAGTGATGTCGAGGACTATGTGAAAAGCTGCTCAATTTGTGCCACGATGACACACAGAACTGGAAAAACCCCTGGCCTCCTTCAACAACTAGCTGAACCAACAAAGAAGAAATTGTGATGGACTTTATCGTAGAGTTACCAGAGAGTGGAGGAAGTACTGTGATTTGGACTGTTATCGACTTATTCTCTAAGCAAGCCCACTTTACATCATGTAACGGACTACCTTCAGCTAAGAAACTTGCAAAACTATTAGTGAAGCATATTTATAGGCTCCACAGAGTAGCTCATAGGATTTTTGAAGTCCATTGGGTCATCCCAAGGGCTTTCCTCAGCGTTCCATCCTGTGTGCAATGGTGCCACAGAAAGAGCGAACGCCATGGTGAAACAATACATTAGATGCTATGTAAATTATCAACAGGAGAACTGGGCAGAACTATTACCATTTGTAGAAGTTGCTTACAATAATGCAGTATACAGCAGCATATTCTTGACTCCATTCCAAATCCACTCTGGCATGGATTTTGTCTCTATGCCGGAATTACCTAGGGAATCCTCAACATCCATGTCTTTTAACAGAGTGGATGGTATCATTAAAGAAAGGTTTAGAGGATATGAAAAAAGCTTTAGCTGAAGCTGCTGAGAAATATAAAAAACAGGCAGACAAACATAGATCCCTCCAACCACCATTTAAAGTAGGGGACAAAGTGTTTTTGTCAACTAAATATCTCAAGTTGAAACTTCCTAGTAGAAAGTTGGGCCCTAAATTATTGGGTCTATTCCCTATATCTAAGATAATCAATCCAGTGACAATCCAATTAAGTCTCCCTCAGCTGTTGGGGAAAGTACACCCAGTGTTCCACAGTAGTTTGTTGAAGCCTGCTGTAGGGTCAAATCTAAGGCCAATACCAGCAGCTCCCCCCAAACCTCTGATTATACAGGGTGAGACACATTATGAAATAAAGAAAATCCTCAATTCTAGATTACACTGAGGACGATTACAATATTTGGTGCTATGGAAAGGCTACCCTTTGTCAGAAGCTACTTGGGTGAAAAGTTGGGATATACATGCAGATAGATTGGTTAACCAATTCTATGAAAAATTCCCTGACAAGCCAAAGGGTCCCCTTGGAGGGGGGAGAGGGGGTTAAGGGCATTGTGTTCACCCCCGTTTGTGTTTTTCCCCTCCTACTGGATCCCATTCCCACCCCACCAGTCATCATGTTAGCGAGGCCAGTGTCAGCCCTGGCCAGGTCAGGCCAATATTTTGGGGTGGAGAACAGGTCGTGCTCCTCCCTGAGTGACCAAGGCATGCCCAGCACCAAGAAGGGCCAGAAGAAGCACCCACAAGATCTAGCAAGAGATGAGGCACTGGAGAATCAGCCTCGGACGCTTCTCCATCCCCTGCTGTCACCCTTACCTTCTCAGGCCAGGCAAGGAGTGACGGGAGGGGAGGAGAGGGGAGGGGAGGGGAAAGGGGTAGGGCCAGCCCATGGTGGGATCAGCCAGTTCTCCGAACTGCAGAAGAAGTCTACCAGTTCAGCAGGGAGCCACAGCAGAGGGGTCAAAGTGCCACATGTGGCTCCAGAGTCACATGTTGCCAACCCCGGCTTATAAGAATACCCTATTCTCTGTGATCTACATAGAGCTACTATGTTTGAGCAGAAAACCTGTCTAGTCAGGACTTGAGTTCTTCTTACCTCAGACCTGTTTTCGCACCTCCAAAAGTCCATAAATAGTTTCTTGCAATTCCTCTTTCCCTGCCTGAAAAACCTGGATTAGTTATTTCTGGAGGCAGATGGTGCATTGGGGCCACCCAAAAATTCTCAGGACTTTCCTAGGGATGTCCTAGAGATCTGCATGAAAATTAAAGTCTCCAAAAACTTACATTCTTCTCTAGGTGCAGCTCCAGCAAAGAAGCAGTGATATAAGCTGTTAGAGAGAGGTCATCATCCACACCACCCTGTGGACATAGAGAAGAAGCCAGCAAGAGAAGTCACAAGGGCCCTTTTCCTGACACCTTGATTCACATGGTTCACCTTGATTCACAGGGGTATATTTCCTACACTACTGCCTCAGATCATATGGTTCCTACCTTCAGGGCATTGTTAAAGAGCCTCCCCACACTTTCAAAGCAGCCACTGGAAAGTTGATGTTTCCTCAACCAGTCCACAGCATTCTGAATATGCCTTTCATCCACATAGATGTAGCGCTTTGCCTGGCCAAAAGCCTTGGCCACAAATGCAGTCAGCCTGGGCAGCAGAAAAGAGGGGGGGGGGAGAAAATACTGAAGAAGTAGCAGCACCTTCAACTTCTCCATAGTCACCTGCTCATGATCTTGCAGCTGCCATCTGGTCACCTGAGAGTTATGACAAATAGCCAGAGAAAAGTAGATGAATGATAGTAGATGGATGAAAGGGCAGGCCCAGAAAGTGTCCTCCTAATAATATATATATATATTTTTTGGGGGCGGGGGGGGAGGGGGGGGAGATCGTGCTGCTTCTGTTTGAGGAAGGCATAGTAGCCCTGCTGGCAACTCCAAAAGTATTTCCTCCTGTCATTTGGTGAATTTATGGGAGAGAACATTCTGAGAAAAATGGCTGTTCTGCTCAAGTCCCTTACCAAGTATTTCCCTCTTCATCACGTTTTCCAAAGGCACTATAGGAGCCATCATTGTGTTTATAAAGCAGCTGCCGTTGATATCCTGCAGAATAAGGAGGAAAGAATGCTCTCAGGTCTATCTTGATCCTATGTGACTCTGCTGGCGCTCTTCAATTTCAACCCAAAAGCATCATCTTCAGACATAAAAATAACTTCCCAGATATAAAAATGCAGAAAGCATTTAACATTCACTAAAAATGACTGGTATAAGGAGGGATGGTCATGGGATGGCAGGTTAGGTCCTGACTTAATCTGGTCCTTAGATGCCACCTGGTACTTGCAAAGCCTGGACTCCCCCAGAAGACCTTCCAAATAAGAGACAGACCCAACTCACCACTCTTCATGTGCTCTATTGCCTGATTCCTTAATTCCGGAGTCACCTGATTGGTTTCTTCCAAGTATTGGAGTACAACGATGTTGGGAACAAACTTGACCATATTCTGCTCACCACAGCCAAAGGGCATCTGAAGCAGTTGGCCTATATTTTCTAGCGCAGCTCCCATAATGTCTCCTGAATATTAACAAAATAGAAGGAGCAAATATGAAAGATCTGCCTTCCTTCAAATCCAGAAAACTTTTCTCTTCCTCCTAGAAACTGAAACACTACATTCAGGAAAGTTCTTGCAAACTGAATTGTAAAACAATTGGCCAGGCAGGCATGGGCCCAATACATGACATCATGGAGCACTTGCTGAGATGCTGTTCCTCAGTAAGCCAGCCCATGGCAGATGCATGGCTAGGATGCTTTTAAAACCTGTCTTTGTCTGGCAATCAAGGCTGCCCAACTTTCACCTGCATAGGAGAGTACAATGCACATGCAGCATTCCGTTTTCAATGCTTCTCCTTTCAAATATCTACAAAACATGTGATGGTCAAGCACTAAGCCTGCTGCCATGTCTGCTCTCTCTTTGCAAAAGAAGACATCTTTCTCACCAATGACAGATACAGTGGCCCGCCCAGAATCCTGCACAACTGCTTCTGGCATTGTTAGGAAAACTTCTTCGGATGCTGGTTCTCCTGGAGGGAGTACATGTGTGAATAAAAATGCAGAATTAGAATAGCTACAAAAATGTAGTTGTGATAAATTTCACTGCATACAACATTTTGCAAGCACCCAGAACATTTCTTTTCTATCAAACAAGTGGTTGGTTGTGCAGGACAGAATCATCTCATTTTTCCAATAGGAACATGAGCATGAGAGGTAGCACTGATAGCTGGCCTGCATAAAGACCGGAGCAGGAAGAACACACATTTCTGAAGTTCTCCCAGCTAAAGAACACACTGCCTTTCCCCCCGTAGCTCCTTCCATCTGTCCTATATCAGGTAGACATATCATTGTGTTGCCTTCTTATAGCAGAGCTGGTTCTCAGAGAAACAGGCTGATCTTCTCTGTGGACTCACCACAAATACAGTAACACTAAACAAGAGATGCAGCTCAGCCATACCTGAAGAGCATAGGAAAGTGTTCTGGGCTTTTTCTTCAAGGACACCTTCTGGCTGTGGAAAGAAAAACGAATTATGTGTTGTTTGATGGTGTGTTTTTGGAGAACTTTCTTAATGCCAAGCCTGTGACTGGGCAAAGAAGAGCAGCCATTCACCTGGATGTAGCCTTGAAAACACTGCAAGATTCAAAAGTATTGACACTGAAGAAAATAATCCCAGTATCACCCATTTTTACAAAATCATTTCTGGGTTTATAGGAGAAAGAGAAGAAGAATCTGGAGTGAAGTCAAGAGGAAGAGCCTAGAGCAGACCTGGGTAATTTACAGCTTCAGGCCACAGCTGTAAATGTTCGGGGAGTGAGAGAAAACCTCTAGTTTGGTTCAGCTCTGTAGAATCGCCGTGTGCTCTATCAGTTAGCTGGTGGCCATGGGAGGACAAGAAGAGAAAATACTTTTCTTCATCTGTGCAGTGCTCACCCCTCACCTGGAGCAGCCTGTCTTAGGCCCGGTACTCTTCAATATCTTCATAAACAACTTAGATGAGGGAATAGAAGGGGAATGCACTCATTTCCCACCTTTAATCCCATTGTTGGTATGTTAAAATCTTAAGATGGCAAATCTTCATAAATGACTTAGATGAGGGAATAGAAGGGGAACTTACCAAATTTGCAGATGATACTAAGCTGGAAGGAATAGCTAATGCCTAGAAGATAGTCTCATGATCCAGATGGATCTTGACAGACTTGAACACTGGGCCCTATCTAACAAAATGAAATTCAATGTAGAGAAAAGTGAAGTCCTACACTTAGGCAAGAAAAACCAAAAGTACACATATAGACTGGGTGAAACCAGGCTTAATAACAGTAACTACGAGAGGGATCTTGGAGTCTTAGTGGACAACCAGCTAAATATGAGCCAGCAGTGTGCAGCGGCAGCCAAAAAAGTCAATGCAATCATATGTTGGATAATGGATGGAAACTGAACAAGGAGAGATTTAACCTGGAAATAAGGATAAATTTTCTGACAGTGAGAACAATCAGCCAATGGAATAGTTTGCCTTTGGAAGTTGTGAGAGCTTCATCATTTGAGACTTTCAAGAAGAGATTGGACTGTCATCTGTCAGAAATGGTGTAGGATCTCCTGCTTGGTTGAGGGGGAGGTTGGACTAGATGACCTACAAGGTCCCTTCCAACTCTGTTAATCTGAATAACATGTGAGGGGACCTCGGCTTGGCCACCCACCATCACCTCAGTTGAAGCAGAACTTTGTGGGTGAATGGGTAGACCATAGTCTGGAGCTATTGGTTTGGCCCTCCACAACAGTCCCAAGTTAATTGCCCATCCTGGCCAAGAGTCTTTACATAGCCACAAAACGATTTAAGTCTAACCTTTCTTGAATTCTGCTGACTCTTAACTTACACAAAGATAATGCTAAGCATTAAGTTGATTACTGAGCATAGGCATGTTAGTAATGAATAAGTTTAATTGGAACTTCACGTATGGTTCTCATCTTTTATCCCCACCTTTGTGATATTGATTGGTGCTTGAACTAGAGTTTGATTGATGTCTTCACTGACCTTGACAAGTAAAGATTTGATAACTGTGTCTGACTGGCCATGCGTGGGAGTGACAGAGATCTTGTTGCCACACAATGCTTGGGTCTCCTCAGCCTCACTTCTTACTGAGATGTTCACATGCCCTACAAGAAGACAAAAGCAATACAGAACAACTAGTTCCAGACTTTCAGCCATCAGTTTAGTGTGAACAACAATGGCTGCTTCCTTTTTGTCCAAAACCCATTCTACAATTTACCACCACCATTAATAGATGCTGCAAATACAATGCCAAGGTCACCTCTGCATCTGCCCATCAATGGAGTTGGATACAGATCTGAGTGCAGAGGGGCTGAATGACTCTTGAACAGACAGAGATATGGGCTATGTTCATGAATCTGTCCTCAGTCCTGGTTCCACTTCAACATTAACAGATGTTTCAACGTGACAAAATGTTAGTTAGAAAGTTAGAAAGCTGACCCACCCACCTGTCCCGCCAAAGTTTCACTGTAACTTCTGCTGAGTGCTCCTGATCTTAAGAACTAAAAGGATGCCAATTCAATACAGTCTTACCCAGCTGGGTAGCTGTCACATTCCAGGAGAAGACCTTGGCTTCCTCAGCACACAAGCAGGTGGTGAACAGGCAGTCAGGACAGGGCTTCACCTCCACTTCCTCAGAGTCTAGCAGGGTTGTTCTCACCTGAATGAGACACGAAGGATGAGACACAAGATGAACTATGCATCTGGGCCTAGCGCGAAGGGCAACTATTCAGGGGAAGGCACAATGTGGGCACGTGAAGGAATACCAGCTGACCAGTGAGAGTGGCAGTGCCAGTGCCTGTCCTGCTGAGCTTACATATGCAGGATGGAATAATATGGTTATGTCCAGTAGAACTTCCAGAAAACTACTTTTTGCCAGCTCAAATTGGCAGGAACTCTCTGGAGAATTTTGCTTTGCAAACCTCTGAAAGTACTTCATCAACTTCATCCCCCCCCCCCCAATGGTTTGTGGGGAAGAAATTGGGGCTGGTAGGAATTTATCCTCTGTCAGGCACAGAAAGGAATACAATGCTTCTCTTTGCAGTCTTGGTCTCCATGTCTCAAGCTCATTGTGAATTTCCTCCTCCTAAATTTTGTAAGATTTCTGACTTGTCCTAAATGGGCTCTCACCTGGATACAGTCCTTGAGGAAGTTAAAGACTGTGACCTTTATCTGGAAAGTCTCTCCACGAATCACAGAATATGGCAGAGTCAGATCAGTGAAGAAGGGCTGGAAAACCCTGATTGTGGTTAATTGAGACAGGCCAAAGCCTATGTCTGCCAGACAGAATGCATTTGCGTTCCACTCCGTGATTGTGTCCGGAACAGTGACTGAGTGAACTGCTTTCCCTTCCTCGCTGCAAAACAGGAAGATAATTTTAGTGACCAGGTCATACCAGAGCAGGAGGCTGTGTCAGCAAAATCAGCTCCAATTGAATCAGAATATAACAGCAGTTGGTCAGATGGACCATGCAAGAAGCATAATTTATACTGTCTCTATTTAAAAAAATTTTAAAAAATTAAAATGTAAAGTGCTTACTTATATTATTGTTAATAGGCACAAACAAGGAAAAGAAAATAACCACAGTTATTATATTCCATTCAGAGAGTATCATTCTTCCTAATTTTTAAATAGAAGTTCTGACCCGGTGAAAGAACATTTTCATCTGTAGTTTTGCTGTATTGAAATAGCACTATTTTTAACATTAAATAATTATTGTCTTGCTATTAATAAATACATGCATTAAATATAACGATAAATTCAATTTTTAAATTCCAAAAATCCCATTACAATCAAAAATTGAGGATTATTAGTAATTAAAGAGAAACTGGGAGATTATGAGTTCTACCTGAAGCATGAAACCAACTGGGTGTCCATGGCAAGGGTGGGATTCAATTTTTTTAACAACCGGTTCTGTGGGCATGGCTTAGTTGGTTGTCATGGCTTAGTTGGCAGGTGTGGCTTGGTGGTCATGTGACTGGGTGGGCGTGGCTAGGTGGTCATGTGACTGGGTGGGCGCAGCTAGGTGGTCATGTGACTGGGTGGGCATGGCCAACTCGACATCACTTCTTTACCCTAATGACTGTTTTAACTATAAAAAAGATATACCAAAACAAAAGGTAGTTTATTATTTCATGCTTAAATAAGAATAAAAAAGGTACACAAAACTAGATTTTGTTACAACAAAGTTTTAAAATATTAATCAAAAACTATTACATAATACTTGACAAAAAACAATAAAACTGTTTCTCAACCGCCCTTTGGGTCAAATGCATGAATAAAGGAAAACCAAAGTTCTTCAGTGTTTGGAAAACAAAAGTTTTTAATTCCTTCTCGTGCAAGGACACCAAGAACACAGTCAAGCAATGAAAATAAAATCAGCTCTAAACTGAGTTTAACAGAACCCTGTATTTATAGAGACTTCCCATTATTACCCGATATTATTTGTTATTACCCTTCATTATCCAATCATAGTCATTGTAGTTAATCCCCATAGCTTAATTAATCCACCATTAGCTATATTCACATCAACATGTCCGCAACAAAATGGCTCCCCTTCAGTACACTCTTCGTGTGTTCCAGGATCTTTGCTGGTGCTTCGGAATTTCCACCCTTCCGGATTGATATCATCATCGGAGCCCTGTTGGTTGCTTGTGTTGCGTGGTCGCGACACTGTTATTTAAAGTATTGTCAAATTGCTTTTTTATTGGCACCCTCACTTACATTTTTCTTTAGTTTTACATGAGCATCATCAGCTGTGTGATGTTCTCTCAACCTCTTTTTTACTATAAGAACAGGGTCCCATTCTTGCAGAGATATGCCAATTAGATTAATAGTCAGTAGGTTAGTTACATTGGAAACAGGTGACTTCTGCTTCTGTACATATTATGTTCATTTGTGCTTTCTGCTTCTGCTGAACTGACAGCAATTGTTCTGACAATATTTTTGTTGTGGTTCACCGGCAGCAGGTGCAGATGGCTGAGGGCTCGGAGAGTGAAGACTCAGATGAGGGGCCTATATGTGATGCAGGGAGGGGGCCAGGACCATCAGGGAGTGGAATGCTGCCTTTGGAGATTGTGGAGGTTGGCAGCAGCTATGAAGAGGTCCCCAAGGAGCCCGTGCCCAGCGTGCGTGCATGCATGGCTGCTCAAAGGAAAGAGCAGCTGCAGTAGCATGGGAGACTCAGGAGTAAGGCTGCAAGGTAATGGCCCCTCCCTGAGGAGATAAAAGCCAGCTGAGAAACCGCAGTTCTTTGCAGAAAGCAAAGAAATTTTACACTTGAGCCTGGTGGACGTTAGGAATATCTGAGTTGGTGTTTGGAGACTCTTTGTGTTGGAATTATTGCTTAGTAAAGTTATCTGGTATTCTTGGCAGCCTTGCAAAACCTTGGCAAGGCTCTTTCTTATCAGAGCTAATTGGTTTGAAGCAGCCTTTTATCCATGAAGGAATGGGATTTGAAAAGAAACATTAAAAGGTTGTCTCGTGTTTGCTTCCTTGGACTGTAATCTTTAGCTTTTTTAATACTGTCAGGAATTGCATATTTCTCAGAATCTTTTAAAACATTTTCTATAAAATCTTGATAATCATTAATATTAATTTAGTAATTAAAAATTTCACCAAATGCAAGCAATTGTTCTTTCAGTTGCTTTCCATGGAATCACCACTTTTTCAATATTCCAGTAATCTGGCTACAAAAAATCGAGAAATTTTAATTTATCCATGTCTACCTGTTTTTAAATGTTCACAATTCATTAGTCTTTTCTTCAAATTAGTTACGATGCTTTCTAAAAGTCTTTCCCAAGAAGGTCCAACAAATCGATGATTTTGTACATATTTTATATTTTTGAAGGTTTCTGAAGTAATTAATCCATCAACTTTTTTTCATATGCACCCTTTTCCTTTCTAAGCATTTCAAATGATTTAATTGATCTTATCACAAGTTTTTCAGCCTTTATGATATCTACATTTCTTGCTTGCAGTGCATTGGAAAGAAGAGAAATTTCATTTAGAATATCATCAATGCCAAATCAGTCATAAAATATATATTTTCAAGACAGGCAGCCATATCTGAGTATTTTTTATTTGAATGGATATAGTGATGTAGCACTGGATAAGCACGCCACACAGCTAGGGTTGACCTTAAACTACAGGCAGCCCATCTTGGTTCAAAAACTCTACCAATTTTTATAATTTCAATTTCAAGTTGTTCGGATATTTTGTTAAGTTCAATTAGGTTCTTATTGGATTGATGAAAAATAGCATATGAATAAATATTTTAAAATGATTTACTTGCTATATTTTCTTAATAGAATCATCTAAAACAAGTTGAAGTGCAATGTTATGATGTTTGGAAAGTCTTTTGCTATTGTAGTGCTCACTCCAGATTTTCTCCCAAGCATAACACCGGCATGATCGGAGCAAAATCCTATTAAATTTTTCTCTAGTAAACCCAACATTATTTAAACTTTCCATAACTGAAGAACATATTGTCTCTGCATTGTGTTTTTCCAATTCAACTAGCTCAAGGAAAATTGTTGGTGAGAAAACTGAGTCCTCAACTTTTAAGTAAAGTATAAGAACTGGTTTGCAAGATATCATTGAGGCTTCATCAATAATCAAACATATTTTTCAAGTTTTTTCAACAATTTTAGTAAATAAATATTTTCTAATGCCTTTTGCAATGAAATCAATATTTTCACTGCAGTTTTATGTGAATGCAATCCTATTCTCAGATCATTTTTTATTTGCAATTCTATCTCATCTTCTATGTCTGAAAATGGTTTACATCTTTGTGCCAGACAGTAAACTATTAAATACTCTACAAGTAGTAGATAAATATTTTTCAGTCATCTTGTCCAGTCCTTTACTTATTACATCCAGCTCATATTGCTTTAACTTCTCTGTGCAAATGTTGTGAGCTTTAGATGAGAAACGCTCTTTCATTTTTTTTCTAAGAGATACTTGTTGCACCTCTTCACTCTTCCCTGCTGCCTCAACTTAGAAATGTTTCCATTCCTTTGCTATGTGAACACTTTTTTCTTTTGTTGTAATCTCAATTTTTTTTTGCAATACTTGAAACCTAACTTTTTTTTGGAAACTTCCAGTCCATCATATTTCTCCTTAAAGTTGGTGTACTGCTGCAATGTCCAGCAGTCAGGAAGATTACTTTCAATGTCCAACTCGGTTCTTTCAATAATTGATGTGTTGCTTTCCCCAAGTTGGAGTGTAATTGAGTGTTGCTTTCCCCAAGTTGGGGTGTAGTTGATGTGCTGCTTTCTACAAGTTGGAGTGGTTGTGGTTGTGGAACTTTTGGATCTTCCAATCCTTTTTCTGATCTTGTTTTCTTACTGAAGAAAGCAGCCAAACTCAGTTGCCTTTTCATCCTGTTACACTACTGCAAAAAAAAAAAAATACAACAATTTTGTAGTTTGGACTCAATTGTTGTAAGTTGAGTGGTGAAGGCTGGCAAGTGAAGAAAGCAGGCGAGGAGCAGAGATCAGTGATATTCAGTTACTTTTAAGAGTGTCTAACACTATAGTTAGTTTAAAAGATATTATGGAAGAGGAACAAATTTCACCAGACAAAACTGAGCTGAAAGTGGATTTGAAAATGACAATCTATAAAAAAGATGTTACACTATGTATATAAAAGAATGGCTGATATTTTCATAATTACAATTAATTAATTGAAAAATAAACACTTTAAATGAAATACAATTAACAAACCAAGGGAGTTTGTTATTTTGTGCCAGTATTGGCACAAAAATCTTTCCAAGCCAAGACTACTTTACATTAGCCCAGGTCTTACCTGGACCTAATGGAATGCTCTCTCTATAGCAGAGAGAGAGAAGCTAGGGGAAGCCATGTTTAGTCGCCTAAGTGACATCTTAAAAATGTACTGAAGCTTTTAACAGCCTTATGCAGATATTAAAAAAAGATATAGTACAAAATCATCTAAAAAGTTAGATTAAGAATGAAATTTATGGGCACCTTCACAGAGCAATACTGAATTCTTTTTCTGAAATTTATTCCTCAGTTTAAAAAACAGGAATATATGAATTAGGTTCAGTATTGGGCTCAGCTTGTACTCAAGTCAAGTAGCTATTCAAGAATTAATAGTGTCATGGTTAGAACAAATGGTAAAGCAACATATAGATTTAAAACCAGAAATATTTTTGTTGGTAAGCAGATAAATATAATGAAGGGAATACAATACATGTTTAATTTTACATGTGTTAACAGTGGCTAGAATTATATTTGCACAACTGTGGAGAAACAAAGAGATCCCTATAGATGAAAATGTAATTTAAAAAATATCACTATGTGCAGAAATGGGTAGATTAGAACACTTAAAATTAAGGAGAATTTGAATACTTCTTAACATGGGATATCAATGGCTAACGGAAACAGAAGTTAGAAATCTAAAAGTATAAAAGAAAAGACCAATTATTTAAGGAAAGTTCACTAAAATGGAGAAACAATTATGTACTCATTATTATTATATTATTGTCATTATCATTACACAAAATTAACTATACCCAACTGTAATATTATTGAATTTTTAATGCTTTTTTAAAAAATGTGATTAGAGATAAGAGGTAGAAATTAGGGGAAGAATGATCATTACTATGTATGAATTAAATACAAAGAGGGTTGATAATTATAAACATGTTGATATAATTAACAGAATTATAAATAAGCCAATACAAAGAGAAATGTAGTTAAAATTTTGTTACACTATTATTATTATTATTACATGTTGATACTTCTATTTGTTTTTCCTTTGCTTTTTCCTAATAGGAAAAAGCAAAGGAAAAACAAGTATCAACAAAATATTTAACAAAATAAGTTTTATTTGTTTATTTATTTATTAGTATATGTTTTGGCAGTGGCCTCCCATGGCGGGGCCAAGGTGCATTGGGTACGCGAGGGGAACATGCTTCACGTGCAAGCCAAGTGCAAGACCTGTGAGGGGCTGAGGAGAAAATGACCAGCTGCAACCAACTCAATAGCCACAAGCAAAAACAGGCAGTGGAGTAAGAGCATCTAGGTCCTCATCACGTGCCTCTCCCCCCCCCCCACCTCCGCCTGCTGCCACTACTGCTCATGCTGCTGGAACAGTAGAGTGGGTTTTGTAGCTGCAGAGTGCACCAACTGAGGAGACGGCAGGCTGCCAGTGCTGCTGGAAAACAACTGCCCCCTCACACAAAGGGTGGCGAGCATGCGATGGCTGACAGTTTCCTGCACCAGCTGCTCCATCCCCGGTGTCTCCTCATGGCGGCAGCACCTACATCCCACCTCCTGCGTCACCTCATCTCATCCTGTGGGATGAGCCTCTTGCCCACCGCCCCACCTGCCAGGCACCCCTGGATTCCCTCTCCAATACTGCCCGGTCCATATGAGTGACGTTGAGCTGGCCATACTCCCTGGGCCATGCCCAGTTGGCCATGACTACCCCGGGCATGCCCCCCACCTGGCCCCACAAGGACAACCACAATGCTGATCCAGCCCACAATGAAATTGAGTTTGAACTCCCGGTGCTAAAGGGAAACCTTTTCATAGGATTAAGTATTGCAGCTTCACCTTGTGAATTCAGGAGTCCAGGATCTCCTTAACTTCAAAATGTTTTTCTCCTCCCACCCATATGGGTGAAGGAAGCAGTCCAGTGATCACAATAGGGAGCTATGAAGGGGTTTAAATAGGCTTCAAGGAAACTGGGTGGATGCACAGGAACTTTGGCAGCCTTAATTCTACTGTCACTGGATTTATGATTCGAAAGCTGGGGAAGGGCCCCATGTACTTGGGACCTAGCTTCTTGCAGGGTTATCTTAACTGCAGGAATTTGGTAGACAGATGCACCTTATTCCTTATTCTAAACTTCTCTTGGGGCACTCTCTTCCAGTCAGCCTGTCTTTTCTGTGTTTCTCTTGCAGCATCTAGCATCTTACAAACTATTGGCCAGGTATTTTGTAGAGTCCTGATCCATTCAGCCAGTGATGCATTTGAAGGGGTCTGCTGAGGGAATTCTGGCATGGGCATGAAATACACACCGATAGCTACTTGGGTTTAACTGGTGCTGTTGTGTACAGAGTTATTGTACACTGATTTCAGTGAAAAATAGAAACTCAGCCCAATTGTCTTGCTGGTAGTTCACATAGTGTTAGGTCCCATAGATTTCTTTTGGGACACTGCTATTCTGGTGGGAGGGGGAGGCTTGGGGAGGCTTTCGCATGGGGTTTTTCCTTTATTTTTTTCTCTCTGTTTTTATGTACCTTTTGGGAAAATGGGAGGGGGGAAGAATGTGCCTGGAGCCATCTGTTCTCATCCATGCTGCCTTGAGAGTCCAGGAATGGGTTAAGCTCCTCCTTTTGATGTCATAGAGCAGAGTCTGCCATTATAAAAAGGCAGCCCCTGGCTGGCCCACCCATCTTTTGGCTCAGCTTCTTGTCTGAGAGCATAGTCTCTCAGAAGAAGTGCTTATAAAAAGCTGAAAGAAAGTTCAAATCACAGGAGACAGCTAATACTTGTAAGATCAGCTCCCGGGGATCCGGTGGAGCTGTCTCCAGGAGAGCGGGGATCCGCTCTCCTGCAGCGCCGAGGCTTCGGCACTGCCTCTCAAAGGGCTACGGACCCAGGGAGTGTTCACAGGAGCCTCCCACACAGCCCCGTCAATCGCGTGGCTTGTTGGTGCCGCCACTAGCCAAGCCACTTCACAGCTGACACCGAAGTCTCAGTATCACCACTTCTCAGCTGTTACACTGTTATTCAATTGCTCGGGGCCCGGTAAGCGCCTAAAGAGCGAAGGAGGTGGCGAGGCCATCTCAGAGCCACTCCATGTGGTGGGCAGCAATTTTGTTTTAGCCAGGTGGCCATTTTGTTTCGGGGAGAAAAGCTTCCCCAGGGCCTCACAGTTTTGTAACTTGCCTGGCCCAAAGCAACAGGCAGCACCCCAGTGGGGGAAGCTCACAGCTCACAGGGTATCTGCTCTGTTCGCAATATGGAGAGGGAAACCCCCCAGCCAGATTGGAAGACACACAAGACTCTCAAGCTTCTTTGAGGAAGAAGAAAAGACAAAGAGGCCTTTCTGCTAACAGAGAGGCTGCTGCAAAAATCAGAGCCAAGGCCCTAGCTTCCAGAAAGACTTCAAAATTGGAGCTTAGGGCTGAGAAGAGAAGGCATGCTGCACTTGAGAAGCAGTTTGCAATGACTTTGGCACAGATGCAGGCCCAGATTCAACAGGTTTCTCACTCTGGGGAGGTGCATGTTAGGCCTGAAGTTTCTTCCAAGGTGGGGTGAATCTGCTCCCAGTCACCTGTTAGCTTGGTCCCCAGAGAGAGTAGAGGAAGAACAGTTTCCCCAGGACCTAAGCAGATCAGGGCCTTCCTCTAGACAGGCTACCTGGGGGCCTGGCCCTTCCTTCCTCAGTGGTCAGGGGCTCAAGGGGGGCATAGGTCTAGGCCTGAAACAACCCCCACCCCCACAGCTGCAGGCCTACATCTTGAGGAGAAGACGCCCAAGGACCTTAGGGAAATGGTCTCTGTAGCCATAAGGCAGGGCCTAGCAGAAGGATTTAAACAATTCCGTCACCCACAAGGGAGACGCTTGCCCTTGTTACACCAGAGTTTTCCCCAAGGGGTCCCCCTTTCTCAGAAGGGTGTTGCCAGACAGCAGTTCTGTTTCCAGCCCTCCCATTCAGAGTGCGGGGGAAGGAAGAAGAGGAAGACTATTTCAAGGCCTCTGACCACAGTTGCTCTAGTCATTCTGAGGAAGAGGAAGGGGAACTCATAGACCCAAATATGTCTGAAGAAGAGGACTTCAGAGTTGATCATCCTCCCTCAGCAGGGGTTTTTAGGCCTTCCTTATTCAAGCCTTTGTTACACAAGGCTTTGGTCACTGCACAGCTAAGCTCTGAGGAGGTGATCCCAGAACCACAAGCAACCACATCTGGCCACACTGATTCATTGTTCTCTAAGCCAGTGGTGCATACAGAGGTTCTCCCTTCCCCACTAATTTTCTTTGATTTAGTGAAGGAACAGTGCACTTCTCCAGGGGCAGGGCCTCACTTGTCTGCTCACGACAGACAATTCTATAATGTGGGCCCATCCCTGGCCAATGCCCTGCTAGTGCCTTCAGTGGATGCTTTGGTGGTAACATTGTTTTCTTCCTCGGGCAGCCCCACTGAACCAGAGGATGTGCTCAAGGCAGAGGACAAACGGTCTGAGCAGACCCTCAAGCGCATTCACCAGGCAGTGGCTGGGGCAATTAGAGCATCAACGGCAGCCTCGGTTTTTACGAGATCTTCACTACGCTGGCTTCACCAACTTTGGTAGAGGCTCCCGGCCACTGAATTCAGAGCACACCAAGATCTCAATAAGATAATTGTGGCAGCGGAGTTTCTGACAGACGCCACTCTGAACTCAGCCAAGTTTGCTTCCAGGGCCATGGCTTCTTCAGTGGTGGCCAGGTGGCTACTTTGGCTGCGCAACTGGCAATCCGACTCCCGCTGTAAATGGAAGTTGGCATCGGCTTCGTGCACGGGTGATAAGCTATTTGGCAATGTCCTTGAACCATACTTGACAGAGACCAAGGAAGGTCCTCTCTTCAGCGGGGAAGAGGTCCGAGTATCACCCTGGGCCATATTTTTGCCCCTCGTCTTTCAGACCTAAAACCAGCTCTCGGTTCTCTAGAGGTCAGATGTCCTTTCCTGCTCGCCAAGAACAGCATCCTGAAGCTTCTGGCAGACAGCAACAGGGCCCCGGTAAACGGCCCCTTTGAGGGGGAAGAGATTGTTCAGATGCTCAAAATGAATGCCCCATCTGCCCCCCATCGGAGGCCATTTGGCTTTCTTTGCCTCCAGATTGGAGGAGTCTACATCAGACGCCTGGGTTCTTGAGACGGTGAGGTCGGGCCTCCAACTGGAGTTTCTCTCCCCATCTCTATGATGGTTTGTTCGCTGCCCCACCTCCAGGGACCGCTCTAAACGGACCCTTATGGAATTGGCAATCCAACATCTTGTCGACATACTGGTTCCTGAGGATCAACGAGGGCAAGGCTTCTATTCTCACCTCTTCATGATCCCAAAGGTTTCTGGGGGTGGTGAGCCATCTTGGACCTTAAATTCTTTAAACAAATTTATCCCATACAGGCGTTTTAAGATGCAGACCTTGCATTCTATCCTTGAGAGCGTTCGAGAGGGCGACTTCCTGTCCTCCATAGACCTCACGGAGGCTTACCTCTATATTCCTATCTGGCCTCATCATCACCAGTTTCTCCGTTTTTGTTACCAGAACGACCATTTCCAGTACCAGGCACTATCCTTCGGTCTCTCATCGGCCCCAAGGGTCTTCACGAAAGTCTTGGCAGCTTTGGCAGCTTCGCTTTGCACTATTCCAGTGAGGGTCCAGTGCTACCTGGATGACATACTCATCCTGTTGCAGTCAATCCACTCAGCTCATCACGACCTTCACATCACATTGCAAAGCCTACAAGACCACGGGTTCTCGATCAACCTAAGGAAAAGTCACCTTTTCCCGACGACCAGGTTGCTTCACCTCAAGGCGATTACAGATACATCACTCTGTGAGGTGTTTCTCTCCCCAGATCGAGGGGAGAGCCTTCACAGTTGCATCCTTCAAATTTGGAGTCAGAGCACGTTAATAAAAAAAAGAATAGTAAGGTGAAGTGGCAAGATTGAAAATAAACAGAGAAAAAACTAAGATTCTAGTGAAAAATATTACAGAGAAACAAAAAAGAGTTAATGAAGAGACTAGACATTCAGATTACCAAGAAAGTAAAATACTTAGGGATTCAGTTACCAGCAAGATGCGTGACAAGCAAGGAAGATAACTATTATAATCTGATACAACAAATTAAGATAGATCTGGAAAAATGGAAAAGTTTGCAACTGTCATTAATAGGAAAAATAGCTACAATTAAGATTAATATATTGCCTTGACTATTGTATTTGTTTCAAACAATTCTGATAAAATTGGAGAAAAAATATTTTCAGGATCTTAACAAAATAATAGTAAAATACATTTGGCCAGGGGAAAAAAGCAAGAATTAACTTTAAAATGTTGCAGGATGCAAGAACTAGAGGAGGTTTTGAATTACCAAATTGGGAATTATACTACCAAGCTGCGGTGTTAACGTGGATGAAAGAATGGATTGTACTGAGAAATACAAGATTACTGGCTATGGAGAGCATGATTTGCAATTGGGTTGGCATGCCTTCTTATGGTATGGGAAAAATAAGATTCATGGTTACTGTCATGCCCCTGGTGGAGACTGACTCTGAGGGAGAGGAGGAACAGCCAACAGGGAGTGGAAGTGTGGCTCTGGAGGTTGTGGAGGAAGCTGGGGAAGGGCAGAGGCCAGCTGAGCAGTCAGAGGAGGATCCAGGCCCATCCCCTCTCCATCCTAGGGCACACAGGGAGGAGAGGATAAGGGAGAGATGTGGTCTACTCAGGAGGAGAGGACCTTGATCCTCTTCATGGGCTGCAGCTGTGACAACTGAATAAGAGGTCGGACATGCATACGGGTGAACACTGGAAACAAAGTGTGAAAATATCTCTAGTTTATGGTTCCCCTCTGAGTTTGGCATCCTTCCCAGTGTGTGTTATCTGTGGACATCCTCCAGCCCTTATCTTGCCTGGTTTGTGTTGCTTTTTTCCTTCTTCCTGTAACTGTTTGTGTGGGAGTTTTTTGTCTTCCGTCAAGAATATTCTGAGCTTGGAAGCAAAGTGAAGGAATAAAAGGGGCTTCACCTGTTTTCTGTGACTGTGTTTGTTTTGTATCCTACCCTGGGTCATCACAGTTACTTTCAAAGACACTATATAAGAAATACTTTATTGTTAGTATGGGAGAAAATTAGAGTACAGCATTATTTGAAGATACCAATGCAATGGTACCAAGGCAATGGAAACACTCATTCATCCAAACAATATTAATATAGGAAACATTGTTAGTTATAAAGATATCTTGAATGAAAAAGGTGAGCTCAAAACCAAACAAGAATTGAATGAGCAAGGGATTGATATGATTTGGTATCCATATATAATCTAGATATGAAAAAGATGCTAAGTTATATGGTTTTTACAAAGAATTGACAGAATTGGATAAGATATTAACAGGAACAGAAGAAAGGTTGATTTAAAAACCTGTATAGCTATCTATTGAGTATCAAAATCGAAGAACAAGGAGGAGAGAATGATAGCATGGGCAAAAAAATTTGGTTATACAAGAACTAGATAAATGGCAGAAATTGTGGGATAGAAACTACAACTTAACAATGTCAACTGCATACAAAGAAAACTTGAAGATATTTTATTGCATATTTAATTATTCATGTATTAACTGCAGCTAGAATTGTTTTTGCACAAAACTGGAAAAGTGAAGAGATTCCTATTGATAAAAAATATTAGAATGTGCAGAAATGAATAGGTTAACACTTGCAATTAAAGAGAAGGAACAAACTGAATATTATATGATATAGGAATTATTTCATTGATGGCTAGAGAATAAATTTAGAAACAAAAGAAAATTAGTGAAATATAGAAAATATGGTAATAGAATTAAACATGTTAAGATGAGGATTGTTAGAATAATTAGATATAGCATGTATATCAGTATAAAGTTAAGAGTAGAGAATTAACACTTATGTAATGAATAAGGCTGTAAACTTTGTTATTGCACAAGATATTTGTACCCAGACGACACATTGTTTGATGGAAGATGGATTGTTTGTATTAAAAATAAAAAAAAAATTATATTTAAAAAATGGAAGGGGGTACAGGATCTCCATGCCAATGCCATTTAACCCACAATAGTCTATGCACAACCTAATGGATCGATCTTTCTTTTCCTTGAAGAGTATTGGGGCTGCAATTCACGACTTTGTCAGCTGAATAAAACCTCTGGCCAGGTTCTTGTCCACAAACACTGGGAGTTTCTCCAATTCCCTGGGTATCATCAAATACAACTTTGGTTTTGGCAGTCTGGCCCCAGGCAAAATTTCAATAGTGTAGTATGTGGGGATATGAGGCAGGAGCACATCAGATTCTCCCTCACTAAATAACTCAGTAAGTCACAATATTCACATATTGGGAAATGATGGTTCTGAGACTTTTTCTCCTTTAAGGCTATTGGCAGTTCCACTTTCATGTTCTTAACTACAGGCTCATGGTAGCTTTTCAATACTTTCAGTATTGCCCCTTGACTGGTTATTTTCTTTCGCATCTACCATCTAATTCCATCCCAGTTAATGGAGGGGTTCCACTTTCTCCACCATGCTAAGCCTAAGACCATAGCCTGTTCTCTATATGGATTCCTGCAATTAACTCCACAGGTTCAATCAAGTAGGTAGCTGGCACTCTGCTCGCAATTGAACCATCTAACTGGGGAAAGGTTATGGACTTTTTCAACTTTCTCAACCTCATCCCTAGCTTCTCTACCACTTGGGGGCTGACTAAGCATCTAGTACACCTCGAGCCCAATAGAGCCATTAAGATCCTTTTACTGCCTGAAGAAGCCACAGTCATGGGAACAGTGGTGCCATTTACCATTGGGTCATCTTCTCCCTCACTGTCACTCTAGCACATGACAGCTCCTGTCTTGGTAAGAGCTGGAGTTCTTTCCTCCTTGCTAGATGGTGGGATGGACTCCATGACTTATTTTCCCATGTGAGAGACCTCTTTTGGCTTTGGTAAGTTCTTCCCTCTCTTTGGTTGGTCCTGGGACAGACATTGGGCACAGAATGAGACACTTAGCTGTCTGGTGCCCTTTCTTGCCACAGTGGAAACATCCAGGTTTTGGCAAGGCTTTCCCACCTTGACAGAGGGCACTCCTCCCCCCCCAAAGTTCGGGACAGGCAGGTGTGGTATAACTCCTTATTCAGCCTCTCCTGAAGTGGGTAACCAGTAGGCACTCAGGTCAATCCCCTAGATAACTGGCTAGTCGATGGAAATCTTGGATGTATGCCATCACTGACTGTTTCCCCTGCTTCAGGGCATGGATGTGGGCCTCTGCATGACATGCTGCCAAGGGGTCCTTGAAGCGCTCTTGCAGGAATTGCATAAAGGTATCAAGGTCAATCAGCTCTAGAGCATCTTCATCATGCAGCAACACTGGCCATTCTGAGGCACCCACATCCAGGTTGGCAGCAATGTATTGTCTGGGCACATTCCTCTGTAGCATTCTATGTGGTGCCAAGCATGATCCAAGAAGTGGGCTAGGCAGTTTGGGCACCTATTGAAGCAAGCCATGAAGTGGGGTTGCTGGCATTCCTCATGGACCTAGTAAAATCCTTGAGGTGGGGCCCCAGCAGCTGCTGCTGGGGCTGGGACTGCTGGTTGAAGAGGAGGATGAGTAGCAAAGGTCACTGCAGAGGTGGTGGTGGTCCCGACGTTTGGGTAATGTCTCCAGGTGCTGGCCACAGCATGGACTTCTATTTCTCCAAACTTCTCTTTTAACTGCTCCATGGTTGGGATTGGGGTGATGGCCGGAAGCTTCCACTCAATGGGATCATCCCATTTGGCTGCCCATCAAGCCTTCCATTGATTCCTTTGCACAACATTGACCTGGGGGGTGATGGGTGGAGCTCCACAGCTTCTGCCGACTTCCTCACTCTCGCCAACCACCAGGTTTCAGACCCTGGAATGGGACTTCCCTCAGATATTTTTTGTCCAGTGTGGGTTGCTGCTCCAGCTTCTTGGTCTTCATTTTTGGACATTCCCCAACAGCTTGGGCACCCACTCCAACCTGGGAGATTGCCCGTGCTTCTCAAGCCAGACTTTTTCCAGGTCTTCTTTTCCTCTGGGTCTCTCTCTATTGACATTGTTGCTCAAACCTTCTGGTAGAGTTCAGGCAGGTTATTGCTGTGAGAATTGGCTTAATATCAACCATCCCACATGGTTTATGCAGCAAATAAAGATTCCTGGGACAGACAAATTATACCAAGAGTATAATTTATTGAGTCAACATGGATAAGGAAGTAGCAAAGCCAATTCTAATGGTTTCATGTGCAAATAGCATGGCTAAATGTCCCCCCTTTAATTGGCTCTCCCATTGTCACTTTATTCCATCCAATCAGTATGGTCAGTTCAGTTTGTTTGGGTAATGGACTCTTTGCCTAGTAGACTTTCTCAGCAAGTGACCTTGGGTATCAGGCTCCAAGTCAGTGGTCTTTGCATTCCTTTCCCTCCCTTATACCTCCCCTGCATTCCAATCTATTCCCTCCCCCTGTTGCTCCTTGCCCGGATGTGAGTGGGGTTTGCAAAGTGAGACAAGCCTCAGCCATGACACTATGCACTAATGGAAGTTGTCAATAATTTGTATCTATGTTTAAGAAAAACACTGGATGGTTGCTTGAACAATGAATATGGTCTTCACCAGCTTCAAGATATCACAGAGTCAGACTGCCGGTTGCACTTCCATCGTGTTGGAGCAGAATCCATGATCATGTGTGGTTTCACTCTCTCGTTGGAGGGTCCCAATTGGGACTGGAATCACCTTGTAGGGGTGGTGAAGAAAGGGGGACCACCTGGCAGGTTGAGGGGAGCCGCATTTCCCCTCCCTGACAGGAAAAAACCCCTCCGAAGATGAGCTGCAGCGGTAGCCTAAAATGGCTCCCACGAAGACAGGAGGCAGTTTGGGAAACTAAGATGTGCTGGAGCAGACAAGCAGTGAATGGTGTGTGGACTGGGTGACAATCTATCAAACTTTAAGGTAACCCCGATAAAATAAGCAGAAAAGAATTCTCGTAAAGAACTGGGCTAGCTGTGAGAGAAAACTGGGAAATGCAAGGAAGATATTTTTTGGAAAAAGAGAAAATCAAAACAGAAAGTAAATACTTTGGTGAAAATTTTTTGATAAAAAGAACAGATAATTGGAACTGGTGACTGCACATGATTTGGCATGAAATAGGCATTATTTAAAATGCTGAAATTGATTGTTTTAAAAATAGCTAATATTTGAAATATTTTTGAAACCTATCAGCTCAAAATCAAATCCCACAACAACCACAACCACTACCTCAACTACAATCACAACTACAACCAAAAATAACCATCAAACCACAGCCACAAACAATTACTATCCCTTCAAATAATTCCACAAATAATATCTCCTTACTCATCAGAGACACCATGGAAAGTGAACAGAAATGTCCAAATGCCATCTTATTTGGTCTCAAAGACACCAACGAATCAGACGACATCACCAAAGTTCGCGATATCATAAGCAACTCAAATACAACAAACATCTCTCCTGAAGATATCATTGAAATAACCAGAGATGGCCCTGGGTACAAATACAATGACGGCTCTATGGCCCCAAGATTTTGTAGAGTTATATGCAAAAATGAGTCCAGCAAACGCATATTCATTCATACAATAAACACCATTGCAAAAACCAATCCCAACCACAAAAAACTTTGCTCAAGACCAGACTTATCCATACTGCAAAGAATCCGCTCCCGTTAACTCCGCACAGAATACAAAAACCATCTGGACAATGGAGAAAAGGACCTATACATTGACTACAAAGCTGATTGCATCAAAAGAAAGTCACACAACCCAAAACTCCACATCGAACCCCACCCCATCCAATCCAACATCACTCAAAACTAGGCATGCATGCCCCTAACTACCTCTATTCCAACCACAACTGGCCTTTAAATGTAAGCTACTCAATGCAAGAAGCCTTGTAAATAAAATACCTGAATTTCTCCTCTTACTAAATACGGCTAAATTCGACATTATATTTGTCTGTGAAACATGGTTCAATGCATCTCACCCTGACTCCATTACCACAGTAATAGACTATCATGTTTACCGATCAGATCGTGAAATCTGTAGAGGAAGTGGTGTTGCTATTTTCTATAAAAAGTCCCTATATCTAAAAAACATCCAAGTTACCCAGGAGCTTGCTATTCCTGAGACCATCGTCTGTGAACTGTCCTTAAATATCACATTTCGGTTCTTACTATGTTACAGAGCCCCTGATTATGACATCGAACATGCAAACAAGCTAAATACACTATTAACATGGGCAGCATCCTGCCCACACACTTTTATCTTTCTTGGTGACTTCAATTTACCTCATATTAACTGGACCCTTAACGAATGTACAACTGAACCCACACATGCAACCTTCTACAATGCAGTAACAAATCTGGGACTAGAACAACTAGTAACCAACAACACTAGACTTAACAACTGCCTCAATCTCATCTTCTGCAATAGTTTGAATTCAGTTTATGGAATACAAATTCAAGAACCCTTTTCCAACAGTGACCACAACATGATAGACTTTTGTCTCAACATACATCCACACAAAAATCATCACAACAACGGAATCCCTAATTATAACTTCAAAAAAGGCAACTATGATCTTATAAACAATGATCTCTCATCCCTTGATTGGCAATTTCTATTCACTGGATGCAATAGTGTAGAAGACCATTACAACATATTTTTACTTGAAGTCGAAAGAGTCATCAAACTATATGTACCATTAACAACTCCCAAAACCAGAAAAAAACAAATTATCCATAACAATAAGGAAGCTTCAATCCAAAAAGAAATCCCTTTGGCGGAAAAACAAATCTGGTCACGTTGCCAACTTCAAAAGCCAATACAAAAATTTATGCCATCAGATAAAAACTGAATGCACCAATTATCACATTAAACAAGAAGAAAACCTTCTACACACCAATTCCACCCATGCTTTCTACAATGTTGTAAACAACAAACTAAAAGACTCAAGGTCCATCCCACCCCTGAAAGGACCTAATGGTAAAGACTGCAACAATGACACTATTAAAGCCAACCTCTTTAACACATTCTTTGGCTCAGTATTTGTAAACAGCAATAGATCATGCCCAGTATTTCCTAGTTGAACCACAGACAACTACAATGATCTAATACATATCAATTTTACAGAAGACAATGTTGAAAAAGCACTATGCAATCTAAAACGATTTCTATCTATTGGACCAGGCGGAATATGTGCCTACTTCTTAAAAAAGCTATCCACTGCCATAGCCGAACCTCTAAGCATAATCTTTGAAAAATCTTTCAGGACCAGCTCCTTGCCAAAACTATGGTCACAAGCCACAGTCATCCCCATCTTCAAAAAGGGAGACCCCAGCCTAGTTGAAAATTACAGACCAATCTCTTTATGCTGCATCACCTGTAAAGTCATGGAATCAATTATTAACCAATCCTGTTTATCTGTTTATATATTTGGCCAAATGAAAATAAGATGGAAAATATAATTTGGGTAAATGTGATGAAGTTAGAGGGAAGGGTATGCATGAAATATATAGATATATGTAACAGTGGCAAAAGTAATATTGAAAGGAGATGAAACAATGGATGATATAAATTAAGATGAATTTGTGAAAATTAATGGAATGATATGATTTGATAAAATTTGCAAATATGATGAATACAAGAATATATGATTAATGAATATAGAGAATGATTAAGAATAAAGAGATTATTATTATTATTATTATTATTATTATTATTATTATTATTATTATATTTGTTGTTATTATTATATCTATGACAATATAAAAAGGAAAATTGGTAATAGATAACAATGTGAGCAACAACAATGTACTCTTTGTACTATCCATTGTATTATTTAAGAATTCTTCCTGTTTTAATGAATTTAATAGGATTGATTATTTATTAGACAATTTGGTTATCCATTATCTAAAAATGCTAAGTATGTAAAAATTAACAGCCTCTAAAGAGAAATTGGAGATTCGTTGTGAAGTATCTGTGCATTGCAAAGTATACACCGAATAAATCTAAGCATTCAGATACAGATGTCCACACAGCAATATGTTTGAAAGCATTTGTTCTTCTGGGGCATACATACAAAGGAATGGCTGATTCCTTTCATTGCAGTCAGTAAAAGTAGATTCATCTTCTGAAATGATAGTTTAGTTCCTCCCCCATTGAACTTTCACTTACTTGACAGAGATCAGATTCCAAATCCAGGTGTCTGGAAAATATGTTCTAGGTTTGGCTTCCTCTTCCTTCTTGGAGACTGAATCAAGAGCTTCTGGAATTGTATTGGATAGTGAATAAGCCACAGGGATGTCTCCTGTAAGTAGATGCAAAAGTAGATCCTGGAGATGGGGGAGTGGAGGCCTTTACAAGAGGGTGGTTACTGACAATCTGACAAACAAAATTTTTTTGCTTTCCCAGAGGTAAAATAGGTAAGCATTTAACTTCCTGAAGTTGTTTATTTTTTCTTTTTTTTGCATAATGGTCTGAAACTATTCCAAGCTTTTTAGGGTGTCCACATCACAGGGAAGGAGGGTCTCTTCATGTACCTGCCCAGCTATTTAAACCAGAACTCTCTTTTTTTCTCAGAGGACAAGTCTTTGCTTTTCTTACAAAATGAGAAGAAAGGGTAACTTTGAAAGTGGCATGGAGGAACCTCACTTGTTTGCTTTATGTTAAGTGGAGGCTTTATAATAAGGAAGGTCATCATGGCAGCCACATCTGGAATAGGCAATGTGTCTATCCATGGCAGCCATTTTTGAATGTCCAGCACAAAATCAAGGTTCTGATCCCATTCCCCCAATACTACTTACTGTCAATCTAGGAAACTGATGTTTCAGTCAGATCACCTAAAGTTCTTTTAACAACATTGTCTACTTTAGCTTTTGAGGCAGCTGTGGCTGAGATCTATTGTCTCTCTTTCTACAATGCATTTCAGAAAGAAACTTGCCAAATGATGGCTATGAATCTCACGGTATAAAGTGGGATCTGCATGGTAAACCCTTCTCTGAAAATGGGGCAGCTCACATGATACTGGTTTCTTAACTCTGGTGTTGGTGGAAAGTTTCAAACCCAGCTCCTGTAGACATTATAAAACAAACAAACAAACAAACAAAACAAAACAAAACAAAATGAAGGTCAGTTTGAAAATGACGTACAATAGAAGGCAACTTTTTGGAAGCAAAAATATTCGCTGCATATCTGGCAGGGAATCACAAAGTGCTCTCAATAATATTGCATATAGGTAATCCTCAACTTACAACAGTTCATTTAGAGACCATTAAAAGTTACAACATCACTGAAAAAAGTGACATGACCATTTTTCACATGTATGACTGTTGCAGCATCCCCATGGCCATGTGATAAAAATTCAGACAATGACTCACATTTATGACCTTTGCAGTGTCTGGTGATCATGTGATCACCTTTTTGCAACCTTCTGACAAGCAAAATCAATGGGGAAGCTAAATTTACTTAACAACTGTGCTACTAACTGCAGTGATTCACTTTGCAATTGTAGCAAGACAGGTCATAAAATGGGGCAAAACACACTTAACAAATGTCTTATTTAACAACATAAATTTTGGGCTCACTTGTAGTCATAAGTTGAGGACTACCTGTATAATTAAAAATCTTATACAAGGAACTTAGAAGGCTATCCATATACATCAAGCTATAAAATATATAACCAGCATTCTGTACTCTTTCATCTATCCCAACTCATGCTTTACACCTGTTTCAACTTTTGTATATAGTAAATACCATAAGTAAATGGGAATTTTTTGCTTTCCTTTTTTCATTTTAGAGCCATCACATTTGAATGATTTCTGGATCAACTCTCCATTGCTAAATTTATCTTTGTGACCTCTATTCCGTGAATAATCTAAACATTCATGCACACAAAGTCTTTCTTAACTTGTAACTAATCATAGCAGTTACACCCAGCAACCTCCCCACAATGTTGTCTTTCCCATAGCATAAATCAGAAGTAGCTTCTAGTGTTATAGTAGCATTTTGCCTTAAGCAGGCAACAAACTGTACCAGTTTTACCACAAGTATCATTTGTCACACTTCATGGATCATTCTTTTGATGTCCCAATCAGATGTCCTCTAGGATCAACTCAGCACCTTTTGACCACTTTAGGCTGATGCAGACTATCCCCCACTCCTCTCCCACTTCTTAATATAAATTAAGAATAGCCTGACAACTATACCTGTTGTGAAGTAGCTGACTTATACAATTTCCCATCTTTGTGCCTGTCAGGTTTTATTTTTTATTTATTTATTTTTATTTATTTGATTTGCCAATTGTTTACAAGATAATAAGTATAAGCGTATACATAGTTGTGAATACATGAAATGGGTACATATAAGAAAAATAAAAGAATAAGAGAAACAATAGGACAGGGACGGTAGGCACGTTGGTGCGCTTATGCACGCCCCCTACAGACCTCTTAGGAAGGGGGTGAGGTCAATAGTAGACAGTCTAAGGTTAAAGTTTTTGGGGTTTGGGGAAGAGACTACAGAGTCGGGTAGAGTATTCCAGACGTTGACCACTCTGTTGCTGAAGTCGTATTTCCTGCAGGTTTGTTCTGGTTGTTTTTAAACTCAGGTGGGACAAAACTAAGTGACAAATTGCCCAGGAGGCAGGTGCTATGTGTATGTGGGAAAGCTCTGCTGTGAATCCAGAAGGCCTTCTGCAGCTATATTATGAGCCCTGGTGGTGCAGTGGTTAGAATGCAGTATTGCAGGCTACTTCTGCTGACTGCTGGCTGCCTGCCTTCAATTTGATTCTCACTGGCTCAAGGTTGACTCAGCCTTCCATCCTTCCGAGGTCAGTAAAATGAAGACCCAAATTATTGAGGGCAATATGCTGACTGTCAGTCCTGGAGCCATCTTTTTCTTTGGATCTTCAGGGCTGCCACATTTTGTGCTGTGGGAAAATGGGAGGGGGGGTTGCATGGAGTTGGTGGAGAGATATAGCCATAACAACGTTCTTTTCTCTGGGAGTCAAGGATGTTCAGCTTGCACCTGGAGAGGTGTTAAAAACAGATCAGGCCAAACCAATCTTATCTAATTATTTGATAAAGTGACTAAATTAGTAGACTTGCAAAATGCTGTGGTTATAATTTATTTAGATTTCAGTAAGGTATTTGGCAAAGTAGACCACAGCATCTAGCCCATGCTTAGTTTACAGATTAACAGAGTTGGAAGGGATCTTGTAGGTCATCTAGTCCAACCCCCCACTCAAGCAGGAGACCCAAAACCATTTCTGACAAATGGCAGTCCAATCTCTTATTAAAAGTCTCAAGTGATGAAGCTCCCACAACTTCCAAAGGCAAACTGTTCCATCGGTTAATTATTCTCACTGCCAGAAAATTTCTCCTTATTTCAGGTTAAATCTCTCCTTGTTAGTTTCCATCCATTATTCCTTGTCTGGCCTACAGGTGCTTCAGAAAATAGCTTGACCCCTTCCTCTCTATGGTAGCCCCTCAAATATTGGAACACTGCTATCATGTCTTCCCCTGGTCCTTCTTTTCACTAGACTAGCCAAGCCCAGTTCCATAAACCATCCTTCATATGTTCTCTAGTCCCCTAAACATCCTGGTTGCTCTTCTCTGCACTTTTTCTAGAGTCTCAACATCTTTTTTATAGTGTGGTGACCAAAACTGGATGCAGTACTTTAGGTGTGGTCTTACTAAGGCTTTATAGAATGGTATTAGTACATCACTTGATCTTAATTGTATCTCTCTGTTAATGCAACTTAGGATTGCATTGGCTTTTTTGGTGGCTGCTGCATACTGCTGGCTCATATTTAGCTGGTTGTCCACTAAGACTCCAAGATCCCTCTCACAGTTACTGCTATTAAATCTGGTTTCACCCAATCTATGTGTGTGCTTTTGATTTTTCTTGCCTAAGTGTAGGACTTTACTTTTCTCCACATTGAATTTCATTTTGTTAGATAGGGCCCAGTGTTCAAGTTTGTCAAGATCCACCTGAATCTTGAGCCTATCTTCTAGGGGTCTATTCCTGCCAGTTACTTCTTGGTAAGCTAGAAAAATGTGGAATAGACGACATCACCAACAGATGATTTGTAGCTGGTCAACAAACCGTACTCAATGAGTAGTCCTAAATGATACTACATCCATATGGAGAGAAATAAGTACTGGGGTACCACAAGGCTCCGTCTTAGGCCCAGTACTCTTCAATATCTTCATAAATAACTTAGATGAGGGAATAGAAAGTTTCATCAAATTTGAAGATGACACTAGACTGGCAGAAATAGCCAATATCCCAGAAGACAAGCTCAGGATCCAAAAAGATCTTGACAAATTTGAACAATGGGCCCTCCAACAACATGAAATTTAATGTGGGGAAAAGCAAGGTTTTACACCTGGACAGGAAAAACCAAAGGTACAGAATAGGTGAGATTTGGCTCAAAAACAATAACTGTGAGAGGGACCTTGGAGTCCTAGTGGATGATCACTTGAATATGAACTAGCAGTGTGCAGTAGCAGCCAAAATAGCTAATAAAATCCTGGGTTGTATAAAACAGAGATAAAGAATCAAGACGACATGAAGTATTAGTACCACTTTATAAAGCCTTAGTAAAATCACACCTGGAATACTGCATCCACTGTTGGTCATCACATTACAAAAAAGATGTTGGTATTTTGGTAAAAGTGCAAAGAAGAGCAACTAAGATGATTAAAGGCCTGGAGACTAAAACATATATAAAGAATGGTTGCAGGATTTGGGTTTCATTCTAGAGAAAAGAAGGACTAGGGTGGACATGATAGTAGTATTCCAGTATTTGAGAGTCTGTCACAAAGAGGAGGGGCCCAATTTATTTTCCAACGCATCAGAGGGCAGGACAAGAAACAATGGATGGAAACTAATCAAGGAGAGAAGCAACCTGGAATTAAGGAGAAACTTCCTAACAGTGAGAATAATTCACAGAAAACAGTGAGAACAGTGGAACAGCTTGCCTTCCGAAATCGTGGGTGCTTCATCCCGGGAAGTTTTTAAAAAGAGACTGGATAGTGACTTGTCTGAAATGTATAACGATCTCCTGCTTAATCACGGGGCTGAACTAGAAGACATCCAACGTTCCTTCCAGCTCTATTCTAATGAAATATAATTTTGATGTGCTTGTAATGTAGGAAGTTAGCACCCACCCCTCTCCTAGAAAATTGAAATATCCTAGGAAATATTAAAAAGACAGAATATTTCCCCTAAAAAGAATAGAAACTCAGAAGGAGAAACTCAGAAGCAGAAGCTCACCCCCACCTTTGTTAATGGGTGGGCCATTAAGGCCTGGGCCAGAATATTTTACATAACAAAGATCTCCAGGTAAAGCTATAGCAATTGCCTAAAGCCCTTTTCATTACATCATCCAGCAAGGCTCAACCAAGCCTGGAACTCAGGACAGCCTACAGAGTTGCCCCGCATGGCCCCATGGGAGTCTGACAACCAATCAGAATACAAGCTCAAATTCAAATCTCAACAGAGGGTATAAAACCAGGCACTTTCAGTCCTCCTCTTTCTTCTTGATCTTTTCCTTCACCTTGAAGCATGTGATCATCCTTTTCAGTCTGGAGCTCCAAGCCATGTGATCATGTCCACCATTAAATTATCTTTCCAAACAGCCTCCATGTTTCCAGTGTCTTTTTCCCCACTTGGAACTGAACCCACAAGTATAATTCTTCCAACAGTAAGTAACAACTGAACTTAAATATCACAATTTTTCAGACCACCAATTTCCTCAGCAAATGATTCAGACCAGCAATTCCCCAGTACCATCAGAGAAGAGCATTATTCTGTGTGCAATGAGCCTGGTGAAAGATATTTTTATCATTTCATTCCAGAGAAAGGCTCAAAAACAGGAAAACCTGTTGAAGTGATTGCAGATAAAGGCATTGACAAAAGCTTGAAGGCCATTGGAGGAGATTCTACAAATGTTAATTTTTTTTAGTATTTATTTGATTTGTCAATTGCTTACAAGGTACAGGTATAAGAATAAACATAGTTTTGAATACATGAGATAAATACTTATAAGAAAAATAAAAAGAAACAATAGGACAGGGACAGTAGGCACGATTGGTGCACTTATGCATGCCCCCTACAGGCCTCTTAGGAAGGGGGTGAGGTCAATAGTAGACAGTCTAAGGTTAAAGTTTTTGGTGGTGCCATGCATTGGGTAGAGGTCAAGCCAGAGCACTCACTCTTCTGGAACTGATTGAGTGGTCTGAAGATGTACATGAGCCACCTTTGACATGCAAATTGACTACAGCGAAAATAAAGAAGTTCATTGATCAAGTACCACAGTGGTCTTGTCATGCCCAATCAACAGAGAGATGTGTGAAACAGGTCACAGAAGCAGTAAGCGTATAAGTATACATGAGAAACGTGAGGGTTATATCAAAGGCCAAGAAACGGTCACTTCTGGTTTGCAGGGCTTCGGCGGCGGCAGGAATCCGCGATCGTGCGCGGTTTCTGCTTGCGCTCGCCACTGGAGTGCCCCGATCCAGCTGGATTCGGGGCTATAGTTACCCCGTAGAGGTAACTGAAGATAGGGGAGATCCGGCAGGGGTCATAGGAGAATCGCAACCCCCCCCCTCCTCAGCTGGCTTAACTCCCTTTTCCGAAAGCGGTGGAGCGGCGGTCAGAAATGGCCACCACAAAGAAGCCCTCATCTGGAAAAGAATGTGCAGGAGGAAGCTGAGAAAGTGAAAGTTTTGGCTGACTGGGATAACAAGCAACATTTAAAATACCCTGGAATTTAAATTTCATCAAAGATACATCGCTCCCAAAGAAGATCTGGAAGCAGCGAATGAAAGTGAAAAGGGAAAGTTTTTTTTTCTCACTCTCCTTCCTTACGATGACAGCAGATGAATGAGAAATTGGAAAAACCCGCTTTGGCATCAGCAGGTAATTAAACTGGAAAATTAAAGCCAAGGGGACAATAAAGATTTCTGAACATTGAAAAAATATTTTTTTTTTGCTGTAAGTGGGAAGGGAGAGGAAAAGAATTAAGATTAAGATTTTGCTGGAGGAGGCTGCTTGGAGTTTACAAGACCAGAGCTAAATTGTAACAAGACTTCTAAAAGATACATTTAAATTGGAACTTTGCAACTGAATTGTAACCTCAGGAAGAGAAAGTGTAAAAAGATGAAAGTGTTAAATGAAACAGTCTGTGTATATTTGGATTGCTTGGTGACTTTGGGACCTTTGGAAACTATTATTTGAAAGACTAAAAACATTTGGGTTGTTTAAAAAAATTTCTACAATGGCATTACTTGTCGATGAACTGAAAATGGAATTCAAAAAGTATAAAGAAGAGGAACAAGAAGGGAAGGGCTCTTTTCGCTCCGTTTTTCATTTCTTAGAAATGGCAATTTCTACTTATGAGAAACTACAAGAACAAGAAGATTGGGATGAAGAAGAAGCCACCTTTAATGAACAAGCAACTCTAGCTGGGGAAGAAAAGGGAAAGGGGGGAAAGAGAATGGAGAATTTAAGATTTAAAAAAACAACCAAAAAAGGGAAAAATAAGGTGAAAAGTCGATACAATGTCAGAAAGCAACAGAAAAGAGGAATACAGAAGAGGGTGCAGATCAAAGGGGGTAAAAAGACTAGACTGGAGAAGCATGGAGGGAAAAAAGGGAAGAGAAGTTACAATGGTTTGAAACAAGATGTAAAGAAACAGGATTTATTTAGAGATAATGGGTAAAAATATAACTAAAAAAGAGATTCTGCAAAAGTACATAAGACTATATTGTTGTACTTGTATTTGAAATAATGTTAGAAAATTGGAACAATATATGATTATAAAATGGGATAAAACATTTAATGTAATTTAGTGAAATTTTCTTTTTTTTTTGAATAAAATAAATGAAATGAAATATGAGAGAATTGCACTAAGAAGGAATGGGAACATTTTAATTTCATAATACTTTAAAATATAAGTGAAACGGGGAGGAAGTAATTAAGCAAAATTTATAAGTGTGCCCATAGAAGCATGATACCTATTTGAAAAGGAATGTGTAAAATGTTTGACTTAAATGAATATTAATTTTAACGATAGAGTTTAATTGCTATGGATTATTGTTTTAATTATATTATAAACTTATAATTTTTCCTTATCTTAAAATATAGTACGTAGCTTTAGAATGTACTACACAGAATCCGAATGAAAATTATGTATTATTTTAAGTATTAAATTTAGGGGAAAGATATAAAGGCGTCATACTCCAATCAGTGACTACAGGAGAAATTTTTTGTTAATGAGAAAAGGTAATAGACAGCTGAAATAGAACAGACAAAGGATATAAGTATAATGATCTAAATTGAGATGAAATAAATAAAACAGAATTAAGAGAGTGAAAAGAGGGGAGAAGCTATAAAAAATGTAGAATGGTAAATAATATATGAACTGGTATATAAAAGTGAGCATGAATTTGAATTTATGTCTGTACAAAAAGATGTAACCGGGGACTAAGCTGCTTTCCAAAAAGATGTTTTATGTTTTCATGTTTTGTGTTTTGTTTGTGTATGTTTGTTTATTGAAAATTAATAAAATTTTAATTAAAAAAAGGCCAAGAAACAAGTTGACAGCTGATGTCAAAGAATGAATCAAAACAAGACTTGATGAAACTCGCTTAAACATTTTTGTTACTTAGATAATTGCTTTTTGATGTTAGTTTATGATTGCATGGATTATTTTTTGCTTAGCTAGATAGGATTCATGCAGAATTTTTTTTTTTATCTTTGTAGCACAAGTATAATTTTGAGAAGATAAAGTTAAAAATATTTGTGGGGTATATGATCAGACGTGGATTTACCATACCAAGCTAAACATTGTGCAATTGCATAAATAACAGCAGATTTGAATTCTTGGTGTAAAAACATATTTTTAGAATCCCTCACTGAAAAAGATTGCAAAAATTAATTTTCACCCCATTAAATGACACTCCCTAGTGGCCCAGTAAGAATGGCAGAGAATACTGAGTTCTACAAATCTCTGGAAAGTAAGCAACAATTGTGAGTGGTGGAGATGGCTGTGATGACCACAAGGAAAGGAAGAAGAGCATAGGGCAAGGGTCTGCAACCTTAAACATTCAAAGAGCCATTTGGACCAGTTTCCCACAGAAAACACAGGAGCCACAAAACCTGGGTGGGTGTGGCCAACTTGACTTCACTCCCACCCAGTCACATGACCCACCCACTCCCAGCCATGCCTACCCAGGTTTTGTGGCTCCCAGGTTTCTTTTCTATGGGAAACAGGTATCTCTCTGCATGTGTCTCTCTCTGCCTTTCTCTCTCTGCCTTTCTCTCCCCCGCCCCTCTCTCTCCCTCTGTGTCTCATCTATCCCTCCATCCCTCCATCTATCTATCCATGCATCTATCAATCCCTCTATCCCTCCTTCTATTTATCCCTCCATCCCTCCCCCTCCCTCCATGTATCTATCTATCTATCATCTATCTATCTATCTATCTATCTATCTATCTATCTATCTATCTATCTATCTATCTATCTTGCTAATGGGAACCCAATTTTCCCTGCTTGCCCTGACCATCTTTTGCCTGCTGGGCCTGGGTGTACTCTACCACCTTTACTCAGCCTTTCTAGCTGGCAATTTTGCCTCCTTCAGGCTGGGGGGTCTGCTGAGTAGTGGCAGTTCTCCAGAACTGGTCCGAACCTGCTGAATACCACCTCTGCTAAGGATCCTGGGTAACTATGGTTCTTTAATCTAACCAGTAAATTCAAACAAGCTTTTCTCTAAGTGTACTCCATTGAGGATGGCAAACCCAAGATCCAATACTGGAAAAAGTTATGCCTAAATATAAGAAGGTGTTAACCTATGCAATTGGTTCACCATCTAATTGCCGTTTATGCCTCTGATGATGTTTTCCAAACATCATGATTTTTTTATTTAGATTTACTAATGGTTAGGGAGTTATCCTGGCAATAGGAGCTGATTCCCATTTTGACCTAACTGGAGCAGAACATACTGGAGTTATGAAGGAGGGCAGTATGCAAAATGTTTGCATCTAGAGAATATACAGACCATCTTTCTTCACTAAATTGCTCGAAGTAGTGTAAATTCTGCTGTCAGGGTGCAGAAAAAAAGGCCAGCAGCAAAAACAAGGGTCTTGAAAAGAAAACATAAAAGAAGACATAAATTGGAATTACAATCGGGAGGAAACCCCAGACACAGACAACCAAAGATAAAGGATTTATTTCAAATAATGGACTCTGCAAGTAAGTCTTCTTCTTTATTTTGCTCTTCCCCCCTCATAACCTCAATAAATAAGCCCTGTTCCTTGCTGGAGTGGGAGGAGGATGACTGTTTTTAACTGGAAACTGAGGCTCCATTAAGAGACAGAGGGGAGAACAAGGATAATATTAAGAGCAATTTTAAAGGAGACTTGGATTTTGTTGCCAAGAATTGCCTCCTGACAGCACAAACAGTTATCATTATATTTGACCAGCTCTTGGAAGCAAACAAAAAGATTGAAGAATTAAAACTCTAATGGGAAACTATATCTCTAAATTAGATAAGGAAACAAATAGCAAAGCCCATACTTCAAAACATACTCTTAATTCACAGATAGTTCACATGGATTGGGGACTTCAAGATAGAGAAGACACAGAGGAGAGGTTAGTCCTACAAAGATATAGGATTTTAGTTCAAATTACTATTTCTTTGAACAGGAACAGGTGGCACAACAGAGGAGTGATACTGAACTCTCTTTCCCAACTCTTACACTGTAGAGTATATTCTAATTAATTAACAGAGATAGCTTGGCTCCCCATCAGACATGGTTGCAAAAGAATATTGTTAACCTTTGGGCAGATTGTTCTTATTCAGGCTTGAAACCTTTTTAAGGAAATATTCTATTCAGCCAATACATGTGTTCTATACCAACAAAATCCAGTCTCTGTTAAAGTCTGGGAAGAGCCAAGACAGCGAGGGAGGCTGACTTCAACCCTGAAGATTCCAAAATATTAATGATGAAGCAAAGAATACCTCTATTAACAAGGATAGAACAAGGTAAGTATAATAAAGAGAACTCCAGTTTGACATTGTGGCATGATTGGCACAGAGGAGTGGGGCTCTGCATTCCCACAGTGAATCCTCTTCATTGGAGAGCCCCCCAAAGGCTAAAGTCACCCTGTAGGAGTGACTAACAAGGAGGAACACCCTGCTGGTCGTGGAGAACAGTGACTGTCCTGCTGGACCCAGGGTTTGCTGAAGATGAAGGCAAGGTGACCAATATGGCCACCATGAAGCTGGGGCAGCCGAAGAAACTTAAGAATGTGCTGGGGTGATGAGAGTGGACAGTGATCAGAACTGGGTGAGGTGATTTCTAACTTTTGTCAAGGATTTTCCCAAAAGAAAATTAATCAAGGAAAGTGAGTCTTTGGAATACTTTTAAGTAGCAATCAAAGAGTGAAAGAGAAAAATTGTACCCTAAAAGCTATAAAATATAGAACAACTGGATGTATAAATATTACTGGCAGGACTTTGAATAGGCACTACAAAGTGCTGGATACCTGACTGTTTATTGGATATCTTGCTTGAATTAATCAGAAAGATACTTAAACTGGATTTTTAATGTTGATTTTTGAAAACACTTTTAATGTTGATTTTCAAGCTGAAGGCGCCATCTACTGGTGAATATATATTAAGTCATACTCTTAAAATGGAAAGTGGCCTTTGACAATTCTGATAAGAGGAAATAACACCTGGAGGTCTGCTTTGTTTCATTATTTACTGTTCTATTTTATGGTAACTAGAGGTCAACCTTGAAAAACCTGGAGGATATTCAATGGGATGACTTTTGAATACTGGAACTATTTAACAAATTAAAAAGTAGATTTAAAGAACTATCTGGAAAATTCCCCGGATTGTATAAATGAAACCTATTGACTAATTGGGGATATAAAGAACTATAACTATGGCATCTCCTGATGTACAATGTGAAGACTAAGTAATCTGTTGGTTTTGGAAAGTAAAAAAAAACAGACCCTGGCATGATGACAGATAATTGACAGAACATTGAATACTACCTGGACTTTTTAAAATAAGGCAAGATGGCTCATCAGGAAGAATTGGAGACACAAAAAGACATTATGAGGCTACTTCAAAACATCTATGATACGATGATGGGGAATACCAAGGATATAAAGGACTTATTACATGATATAACTGGAAAGACTGAAAATGTGCAACAAGGATTAATGACGCAAGATATTAAAACCCAGGAAACAAGGGAGACAACTGTCAGCTTAGATGATGAGATAGAACAGATGACACAACAAATAGAACAAGGGGAAAAGAAGGAGGAGATTATAAAGTTGGGTGAAATAAAGTTGGGAGAATATATACAAGAAGATAGAAAAATGGAATTGAATAAATTGAAATATATTCTTGGGAAAAAGTCAGAGGATTTGGCAGACCTATGGGTGGACTGGCAGCAAAAAATATTGGTGAGGGAAATAAAAGGTTTGGTTGAATATGAAAGACATAGATAAGGAACCGAGGGAGGAGTATGGGAGGCAAGCTAAAGAGAGAAGAATTGTAACATCTAAGAGAAACCCTCTTAGATAGGAAAGATAGGAAAGATTTTTTTAAAAATGAAATTGGCATAAAATTAGAATAGATATAAAGTTTAGAAATAGGGGGAATATTGTTATACATTTTTATCTAATATTACACTTAAAGTGAATATTAGAGGTTAAGATTAGAGTTTGAAAAAGGATGCTATTCAGTATGCTCAAAAATAATGTTATTACTATTAGAAGGAGGTAGCAAATATTGAACAATGAAAATGAAAGATTATGTGCCGATATAGCTATGTGTAACAACATTAGATCAATGTTGCAACTTTTAAGATTGGCCATTAGCCAAAATTAGAATAGATATAAAAATTTAGAAATGAGAGAATATTGTTATATATATCTTTATTCAATATAAAGTGAATATCAGAGGTTAAGATCAGAATTTGAAAAAGGATGTTATTAGGTATGCTCAAAAATAAAGTTATTACTATTAGAATAATGTAGCAAATATTAATAATTGAAAAATGAAGGATTATATGCTGATATAGTTGTGTATAACAACATTAGACTATGTAAATCTGACTAATTTAGTAATGCTCTTTGTATCATTATTGCTTTTGTATCAAAATGATGACATCCAGATACCACACTGTTCACGAAATGATATTGATGTAATGTTTTTAAAAATAAAAAAACTTGACAAAAAAAAGAGAACTTCGATCTATTTAATAGACAGTTACAGCTTATGGATGATGAGAAAGAATTAATCCAACAGTTTGCCACTCTTTGTCCAGAAGACCAACAGCTGATCCTAAAAAAACCTGGAATAATTAAGTTCAATGTTGAAATCGGTAACTAATGCAACAGAAAGCCATTCTGTTTTGCTGCTCCTCTGAGGAATTGTTACCAAGCTCGGTTCTTGAAAGCATCAAATCAAATAAAAAGAGAAGGCATGTCAGCCCAAAGCAAAAAGGAAAAGGAAAAGGATACTCGGCAGGATAGTCCAAATTAACCATCCAGTAGAACAAATAGTTAATGAGAAAGAGGCTCAGAGTCTTCGAAGAAAGTTGAAAGGACATTCTCAGATCAAAATCAGGGGAATACTAACCATCAAGATACAGAGGAACAACAACTACAACTTATGAAAATATTGAATTTTACAATAATTGTGTTTGCACAGGAAACATAGTTAATACTGATCCGTCTCCAAAAATAAGCTGACATTCAGTACCCTCATTCCCTAGTCAACCAACTCAGCCAGAATCTTATACAAATTGTGCCTTGGAACATAGGCTGGCTGAAAAGAAGTGGTTGACTGTGAACTGGTGAGTTTCCTATCTAAATTTGATGTAATAGCCATCCAGGAAACCTGGTTAACTGAAGATGACAAATTACTACAACTTCTGGGCTTTCGGGGATGGGTTTCCCTTGCCCAAAAAAACAAAAATAAGGGGTGACCTTCTGGTGGACTATGTATCTATATTAAGCAAGAATTGCAATGGCAGGGGGAGAAACTATATAAATGAAGAGAAATTTCTTGTACTTTCTAGTTGTAAAATTTAGATAGGAGTATGAATTAATATTGGTAAATATATACATTCCTCCAAACACATCCCTAAATTATAACTCTATCAGACATGTTTAGAAGTTATACTAGATGATATATCCATACTGTATCCTCAATTATATTGCTTGGAGATTTCAATGCTAAATTAGATCCATCTTTGCATGAGTTTGCTCAAAAGAAAGGATTCCCAAAGGAATTTCTTGATAATCATCCTCAGTGGTTTTCTAGAGACAACAAAAGTAATACTGCTGACCTGTTCCTAGTCTCTTTAATTTTTAAAGGTAATCTTCAAATTCCGGGAGGTAAGGATAATATACCCTTATACATATACCCTTACACATAACACTCAGCCCACTCAAGTAGTGTGCTAGATCTCTTCTAATGTTTCAAGAGATAAAGTTGACCTGTTTTCAGAAGTTACTGTACATTTAGGTGATGAAAGTGATCATCAGCCGATGAGCATGACATTACAAGGGCATTTAGATTTAAGATCATACAATACGGCCAACAGATGGCTCACTAAAAACTTAGAGGTGACCCAAAATAAAAGGTTAATTTGGGCTAAAGTTGAAACTCGTTAAGTGAAAGAGCCCTCATCCTGGATCACCCCAATGCATACGTTAAATGAATGTAGGTGTGAATGCAGGGGTCGTTAAATGTGCATGGGCTGCCACAGGGATGCTTGCCTTAGGTATCCCAGGGCCTCCCCCACCTCCTGAGATACCTCTATGCCGGGGGTCGGCAACCCGAGGCTCCAGAGCCACATGCTGGTCTTTGGGCCCTCTGCTGCAGCTCCCTGTCCCATCACTGGCTGGCCCCGCCCCTTGCCCAGCCTGAGAAGGTAACAGCGATGGTGGATGGAGAAATGGCTAGGGCTGATTCTCCGGTGCCTCACTCTTGCTGCTTGTTGGTGCTGGGTGTGCCTCGCAACCGACGCCGGCTTTGCTAACATGAGGACTGGTGGGGTGGGAATGGGATCTGGGAGGAGGGGCATTGGAAAGGGGGATGGGCCCGCAGCATCCAGCCATGGCTTTAAGAAGCTCAGGGCAGTGGGGAAAAGGGGCCGGCCCCGCTGAACTCACACCCACCCCAGGGATCACGCTCAGAGAAAGCTGCCCTCGCCAAAGATGCTCGCCCGTCAGCTGGTTCCCCCCCGCCCCCCCATGTCTCTCTGTGTGTGTTTCTCTCTGTGTGTCTCTGTGTCTCTTCTCTCTTTCTTGGAAAGCCAAGTCTGGGCCAAGCCGGAGAGTTCTCCTAGGGGCTCTTCGTTACTTCTTTTCTTTCTTCTTTTTGGAAATCCAGGCTGGCTGAGGAACAAGCAGGAGCCACGGCAGAGGCTTCCCTTCGGACGACCCTCCTCCTCGCCCCTCTCGCAACCCCCTGGTAGGCTGTGGCAGGGCTGGGAGGGTGCACATGCGCAGGAAGACCCTCCTCAAGTGAGCAGCCGCCTGCCCCATGCACATTTTTGCTGAGCTTTGGCCGAGCCCAGCCGCTCACTTGAGGAAGGTCTCCCCGCACGTGCACACCCTCTCGGCCCCACCACAGCACTGCTGAGCCTGCTTGCAAACTCCGCTGAGCGCGGCTTCAACCATTCAGCTCATGCATCCCCTCCCAGCCAGCGCCATCGCAGTGGTGGGGAACATATGCGCGCTGCCTGCTCCGCTCTCGCCAGCTGGAGGCAGCACTCCACTCTGCCGCCTCCCATCTGGAGTGATACATTTGTTTGCTTGTTGGCCGCCTCTGAGGAGGGAGCTGTGCTCAGGCTGCCTAGGTTCCCACCACGGGGGGAGAGAGGGAGAGGGAAGGACAGGATCCAGGTTAGAGTTGCCTTATTTTGCATGGATCTCCAACACTTGTCTTTGCCTGCCAGCCTCCACTCCCCCTCCACAGCCCAAGTGGTTGGATTCACACAACATGTGAAGCTACGCAGGAAAGAATGGATAGAGGGAGGGAGGGGTAGATGGAGGGATGGATAGATAGATAGATAGATGGAGGGAGGGAGGGATAGATAAATAGGTGGAGGGAGGGAGGGATGCAGGGAGGGATGCAGAGATGGGGGATGGATGGAGAAATAGAAAGATAGATGGAGGGATAGATAGATAGATGGAGGGATGCAAGTATGGAGGGATAGAGGGAGGGAGGGAGGGGTAGTGGATGGATGAATGCATAGATTTGAATAGATAGGTAGATGGAGGGATGCAAGGACGGATGGTGGGATAGAAAGAAGGATGGATGGAGAGATAGATGGAGGGATAGATGGAGGGAGGGGTAGATAGATGGAGGGAGGGAGAGATTCAGGGATGCAGAGATAGATAGATAGATAGATAGATAGATAGATAGATAGATAGATAGATAGATAGATAGATAGATAGATAGATAGATGATAGATAGATAGATAGATATTCAGCAGGTTCTGACCAGTTTTAGAGAACCGGTAGCGGAAATTTTGAGTAGTTCAGAGAACCGGCAAATGCCACCTCTGACTGGCCCCACCCCATCTATTCTCTGCCTCCCGAGTCCCAGCTGATTGGCTGGGTCTTCTTTTGTTGCCCTGCA
This sequence comes from Notechis scutatus, assembly GCF_049901735.1. Lineage (NCBI taxonomy): Eukaryota > Metazoa > Chordata > Lepidosauria > Squamata > Elapidae > Notechis > Notechis scutatus. The sequence goes on along the minus strand of NC_142010.1, from coordinate 161,922,254 downwards.
CAGGAGAATAGAGCTGGAAAGCAGGTTAGTGGGGTGGGGAGGGAATGGGGATTTTGCAATAACCTTCCCCTGCCATGCCCACCAAGCCACGCCCACAGAACCAGTACTAAAAAAATTTGAATCCCACCACTGGTCCCTAGCCCCATTAATTAAAGTATACAAAGCTAAGGTTATCCTTATGCTCTTGCATGGAGCAGAGTCTATACTCAACTACAGTACTAGAACAAACACAGTTCCAGCACTTGAGATGTATTTTGAGTGCAGATCTAAAAACATTTGCTGCAGCAGTTAGACCTGAATTGGGAATTGAATTACAATTCATGCACTATCCAAAATTAGAACTACTGGCACAAAATCAATGAAATGGAGACTGATAGACTTCCCAAGTTATGTCTAATTGAGCAGATAAAATCACAATCACAAATCTCCTGGATCACCAAACAGACAATTTTTTAAAGAAGCTGGGACCTTCCTGTGTCTTGCATAACAGGGGAACGGTTTAAGAAAAGAGCTGCCCCAAGGATATAGAAGCACAAAATGATATAGCTATCCTTAGTAAGATGGCTAACTTGAAATGGTTGAGTGTATACAAACACAGTTTTCAAATAGACAGCTAGTTAAAGTTACAGCTTCCAAAACATTTTAGGGAGATATTTATGCGAGTGAGATTCAAACAGCTTGACACAATAGATATGGGAGATTCCATTCTATATCCTACAATGGACATGTCTGCATTTGCGGAGCAGCAGAGATAGAAGACCTGGCTCACATCCTATTTGATTGTTGCCTGTATAAGAGGGTGAGAGACCTGTAACTTGATCTATATAATGAACGAATGACCCATTGAGATCCCCATATCAAAACAACTTACCTTATGTATTGCCAGAATCTGAAAATAACATTTAACACAGCACAGTACTTGGGCAAAATGGTTCGGTTGAGATCGGCATATGTGGAACTGATTGGGGTAGACTGTGGTGGTGATACCAAAATATAATTTTATCACACACACACACTTTGTATTTTATTCCAATTTCATTTTAAACTATTTTATTCCAGATTCATTTTAAATTATATTTAATCTAATTCAATTTTAAATTGTTTTTATCAAATTTTAGTAATAATTTGTGTCCAGAACTCTGCATATGGGCCCAAGGGCTAATCAATAAAATAAACTGACTTAACTATACACCTGAAAGCAGAGAGAATTGGCATAAACAAAAGCAAACAAGAACAAAGCTGTGTTTAGAATTATAACCACAATATCCATAGAAGTCTGATTCTTGGTAGCATTTGCAGATGATTAAAGAATTAAGTAGCCATCTCATCAAAATTTCAAAGCAGGACCACCCACCCATATATTTGTTTCCATATTGAAACACCCCTAGGTATCTGATCAATTTTTTTTTTAAATGCAGTACACTGTTCCAGCCACACAATTTAGCCAATTTGGAATGTATATTTTTACTATCATAAGTCGAAGATTACCTGTGGAGATTTTTTCCCCTAAATACTGAATTGCTTTCCATAACCCTGAAACCTAATTTTCCCACAATTTCTTTTTAAACATGACCTTGTGATTTATTTCACTATTTAGAATCATTTATGTGTCCTACTCATGGAACTCCAACCAATGTCAAAATAGCATAAGTTTTCGAGGAAGCTGTTTTCATTGCAAATGTCACTCACCTTGAATAGACTGTAAACATCAGCCTGACTTTGAAACCAGGGAGCTATCAAATGCTTTTTTTGCCTTTCACTATTTGAAGGAAGACAAGGATAGGGCTCAAAATCTTCCAAATAAAAGTGAAATCCTCTTGCATTCATGGCTTCAAGGTAAGGGTAAGGAGATCTATATACCTGAAAGCAGAGAGAATTGGCATAAACAAAAGCAAACCAGAACAAAGCAGTGTTTAGAATTATAACCACAATATCCATAGAAGTTTGATTCTTGGTAGCATTTGCAGATGATTCAGAATTAAGTAGCCATCTCATCAAAATTTCAAAGCAGAACCACCCACCCATACATTTGTTTCCACATTGAAACATCCCTAGATATCTGATCAAATTTTTAAAAATTCAGTACACTGTTCCAGCCACACAATTTAACCAATTTGGAATGTATGTTTTTATTTTAGAAAAGATCCTAACCTGTAAAGACATTAAAAATATTTGCAAAGATGTTTTGAAAAGTGCAACTGTAATCAGGAGAGCTGTCTTTAGTTATTTTTTAAGAGACACTGAGGTGCTTCTAGATTGAAAGCTTCTAATGAATATTAAAATCAGATAATTATCTCAAGCTGCTTATAATTTCATTTACTTTAATTTGCACACAGAACCTACTTTCTTACTGCTCATGCATTCATGAGAAAGAGAACAGATGAATTCATTGACAATTCCTTACTGATTCTGGTGTCAGAGTTTGGTTTGTCTGCAAGAGAACACTCTTGTCCACAGCATGGATGGAGCACAGAGCACCAGGGGCAGCTTCTATGTGCAGATTGACCTTTGCCCCTGGAAGCTCTTCCTGCTTAGAGAAATCCAATGTCACCTATGGATGGGGATACAAGAGATAAATAATACAAGGAAACCTCCAAGAATGATGGATAATTTAGGAAAAAGAGAATTAGTGGTTTTTTTCCCTTTGGGACTACATAAAATGTACAAAATATGACAATTTGAACATTTTAGTCTCAAGTGAGGACTCTGGATTAATTCATTCTAAATTAATTTGTTTTCTTGGCTATCCGTAATGATATCTATGCAATAATATCTATGCAACAGAACAAAATATTAAAAAATACACTAAGATTTTGATTCCCAACCTCATGGAATTATTAAACTTTAGCTTCTCTACCTACTGTCTAACAGCTGTAGGAAGTCATCTACGTCCTGCAGTTGGGGGCCCTTCTCTTGTGGAGGGTACTGACCATCCTCTTGCTTCTCCCTCCAACCCCTCAGAAATGACATTCACCATGGCTCTAGGGAAGGGTACAGGTGTCCATAGCATTCTAGGTAGATCTCAGCTGAGTCAAGGAATAGAGCTAGCTGGTCTGGGTCCCCATCAAATTTCCCCCTGAACTGGGGCAGTTCATTGAGCACTGCTCCTCCCTCTTCCTGTTGCCCTCTGTAAGCCTGCACTTGAGGTGGCTGGCCTTCTTCCCTGGCTCTAGTTCACACAGGGGAAGGGGGCTGCCTGCTGTGTGGAGGAGGCACTGGCTGCAGCTTCGGACGCCTTTTTCTTCTGGTGAGTGGAGCAGGAGGCCTGTGGTCTCACCTGATTCTCCTCACTTCAAAGGGCTCTGTAAAAACTCCCTTCTGTTGCTCCATGGATCTCCCCAGGGATTTCGTCAGGGACTTTGGGGCCCTGGCCAGTCCCACATCCAATCCACTCTTCCCAGTTCACTCAAGGGAAACTCAGCCTCAGAGGCTTTAGAAATTTTCTTTTTCCACCAGTACTTACCTGGTTTTCTTTCCTCCACCGGAGCAGTTTCTCCGCTTCGGAATTCATGGGGGGCTGGCCTCCAGCTTTAACTATGCTATCAGCTTCTGTTTGCTTCTGGCTGGAGGCCAAGTCTGTTTCTCCTCCTGATAGCCCGACCTTTGTCATGGCTGCCTGAGTTTCTCTCCACTCACCCCAGATGTTGGGGAGCGATTGGAGAGGCCAGGACCCAGGACCCCGGTAATATTGATTTATTGTGATAGTTGGCTTGCTGTCAGGATTCCAGCAATTACCCTAATTAAATCATGATTCTTGAGCCAAACTTCAAAAAACTTCAAATGATTTATTAGAGGCGACATACTGGCACTGCCTTGTATGAAGGCAACTCTGACATACATAATTTACAGTCGCCTGTGACCCTGTTTCCCCCCTTCCTCCTGGGTGTCTCATCAACCAGATTCTCCAATTGAGCACATTCACTGGTTGGGTGTCATCATTCACGTTTTCCAATTAAATATATTCCTGGGCAAAAGCTCTGGTATTTTAGTTACAATCTTTTAAAGATAAGAATTGGAATATACTTTCATTTTCAAACTGCTGCACTGCTCTTCCAGATTTCCTTCCTCCCCATCCCCCCCTTTTTATGGCAACGACTAAAACAGGCATAGGAATGTCATGGTGTACATTTTGGGTTTTGGTAGTTTTGCCCAGGGAATGATTTCTATGGTGCAATCTGTCTCATGGTGGGGAGGTAGGATGTCACACTCACTGAATACTTCAGCAAGGTCCTGATATGCTCTTGGAATCTGCCCAACCTCTGGGGTTTTGTTGGAGATGGCTGCCAGTTGTTCTGGTGAACCCTCTGGGAGAATTCTCTGCATGGGCTGTGCTTCTATTTGATGGTGAGGAAGAGGTTGGGGTCCCTTTGCTACCCTCAGTCCGCAGCTACCCCTTTGCCACCAGATGGTTGAGCCCCACTTGTCTAGCCAGGAAAGTCTCAGTATGACTGCATCTGTCATTTTGGGAGCCACTACAAATCTAATTGTTTCCCAGTGATCCTCTAGCTCTAGTCTCTCTGGTTCAGTTAAGTGAGTGGCATAGGCTCCTCCCAACAGGGAGCCATCTACTTGTTCGAACCAGTCATCTTTTTCGCTCTGATCCCCAGTTTCAGGACCATTGTTAGGTTGATCAGGCACCTAGTGCAGCCTGAATCTATTAGGGCTTGGAAAGTCCCCTGGATTCCTGGTTTTGGGGCTGTGAGCCATATTGGGAAGATGAAAGGGGGAAGTGGTCCACTCACCATTTGGTTGTTTTTGCCCTCATCCTCTCTGTCATAAGAATCTGGCAACTGATCACCATTGTCTGAAGTTCCCCACTCCCTTTGGCTGGGTGGGGAAGGACCTCTGCAGCCTGAAGGGCCTTCTAGGATGCCTTGGTAGCACATCTGGGGCCTCTTTCCAGTCATGCTCTGGGTTGTGGTTCTAGACCTGGTTTCGGGTCTGGGGTTGCACACAGCGCTGCCATGTGCTCTATTCCCCCACATCAGTAACATTTAAATGGGCTTCATGAGAGGGCTGGTTTTGGGGCCAGTTGTGGTGCTGTGGTGTCCTGTCAGCTGGGTGGTCTCTGATCTGGCTGCCCTCTCTTTTTGGTTCCTGACAGCTTTCTCATATTGTTAGCGTGTAATGCCCCATTGACTTTTATGGCCATTTGGAACCACTCAGAGAGTCGGTTCGGGATGTCCCGATAAGCAGTTACTTTGCTAATTTGCTTGTCCAGGCTGGTTCTAAAAAAAATGAACCAGCATCTGCTCAGGCAAAAGGGGTAGATTCCCACTGATTCTCCTGAATTCCTGGATGTGTTCCTTAATGGGTCGCCCTCTCTGCTTTAGGTTGCTGAGCTCATCTTCCATGTAAGGGTACTCCTCTGCCTGCTCAAATCTGGCCTCTATCAGTTATAGGAAGTCATCTACATCATGTAGTTGAGTGGGGCCTTCTCTTGTGGAGGGTTGCTAGCCATCCTCTTACTTCTCCCTCTAGCCCCTCAGAAATGGCATTCATCATGGCTCTAGGGGTAGAGGTGCCAATAACATTCCAGGTGGATCTCAGCTGAGTCAAGGAATAAAGCTAACTGGTCTGGGTCCCCATCAAATTTTCCCCTGAACTGTGGTGGTTCATTGAGCTCTGCTCCTCTCACTCCCTGTTGCCCTGTGCTTGGAGGTGGCTGATCTTCCTCCACAGCTCTAGTTTGCACAGGAGGAGGGGGCTGCCTGCTGCACGGGGGAGGCACTGGCTGTCACTGTGGGCTTTTTTCTTCTGGTGGGTAGAGAGGGAGGGCTGTGGTCTTGCCTGCTTCTCCCCCTTTCAAAGGGCTCTGTAAAAATTCTCCTCTGTTTTGGGCAGCAGGATGGGCCATCATCCCGAATGGTGGTATTCTGACCCAACCAGGTTCCCAAAGAGCAAACACAGACAAAGGCAGCAGCCCCCACCTTTTAAGGTTTAATAATGAATTCTGTTCCTTTACAGATAAAAGGCTGCTTTCCACTAATTAGCTCCGACAAGAAAGAGCCTTGCCAAGTTGTTTGTCAATGATGCCAAAAACCCAAAGATAAGAAACTAATTTACAAGATTCTCCAAACATGAACTAAGATGTCCACAAGTTGAGCTTCAGTGTTTCTTTGCTGTCTGCAAAGAACGCTTTTCCAAACCTGGATTTTATCCTCTTGAGGGAGGGCCCATTACCTTGCAGCCTTACTCCTGAGTTGCCTGTGCTGCTGTAATTGTTCTTTCCTCCGAGCAATCCTTCCTGCATGTGCACTTGGCAGAGACTCCTTGGGAACCTCCTCATCACTGCTGCCAGCCCCCACAATCTCTGAAGGCGAAAGTCCACTCCCTGATGGTCCTGGCCCCTCATCAGAGTCCTCTCTCTCCTCAGCCATCTGCACCTGCTGCTGGCTAACCGCAACAGGTGTCCCATTCAAATTCCTCCCTTAACTGCTCTAGTCCCTAACAGAATCTCCCCAGGGATTCCGTTAGGGACTTATCTGGTTTTCTCCCCTCCAATGGAGCAGGTTTCTCCTCTTTGGAATTCAAGTGGGGCTGTCTTCCTTCTGTAATTATGTTATCAGCTTCTGTTTGCTTCTGGCTGAAGGCCAAGCCTGTTTCTGCTTGAATCATTGGGAGCAAGTCTTTCCTGATAGTCCTCCCTCTGCCATGGCTGCCTGAGTTTCTCTCCACACACCCCAGATGTCAGGGAGCAATGGAAGAGGTCAGGACCCAGGTCCCCAGTAATGTTAATTAAGAGAATCGGCTAGCTGTCAGGATTCCAGCGATCACCTTAATTAAATCATGAGCCTTGAGCCAAACTTCAAAAAGCTTTAAAGAATTTATTAGGAATGACATATTGGCATGACCTGGATGTAGCCAACACTGTCACCCTTTACCCTGGTTTTTCCCCATCCCTCTGGGTGTATCATAATTGATATTCTTCAACAAAGCATCCATAGCCAAGAGTCATCAATCATGTTCTCCAATTAGAGTTTTGCATGGCAGAAACTCCAGTCAGTTAGTATAATCTTTGCAAAGGTATGCATGGAATGTAGTTTCACTTCCAAACTGCTGCACTGCTCTTTCAAACTCCTTCCCCCTCTTTCTGTTGGCAACTATAAAACAGGCACAGAAAATGTTTTATCAGTTGACAGAGACAAGAATGAATCTGAAAGGTGGCCATATACTGTATATGAATAGTAATGCGCATATCATTATTTCAGTTTAGCTATTTCCAGATGCTGATTTGAAAGAATATGGTTGGTTTCTCTCCCCCACATACTGTTTGCTATCCCAAGAAATCTGCACACTAACCTTATGCTTGAAGCACTTGTTTATTGTGAACACAGCAGTGTCAGCTGCCACCTCACCATCAGCAAAGACTGCAAATAACAGAAGATTGGCACTGGGTGCCAAATCAGAGCTCGGGGTTAGAATGAGGGAGAAGGTGCCTTTGAGTGCTGGGTCAGGGGAAAGAAAGGATGAGAGAGACAGGATTTAAGTTCATATAATTTCTGCCAAATAGAAATAAAGCTGATATAGTATAGCAAGGATAGGGAACTTCCTGCCCAAGACTACTACTTCCATGTCTCAAAACTAGTGTGAAACCATTCTTCCTTTCTTACACCACAGTGAAATAACCAATTTCTTCTGCCTGTACTCTTCTTCTTCATGGTTCATTTGTTCTAGGTTCTTCCTGTTCCTTACTATATATACAGAAGAATGAAGTGAAGAAGTCAAGGCTCTTCCAAATGGCCAAATTGGCAGTACTATCCCCACATTCTTGAACTGGCAAAAATATATAATGCCATACAATGTGCCTGCCTATTTTGTCTTAGCCTGTTTATTCACTCCTACTGAGGGTGAATAAACAGGTATAATAGGATGGATTTCCAAAGCCTCTTCTCCCTTCCCACCAAGTATCACCTGCTAATGGTGGGGGTGGGGGGGGCGGGAAACAAGTACTCACCCAACTTAGGGGGAGGGCAGAATTGAATAAATGGAGACTGATGCTTTGAATGCTCAGTTTAGGTGCTGTCCAGCTATCTGATTACTAAATGGCAAATACTAGGTGGGTGCATTTGCCGTTCCATAAAATGGAAGGGAAGTCTCTTAATGCTCTTTACCACCCATTTTCCACACCTGTTACCTGTCATGGCTATTTCTGAACATGAGACTAGTGCTTTTCTGAAAGAACAGAATGTGGAAGTCTTGTATAATGATGTCACTCCATGTTTCCCCATAGGTTTACTGTCACTTACTCTCTTCCAGGGCAATTGGAACCTGCTGCTGTCCACCAGAGACAATATTTCCTTTTGATACAACCTGCAGGGAAAAGGTGGCCCAAGTTCATGGATTACAATTCTATAAATTACTATAAATACCACAGGGGCTTATTTAGCACATATTAAATCATAAAGAAATTATTCATTACAATTTGCTGTGTCCTAAGCAAGTTTTTAATGTGAACTAGGACAATATATCAAACTTCTCTGGCATCCTTGCTACTTTGTCAGAATGATGCTGCAAGCTCTACCTTTTGTACATGCATATAGTGTCATAATGCATGTACAAAAGGTTTACAGAAACAATATAATCCTGTGTTCATTGTTCTGCTTCTTCCTTGTCCTCTCCCTGTAGATGCTGCTGACAGGCTTGTTACCAGAACAGAATTCTGTATTGCTGTAGTTCTACAGCTTAAGAGGGATGTAAACCTTTGGGGAATTTGGACTGGAAGATTATAAATAAAGCAATAGTTCTTCTGATAAACTTGTAGTCAACAGGAGTCAAAAGGATTATTTGCCTTCAGTTGACTATTTATACTTTTTACTATCACATCCTGTTGTCATTTTCACAAATGTTTATGCTCACCAAGTAATAGAAATTTATGAAGCCAGCAATGGGGCCCAGCTCTTTTCGGTTAAGGATGTAATCCACCAATATTTCCTGATCTTTTCCACAGGGCAGCTCTTCCTCCATATGTTGAATCTCAAGGAAACTATTACTCTCTGAGTAGAAGGGCTTCAGCCAAACAAAAGCATCATTATATAACATGCTGACATCACCATGAGTTACATTTGAGAGGGAATACCTACCCTGTAAAAAAAGCCATAGAATAGGTCAGCAACAGCTAAAAAGTCAAAACTAATCTATAGCTTTGTGTGGTACTTCCTAGCATAAATATGTATCCTGGATCCAAACTAGAGATTTTCTGTATGTAATATGAGAATTTCTTTATTTTTCCACCACATATATCTCTTCTTCCTCCCCTCATTCTCCTGGAATCTAAGAGTGGTTCCAGAGGCTGCAGTTTTGTGTGTGTTTGTGTGTATATATGTGCATATGTATGTGTGTGTAAAAAGAAAGAAAGAGCTAAGGAGAAAACTACTTACCCGTAGGGCAACTGAAGTGTTTTTCCATGTTGTTGTGTTCAAGGTGAAATGAACTTCCCCATTCTCATCAGTGATGTATGAAATATGAGTTTCCACATCATCAATATCAAGAGTAAGGTACACAGTTTGGTTCTTTAACGGTACATCATTGACAGTACATTTCATCTACAGGAATACAATGCTCTATTATTGTTGTAATGATAGTTAAGACATATGGAATTCATGGAGCATTGTTCTAGGATGTTTACAGGTTGTAAAGATTACTAGATTATTAAAAATGTCATATTCAGGTTATAAATCAGATTTAAAACTGTTTTAATAGCTTACAATAAATTTCTAGCTAAAAGAATATTTCTACTACTTAGAGTCCATACCATTAAACCAATTTGCGTGTTAGGTAGGAAATAACATGCCCAAAGCACCAATCCCTTTCATTTGAAAAAAAGTAGTTTGATAAATTCTGCTTAAAGTAGCTAAAATTGTTAAAAAGAATAAGTATAACACAAATACCAATACAACAGAAATTTGTTGTGACCCAATCCTGAATATACCTAAAAGTTAGCCCTGAAACATTATCGGAAACACCTTTTCTTCCCCCAGCCTAGCAAGTGAAATTGCAGCCTGTAAGTGGGGGGAGTGCTGAACATACTGTTTTTCTGTTGCACACGGAACAAGTTTACAAGGACCATCACCCAAAGAACTAACCTTTCCAGTATATGGAATTCCATGTTTAAAGAATGTGTCATGGTTTAAGAATTTTATTTGAACTGCTCTGTTGACCACTGAAATAAGGCTATTTCCTGAGATGTTCACTCCTGCAGAGACAGAATACATTCTGGCTCAATTACAGCTCTGGCAAAGAGCATTAAGAAAAGAAAAAAACAAGCAGATGTCTTCAACATTTAATTTCCCATTGATCTTGCGTCACTGGTTTTTTATTTCCCCAGTTTCAGTCAGAGTATTTCTTGCAGCTGAATTTACACGATCACTTTCCTTCAACCAGCAAAAAAAAAAAAAAAGTTGGAGGAAAGTTTCTGCCTCTCTTTCTTTCTCCAATGGGCAGCTGGCCCCTTGACCTGATCCAGCGCTGGGTTAGTCATCTAGGCAAGACATGCCAAGTACCCTCATTGGAGGATTGTTCCAGTTCTGCTATCTTCATGATTGGTTGGTGGGAAATGAGGCACTAATCATAGTGGTATTGTAGGGAGCAGTAAGCTTAGTTACCTTACCTCTTTTTGTCTGGGCATCTACTGTATAGTGTTATCTGCTGTGTGAAAGCTGGCTTGTGTGGAACAGAAAATCAAAGACATATTGCTCATATTAACCCTGTTTGTAATGTTGTCTTGGATAAACTGGAAAAAGACTCCCACTTTTTTTGGTTCAGTTGAAAACAGGACTGCAGAGTCACATTCAACTACAACGTGATTCTATCATCACTTTTGCAGAGACAAGGAGGAAGCTCTGTGCAAGCTGAATGCCTTCTAATCAGTTGCAGACAGTGGAAGAGGCTGGCTAGGACTCCTGAGATATTTGTTAAGTGGGTTTTGCCCCATTTTATGACATTTCTTGCCACAGTTGTTAAGTGAATAACTGAAGTTCTTAAGTTACTAAATGAATCTGGCTTCCTGATTGACTTTGCTGGTCAGGTTACAAAAGGACCCTGGGATACTGCGATTGTCATAAATATGAACCAGTTGCCAAGCATCTGAATTTTGATCATGTGACTGTGGGGATGCTGCAACAGCCATAAGTTTAAATTTGGAAGATGTGCGAAGCAGCCCAGTGACATGCATGCTTGGGTCTCCCTCTGGTCCTGAGTCTGTAGCTCCAACTACCCACCAGCTCCACATTTCTAAAAAAGCAGCCTGACTGATGGGTTGCAGACGTGGAAGAAGGGTTGGGGGTGCAACCTCCAGTTTGCTGCAACCTCTATTTCTAGGACCAGGCAGTTGGGATGTTTTAAGTAGAGTCTAGGACTCTGTTCAGAGGAGTGCTGCAAAGGAATGACAAGTAGGACCAATGAGTGATCTTAGACAGTAGATTGTGGAAATAATCCATAGAGCAGGCAAAATTGTAAATGTCCTTTGGAATAACAAAAGCAGTAAAAAGTATGAGGATTTTCGATACCAAATTAATCTGGCTCAACTTTATATCCATTTATTTTTCTTGTCTGTTGATCCCATACATTCAAAATGACTATCACCCTGAGACTCCAATCAAGAAAAGCAGAAGAGTTTTGAGTTACAAAGTACAAACTAATCTTTATGAGATGGTAACATTTGTCATAAGGCCTCCTTTGTTCGTCTTCTGGGAGCACAGCATTCAGTCATAAAAAGTCTGTGTCAGCCTTCAAGATTTTCTCCCTTTGCTTTGCATCTTTCGGCTGTCATAAGTAATGGGGGGAGGAGTGGGGAATGGTTATGGGAAGTGAGCTGGAGGTGTTACAAATCAGAACTGTATAAGCTGGGGGGGGTGTAGATTCTTCCTTAGGTTTCTATCCTCTGCTATGCGCACCTGCAACTCTTTATCAAAATATGTCAAGGTCAACGGACAGAGGCCTCATTACCACCTGGAGATACCCACATGATGATATACACAACTTTTAATTGGATGAGCCAATTGAACTATTGGGGGTGGGAACATTGCCATTGCTTTGTATATGTGATTTACGCGCCCATTTTCTCAGATTCAGAATTCTTTTGTTGCTACTACTTGATTTCCAGTAAAAGATATCTTTTCTCTGATTAAAGGAGTCTAAGTATTTCTTTCTTGGATTTTGAATGGAGCACCAGCTGACATTATTCTGAATCTCCCCATTACCAGCCCACCTGGAGAATTAATAAATTTTCTTCCGAGGGGGTCTGAACACAATGTCAAATCCAGCCAACAACCAAGAAGATCTGGGAGCAGCTGGAGGACAAGATTCTCTGCTGTTAGAGGCAGCAGGGGAAGCTGACTTGTTAGCAGAATTAAGTCTTGGTGAAAAACCAGCTATAAAACCCAAATGGTCCCTGGGAGTCAGCTGGAAGGATCCTGAGGAAAAGCCTCCTCCAGGAGTGACCACTACCCGTCAGTGTGGAAGAGAGGAGCCATGGCAAGAGAAGGAAATAAAGAATTTTCTACTAACTCAAGCCTTGCATCTTCTAAATGAAGCTATTGGAGAACCTCAAACTGATCAAAGGTATGAGGGAGAGGAGGGGGAGGCAGTCCCAGCCAGAAGAATTAGAGCAGCCACCCCCATAAATCAACCTGGGCTAGCGCAACCAGCAGCAGCAGCCCGGGGGCCCCCAGTGGGGGGAATAATTGCCAGAAGACGTAGAATTCTAAAGATGCCTCCGTTGGAAGTAAAATATGGGGGGGATCCCAAGGAGTTAGGATTCTTCCTGGCACAAGTCTGGAGCCATATGGAGGAATATGGAGGGGATTTTTCCTCAGAAGCAGCCAAAGTTAGATGTGTTACCAGGGCTCTGGAGGGAACAGCTGCAAAGTGGATGGTGACTTTGCATAATGATAATGCCCCTCAGCTGATGAATTATGATCTGTTCATGACTGCGCTGTGGGCCAGGTTTGAAGACCTACTTGCTGAACGCAAGGCCAGGATTAGGATGAAGACCATAAATCAGGGGCAGAGATCAGTGGCCAACTACACCCAGGAATTTAGAGAGTTGGCGTGTCATATTCGAGGCTGGTCCCAGGGAGCCCTGATAGAAGCTTTTAAAGATGGGTTGAATGAAGAGATATATCAAAGCTGTATTGCCAGAAGAGACCCCAGTGAGCTGCAGCTGTGGTATGTGCTGGCAGCAGAGGTGGAAATTGATCTGACCCGAAACAGACGCCGGGGGGCCTTGGTTGGAGCAAGTCCTCCCCCACCAGCCCTCGAGAAGCCTTAAAACCTCAAAAGGGAGGAATGGCGGCAAAACCCAAGACCACTGCATGCTTCCGATGTGGGAAGGAAGGCCACCGGGCTGCAGACTGCCATGCCAAGCTAGAGCCAAACGGGGCACCAGGAGGAGGAAGAAAACTTGAAACCCCCCCAGCAAAGCCTCACGAAACGGCGCTTAAAGCAGAGGAAGTTGTAGAGATCGCCCCTCCAAAAGGAGAGGAGCTGGGAACTCCAACCTCTTCTGAAGAGAGTGAATCCGAATCGGAAGACGACTCACTGGTAAGTCCAAACAAGGGCCCTATGACCATTCCAGTGAGATTAAGGGTACCCACGTTGGGAGCCAAAGGGGAAATGCTGGCCTTGTTAGACTCTGGGTGCACAAGGTGCGCAATCAGCTCGGAGGTAGTAGAGAAAATGGGCTTAAGGCTAAAGACTTTAAAAACACCCATAGCCTTTTGCCAATTGGATGGATCGATAGCTGGGGGTGGCCCTGCACATTTCATAATGGAACCAATAGAAATGACGATGGGAAAGCATAGAGAGACTTTGTGTTTTATTGTGGTTCCTGGGATGGAGCGCCCCCTAATACTGGGTTTGCCATGGCTCCGGAAATGGAACCCTCAAGTTGATTGGAGGAGAGAGTCATTGCGCATACTTACTGACCAATGCCCAGAAGGGGAGGGGCAATCTCAACCGAAACTCAAGAATCCCACTGAGCTGGCCTCCACTGGCACCGAGAGCCTGAAGGAGGAGGAGAAAATTCCAGAGGAATATTGGGATTTAAAGGAGGTATTTAGTGAAAAGGCCTCGGATGAGCTTCCCCCCCATCGCTCAACAGATTGCAGTATTGAAATTTTACCTGGGGTGAAACTCCCAAAACCAAAACTGTACTCAATGACACCGCAGGAGCTAGAAGAGCTGCAGTCATTTATCGATAAGAATTTAGAACGTGGTTTCATCCAACCTACTAGACCCTGGGTAGCAGTATTGTTCCATGAAAAGAAAGATGGCTCCCTTCGTTTATGTGTTGACTACAGAAACCTGAATGCTATTTCAGTGGAGAACATGTACCCCCTCCCCTTGATGAAGGATATGTTGGCCCACTTGGCCAAAGGGAATTTTTTTACAAAACTCGACTTGAGAGAAGCATACTACCGAGTTTGAATTAAGGAAGGGGATGAATGGAAAACTGCTTTTAACTGCCCCATGGGTTGTTTCCAATTCAATGTTCTTCCATTTGGCCTACAGGGGGCCCCTGCAGTATTCATGCAAATGATCAGTCAGGTGTTGCATGAACATCTATACAAAGGGGTGTTGGTTTATCTTGATGATATTCTTATCTACACAGAGACTCATGATGAACACGTGAAACTAGTGCGGTCAGTTCTGGAAAAACTTTGAGCTGCTGAGCTGTATGCAAAGTTGTCCAAGTGTGAATTCCACCAGGAAAAAATTGACTATTTAGGCTATCGCATCTCACATGGTGGCATAGAAATGGATCCGGGGAAGGTTCGTGCCGTTTTGGAATGGGCCTCTCCCCACACCAGGAAACAACTCCAAAGTTTCTTGGGATTTGCTAATTTTTACCGTCAATTTATCCCTGCTTTTGCGAAGATTGCAATGCCTATCACAAATCTCCTAAAAACCAAAGGGGAGGTGAAACTGAAGTCTAGTAAACCACTGGAGTGGTCCATGGAATGTCAAGCCGCTTTTGAGAAGCTGAAATGACTGTTTGCTGCTGAACCAGTACTCAAGCACCCGGACATGGACGCTCCTTTTGTAATCCAAGCCGATGCAAGTGACGTAGCAGTCGGGGCAGTGTTACTACAAGCAAACGAGACGGGGACTCTGCAACCGTGTGCATATACTTTCCGTAAACTAACTGAAACCGAAAGAAGATGGGCCATCTGGGAAAAATAAGCTTTTGCAGCTCGCTGGGCTCTGTTAACCTGGAGGCATTTCTTAGAAGGGGCGAAACACCCATTTGAGGTGTGGACGGATCATAAAAATTTGGAGGCTTTGAAAACGCCTCGGAAGCTGTCTCCCAAGCAAATTCGCTGGGCGCAGTACTTTAAACGCTTTAATTTTTCATTGAAGTACATTCCAGGGGGGAAGAACTTCATGGCGGATGCTTTATCTAGATTACTTCAATATAATAGTGCTCGCCAAGAAGTAGTACGGCCTATTGTCCCAACAAAACAGTTGGCAGCTCCAGTGGTTACCAGAGCCCAGAAAACAAAGAAGGTTGATTTATCAAATGATTTGACTGCACAATTAAGAGATGCTCTAAAACTTGATGATTGGTTCCTTGCTCACTCAAATAACTGTACGGTTAGAGATGGATTGGCATGGGTGGGGGCCAAATTGTATGTGCCAGCAAAGCTGAGAAACCAAATATTACAGCAAGCTCATGACTCTAAAGCTGCTGGACATTTTGGATTCGTGAAAACCTTACACTTGGTTAAAAGGCAATTTTGGTGGCCTATCTTGAAAAAGGACATTGAGACTTATATGGCTAGCTGTCCTATCTGTGCCTCAGCCAAATGGCCTCCTGGTAAACCAGCAGGCTTACTACAAAATGTGGCTAGACCAACGGCTCCATGGAAAGAAATTTCTATGGATTTTATACTGGAATTACCTGAAAGTGGGGGGAATACAATTGTTTGGGCAGTAACTGATTTGTTTTCCAAACAGGTACATTTCATACCTTGTCTGAAAATCCCATCTGCGAAAATGTTGGCTAAACTGTTTATTTTACATATCTACAGGTTACATGGGATTCCTGAACGCATAATCTCAGACAGGGTTGTCCAGTTTACCTCAAACTTTTGGAAGGAGTTCCTGAAGTTATTGGGCTCCACCCAGGGCTTAAGCTCCACCCACCACCCACAAACCAATGGGGCTTGTGAGAGGACTAACTCGGTATTGGAACAATATCTTCGATGTTATATAAATTATCAGCAAGATAATTGGGCTGACCTATTGCCATTCACTAAGGTGGCATATAATAATTTGGTACATAGTAGTACTGGGTTTACTCCGTTTAAAGTGGTTTTGGGACAAGACTTTGTACCCATACCCGAGCTTCCACGGGAGAAACCTAACATTCAGTCATTAGATGAATGGATAACACAGCTCCAGCTTACCTGGCCAGTTACCCGTAAAGCATTAGATGACGCTCATCAAGCTAATAAAAATTTTGCAGATAAAAAGAGAATTCCACAAAAACCATATCAAGTGGGTGACAAGGTCTTTTTATCCACCAGATATTTGCAGACCACACAAAAGTCAAAAAAGCTTGGACCTAAGTATGTTGGACCCTTCTCAATTGAACGAATTGTGAACCCTGTGGCAGTCCAACTGAAATTACCAAAAACTCTTTGACGGATCCACCCTGTTTTCCATGTTAGTTTATTAAAACCTGAACATACCTCCGACTTGAGACCAACTCAGGTTGATCCCCCTGTACCATTACTAATTGAAGGTGAACAACATTTTGAAGTTAAAGAAATTTTGGATTCTCAAAAACAAAGGGGTCGACTCCAATATTTGGTTGCTTGGAAACATTTTCCTCCTTCCCAGGCTGAGTGGGTGAATGAGAAGGATGTTAGAGCTCCTACACTTATCAAGGCATTTCGTACTAAATATCCTGATAAACCCTAAAAATTAGTATGATGCTATTACATGTGTATTTTCTATTACCTTCTATTTTTATCTTTTTTAGGACTAACGTCTCTTTTCTAGGCGGGCCGAATGTCAGCCTTCAAGATTTTCTCCCTTTGCTTTGCATCTTTCAGCTGTCATAAGTAACAGGGGGAGGAGGGGGGAATGGTTATGGGAAGTGAGCTGGAGGTGTTACAAATCAGAACTGTATAAGCTGGGGGGGGAGGTAGATTCTTGCTTAGGTTTCTATCTTATGCTATGCGCAGCTGCAACTCTTTTTCAAAATATGTCAAGGTCAGAAAGATTATTCCTTTGCTTTATACCTCTGCTCCCAGAGGGGTTTTGTTGTTTAAATGAAAGGTGGAAATTCTAGTTCATTGGTGGAGAAAAGCAAGAAAGGGAAGCACCTTTTTTAGAATGTCTAGTAAAATCAGGAGCCAGCCCCCTACACCAGAACTGGATGACTTTTCCTAGGTGCCAAAATGTAGACAGCAAGCTCTGGTGGAGGCAAGTGTATCTCCTGGCAAGTGCCTAAAATTGTAGCAGTTTCTTTGTATAAATTATGGGCTTGTGGTGAATATGTTTAAGTTCTACATGTTATTTGGAAGACTACAACATGGCTTAAAGAAACAGAACCCAATGGTGGAAAATAGTTTTTTAAAATACCCCTTTTCTTTAGAATAGTACTGTAGCATAGAAGACAAAATCAAATGAGTTAAATTTACATGTCCAGATATAACACTGATTTTTCCATTTTCTTGTACCTGTTCCTTCCTCTTCCACTTCTGCAGAAAGTGCAATAGTACTGATGTATTCTTTTTGAGATAGTTTAATATCTTTTGTTTTAATAATAAAGGAAGCATATCCAGCTTTGTCTGTCTGGGGATAAAAAGAAGAAAATTTATACCTATTAACAAGAATTCTTTAGCTATTACATCAAAACAAGATCAAAACAAGCTTTGTGTCACATGATATCATTGTGGTGTGATGTGTTGTGGGTGATACTATTGAATGAATGGAATAGCTATTGAAGTTATTTGATCTGTACTTTGATCAGTGATTTTGGGATCTCTTTCTCTGTTTGGAAACTTATATTGCTGTTTTTTCAGTGTTCAGTGCCTTCCCTTTTCTCATTTATTTATTATATAGGTCAAAATGGACATATTTCAAACACAGGATGAAATCCAGGGAGATAATACACATATAAAATGGATTCCATAAGCTGGATAGCACTCAAGGACCATAGAAAGGACTTTTAGGAGCAGAATTTTGAAGATGGATAACTACCTAGATTTGGTCTATTATTTTAAGAATAACCCCATGCCATATTACACTATTTTTTAAAACTCCTAAGCAACTCCTTTAAGCAATGTTTTACAGCATGCTTAAATTTAAACAAGACAGGTTTGTTAAAAACAGATCATGCCAAACAAATCTTATTTCATTCTTTGATAAAGTCATGACTGGAAATAATAACAATAACAACAATAATAAACATAAACACCAGACTTCCAGTTGGACTTCCCCGAAGACAGACTGCTGCCATGATTGTCTGTGGCTTTGGTCCGTGCTTCTTCGTTGGAGAGTCCTGATCAGTTAGATTTGGGGCAGAAGCCACCTCAGGGTGGCAGAGGAAGGGGAGACTGCCAGCCGGGTAGAGGGGAGTCGCAAATCCCCTTCCTGGCATGGTAAACACTCCCTCCCGAAGATGTCTGAAGCAGTGGTCTAAAATGGCGACCCTGAAGGGGAAGAGTCAGCTGGAATAAGATTGTGCAGGAGAGAGAAAGAAGCAGACAGCATGAGGAATAGGACGATTGGATGCTATAATTAAATGAAAGGTACCCCAGGATTAATCATTAAGAATTTCTAAGAAAGGATTCAAAGTGACGAATAGAAAGGGGAAAAAAAGGTTTGAATTGTTTTTGACAGCTGTGGGGCTTTGAACCGAGAAAGGTAGAAGCTGGAAGAAGAAACCATTTAATTAATCTGGATAAATATACTCTGATACTACAGAGGCATTAATAAGGCTGAATTTGAAATTGTTAAAGGGAAAACTTAAATATCAACTGGATTTGACTTTTTTCTTGAAAGTTTGTGGTTTAAAAAGCCCTGAACAGTTGAATATATATATAAAAAAGGGTGTGTGTGAAAATTTGCTATAATGAAGAGTGCCATCTAGTGGTTAAATTTAACTTGTTTTTTTAAAGACTCTGTTTCTTAAAAACTTTAAGGAATATTGATACAATAAAACAAGAACTTTGAAAAATTGAAACATTGAAACAAAGAAAGAAGTATGAAGATTCTGCCCTGGGATTAATTGCTGATTTTGGTATGGACTTGGTATTGGACTATTTGTGAACTAAAAATTTGAGAGGAATAAAACAAAAGTTGACTATTGGAAACTAACCTCATAGACTATTTTGATTAAATTATTAGACAGAAATGTGCAAAATGACGATATCTTTTCTGGAGTTAAAAATGGAACTAAGAAACATGAAAGAAACATTACAAAAACGAGGTGAATCGTTGAGTTTTGCTTCAAAATTTTTGGAAAATGTGATTGAAGAATATGAACAACAAAGACAAAAGAATACAGAAGTGGCCATTTTTAACTATCATCGGAAACAAAGAATTCTGAAAAGAAAGGAAAAGAGTGGGAAATAAAAATATGAGATGTAAGAAGGTAAATAAAACGGGGAATATTTGTAAAATTAAAAAAGGCAAAGAGAAACAGCAGAAAATTGAAAGGTAGAAGGAAGTTATTAATAGGGAAGGGGATAAAAACTGAAGTGGAAGAACCAAGGGGAAAATGAAAGGGAAAAGAAGGGATAAGAAACAGGATCTGGAAACAAAGAAATATGGGAAGTGTAAAAAAATGAAAAGAAATTGTCTATTTAGAAGACATAGAGACAATGGCTGATTAATATTTTAAAAGGGGATTCTGCAAGGTGATGGGGGGTAGTATAAATATACTTAAAGTTATGAATATTGTAGGAAATAGGGATATATAGATTACTAAGATGAAAAATAGAACTGATACGCTTTGGTATTAGAATGTATGCTCTTTAAAGCTGCTGAAGTTGGGACAGCTCCGAAACGGAAGAGAATGGAAAGAGAAAGTGTGCCGGTTTGGTGAGAGTTTTTTCTTTGCTTTAAGATTTGAAAGAACACCCTAAGGAAAAGAAAGAATTTGTAAAATTTAAGACAGAAGTGATTAAGTGGCGATTTTAAACAGGAAGTCAAATTAATATTTTTTTATTATTGCTGGACTCTTAATGTATGATTTTTTACTTTGAAACTGGACTGGTTTTCTTTTTTTTAACCTTAATTTTTCTTTTTTGTCTTTTCTCCTTTTTGTTTTTATAATATTTTAGGCTAGAGATTCCCTTTCAGCTTTTTTTCTTCTTCTAAGTCTTTTCTTCATTTTTAATTAATTTTTTATTACATTTGGTTTGGAAAAGGAGGGGGAAAGTGAAAGTAGAAGAAAATTTGTAACACTGCCAACTAGAGGCTTAGAAATATTGTTTCTTTTTTTTCTTTTCAACCAGTCAAAGCTGAGAAAGAACTGAGGCTTCTTTTTAAAGACTTTGACCCTGTTTGATAAGATAGAGGGAAAAGCACGGGAGAGTATTATTGCAGGTGCTCCTCTGGGTTTCTATCAGTGGCTGGAGTCTGGTGTTGAAATTTACAGAAAGAAGATGATAAGACTCTAGAAAAGAGATTATAAAACTTAACAAAAAGCCTTGGATAATTAAATAGGT